>NC_135175.1:25645074-26245074 GCF_041146795.1 Maylandia zebra
CTCTCTGATGATAGTCGTAATAATAGTGCTGACTGATATTATTTGCACAAAAGAATTGCTGTTGTTGTAGAGTTTACCATATCTAATCTGCTTTGCTTATCTTGAGAAACATGTGTTTTGTTTCCCTGTTTCTCCTAACCAAAGTAGACCAAGATAGCACCAAAATAAGAAACAGTGGTCACCAGCAAGTCAACCGTCAAACCCTTTTTGTTTTCACTGAAACCCTTAAAAGCCACAGCGTCCTGAATTAAACTCATGTGAGTTATGCATCTTGCACAGAACTTATGCACATGAGGTGGTCCTCCTTTCATACGTGTTGAAGGAGGGAGTAGGTGAGAAACACACTACGTGCTTATACGAGCTGTAAACTCATAACAATGATGATGCTTTAAAACCCATTAGCGCTGCTCTGATTCAGAAAGATGCCATCTACATTATTTCTTCTCCACCACCTAATGAAAGTTGTGTTTAGCAAAAAAATAAATAAATCCTTGCCCTATATTTGCATGTAGTCGCGTGCTTGTGGTGCAGCTAAAGAGTAAACAAGACGGGGATTGAGAACCGCTGGTTGGTTCGGATAGGATGCACAAGCTAAGCTGCTGTACAACAGACTGACAATAAATCACAGCAGCAGGCACAGGAAGTGGTGACTTGTATGTACCAAGCAGAGTCTCTTGCACTGCTGAGAGAAGTCACAGCACTTTCCCACAGTATGGGGCAATAGTTAATTCAGAGTAGTGAAGCTGGTGAAGAACAGCTTCCTGCTCACTGACAAGGCATCAAAGGGGTTCTCTCAGTTTCACTAGCAACGCAGAAGCTTCTGGTTTTCTACAGAATCATGAAGCAGACATTTGCTGGTGCTGGTGGGGAGAGTTTCAGACTGTAAATGTCCTAAAACAAAGATGGTTGGACTTTTAGTGGAAGAAAAGACTGCGGCAATCTACGCTAATCTCAGGTTTCGATGTTAGCGCTGGCATATTTACACCCACATGGCATTCAGTAACTACAGAGCAGTGTAACATTCCTGTTCAATCTTGCCCTGAACTTGTACTAGGGTGATTTAGCAGTCACGTATCACAAGCCATATTTGATCACTATTTGTCCTGCAGGTGATGTTAATGTAAGTGTAAAGGTGTATGGCAGTGTATTGATAGCTGAGATATTACATTTGTCTGTTAATCCATCCATGTTGCTTGGATTCGTTAAACAAAAGACAAACTCAACAACGCTGCCGTCTCTCAAGATTTCTGAATCGCCCCAGTAACCATAATGTGGCAGAATCATAACACCGTGGAACCAGTAGGTATGTTTTATTTGACATTGTTACATCAACTGCTGCTTCCAGGTTGGTTCCCTTCTCTCATATCCTTTGTCTCTGCCTTTATCTCTGTGACGCCGGCTACCTCACTATCACTGTGGGAACATTGTTGTAAAAAGGTCAGGCCTGCATATCTCAGCTTCCCGGGCCCGCTCGATGTCACTCAGTAACTGGCAGTTGCTAAGAGATGAGACAGATGACGACAAAGAGATACTGGAAGCAGCTTTTAGTCACTTCTGAGAATAACTGCTTAACGCAGTTGTTTTTTATCTTGCTTTTTCTGTGAAATAAAATGGCACATACATGCTGAGTTCACAAAACAACTCAAAGTTTGCCTCTCTGTGCTACGAGGATCTCCAGTTGTAAGTGTAACACACATAATCCGGGTTTAGCTGAAGTGATTGGGAGGTTTTTCCCCCTCTTGTTCATTCTGTTGACTAATCTCCCCCATCAATCAGAGAGAAGTCAGGTTGTCATATGAATCTGTTGCTTATGTTTTGTGACTTTGTCTATCACAGTGGAAATTCATTTCACGCTACAAAACTTAACACAGAAACTACACTGTTTACTTTGCTTTTACAAATGGGACAATCCTTTGTTTCTGGACTTTCTGTGATTTTTCATGCCTTTTTGTTATGTTGACATGAATAGGTATCAAAACAACATGTTCAAAGTCTTTTATTCCCACAAGGGATGATTGGGTTGAGAGATCTAGTATTTTTTTGTTTCAGGTTGTATACATGGTCATTCCAGGGTGTTTTCCCTGCTTTATATTCTTCAGAGTTGGAGATTTAGAAAAGGTAGCAGAATATGCCACGTCTGGTTTCCTGTTCTACGCCTCTCCCACCAGATGATGATGGGAATATCCCACAGACTGCAGCATGACATCAGCAGTTGACTTCTAGGCACATCTCAGAGCCTCAGCGTTTTGGCATGTGGGTTTTTTGTTGTTTGGAATTGCAAGTGACCACATATGAATGAGGAAGTGATGCGCTGTGTTGGTGCAATATGCAGACACATGAGCAAACGCTTGGTGACAGTGAGAAGTAAAAGCTCCTCCAGCAGAACTAGACCCAAGGAGGGGCAGCCATGAGCAGTTGGGTGATGGAAGGAAGACAGAAAAGAAGGCACACTGTGGAAGAGAGCCAGAGATGGATAATAACTAATAAGGAAATGCAGAGTAATGTGTAAACGAATAGAAAGTGAAAAAGGTAAGTGAAGAAGAAACACTCAGTGCCTCATGGGAACCCCCCAGCAGACTGGGCCTTAAAAGTCGAGAAGTGTCTGTCTCTGAAATCCAGTCTGGGAGCTGGTTCCAAAGAGAGCGGCCTGGAAGCTGATTTTTTAGGGCCCAGTACAATAACTTCAGTTTTATCAATCACTAAAACTAAAACACAAATGTTTCTCTGATCATTTTGGATAAAATACTCCGCAAGTGAAAACATGGATGAGAAATCCAGCTCAGTGGCTCAGATTGGCACAGGTAAGGCTGAGCTGGCAGCTGCTGGTTGCTCCTATATTCAGCACACCACTGAAAGTCAGCCTTGGAGGTCTCTCCTTTCCATTTGTGTGTGTTTCAAAAGCAGGTCAGTACTGACGGTTGGCCTGAACAAACGCCACCACACACACACAGCTGGAAGACCTCTGCCTGAACCGCAGTGCCACCACATCACACCTGATACGGCTGAAAAGATGTGTGATTGGGCGAAGTGTGCCGTCACAGGTTAGATTTTCTAAAGCCTGAAAACAGAGCATGGAGAAGGTTCATAATTCTTATTTTGTGCCATCGAAATTCATCCTTAATGTTCAGAAACAGATCTGTTAGTTTTATTGGTTTTTCCTGGACTTTTAAAAACAAAATCTCCTTTGCATTTCATGTGCATTAAATAGTTTGATTTATTGGTTCAGTCCAAGCACAAAAAATACAAATACAGTTTAATTAATCAGGAAACTTGCTTTTTATTAATTTATTATTTTATTTATTGTTTTAAAAGACTCTTGTAATCCACAGCTAACGGCTCAGCGCAACGGTTCCTTTATGACAGACATTACTATCAACACACCACACAGGTTGAAGAGCATGGGCCTCAGTGAACAAAACCTTCACCACACACACACACACACACACACACACACACACACACACACACACACACACACACACACACACACACACACACACACGTGTTACACAACAACGAAAACACAAAGCACGCCCATGGCTACAGCAGCAGTGAGAGCTATGTCATAAGATGTCATGAGATGCATGAAGCCTTAAAGTGTGTCATTCAGGCGGCAGTCTGCAGTCGTGTTGGGTAAACTACCTCGTTTAGTCACCTTTAAATATGCATAACCGTGGTTACAATCTACAACAGCTACATGGAACACTGAAACACTGCATGATTGCGTTGTCATTCTATGCAGCATTTTTCGGGGGGAGTGAAAAGACTCTCAAAGCAAGTTTTTTGTTTTTATTATCCATGTATGTGATTTGTGGTTCATATAGTGGTGCAGTGGTTAGCAGTTTTGCATCAAGGCAGAAAGGTCCCAAGTTTGAATCAAACAACATTTATGACACAGACTTTACGTGTTCTTCATGCATCTACATAGGTTCTCTCTGTTTACTCCCACTTCCTCCCGCAGTCCAAAAACACGAGTAGGTTAACTAGCAAAGCTAAGTTGACTGCACTTGTTAAATGGTTGTCTGCGTCTTTGTGTTGACCTTACCTGTACCCTGTCTCTCACTCTATGACAGCTATTGGAGATTGATGGATTGCGATGTATGACTTCGCCATTTTGACCCTGATACTGATACTGAAAGGGCACTAAACTTTGATTACGCACTTATTATGTCCACTGGTTTGTTTTTCATAGAAAGTTCCCAATAAAGCCACTGCATCAAAGATTCGAAAGGTGATCTCATCTTCAATTTGGAGCCTGATGTGGCGCCGTCATCAACCGATGCCAACGAAACTTTCCGTTTGACGGTATGTAATGGTCTCTCTGCTATGGTGCTTTTCATTCCCACAGATCAAAGCCATGCAATTAGCCGCACTTTGGCAGTTGGTAGATGGCAAGTAGTGAGTGAAACCTCTCAGGCTGCTACACTTTCAACAGTCTGTTCCCAGAAGGTAAATACTGATCATGACATATTCATTTCCTCGTGCCTCACGCCGATCAAAACCGAGAAACGCAACCAGTGAGCAATTGGTAGAAATTTGAAGAGGTAATGGCTCGCACGCTCATCCTCTTGATTCAAGTGCTAAGGAATCCAGGCCAGGAAGTGAAACTTTGAGAATACAACACACTCAGTCATACGGAGGGCCTTCTGAGAGGTCAAAATAGTCCCCCAAGAGAACCCTATAAGGAAGCAAAAACAGATGAACTATTTCAATAATTTGATCTATAATCATTTTCAAAGTGTGTCAGGCTCTTGTTGATGAGTGTGTCACAGTGTGATCATCATCTTCCATCCCGGGTCACGAGATGACTTTATGTTTTCAGTTTTGTTTGGATGTCAGGTGGTATGTCAGGGACTTTCTTCTTCATTTGTTTTGCACCACTGTGGTCAGCATCCAGCATGATCATGTTTTTTATTAAACTCCCTTTAGCCTAGTCTAGGCATTACCAAACGAACTTTTTACTTCCCAGATTTGATTTCCTCATACTTCAAAGGGAAATCACGGTTTCTCTCATGCAGACAATGAGTTGTTTACTAAGTAAGAGCACATGCTAATAAGAAACAAGAAGGCTTACACATACTGTTATTTTGACACAAGCCCACATCGTCTGAATTTCAGACCACTGAAACTGCAAAGAAACAGCAGCGCCCACGATCTTTTAGCTTTAGGCTTTAATCGCACTTTGGTTTTCAGTTTCACGCATCACTCATCTCCTGCTCTAAGTGCTCCACACCTGTGTGTACAAAATGGGCCACGACTCGATCAAACCCAATCAGCTGTGGAGAGAATGTGCTTTGGTTCCAGCCTGATGGTCAGGGTTCAGATGGTGCAGCCTAAAAATCACAACTTCTCCTTTAAACTGGTGCAACGTTGTCAGTGTTTGAAACCATGCATGTCTGATGCTAGTTTTTGAAGTACTGCTAGCTGTAATAAAGACATGCGCGTGCATCAACAAAGGCCTAGAGGGGAAATGAACTGATATCGTCACGTGATTCTGTGGTTGCAGAGAAACCATATAAGTTAGTGAAGATGAGTCGTGCTTGGTAAAAGTGACAACCCTGTGACTGTGAAGTTGCTTACTACGGCCTTACTGAGCGGGTAAGTAATTTGTTGGTCTGCTGAAAAGATGTTTCCATTTAACATTTAGTTCAGCTCCAGGTTATATTTAGTTTGTTCTATTTAATGTTTATTTTATTTATTTATTTTTTACTTTTTATTTTATTTTTGCAATCTATTTTTTTAATCTTGTTTTTAATCTTGTTTTTAATTTGAACATTTTCTGGTTCCTTTGTAGCAATCATGGAGGATTTCAGTGATTTCAATGAAACAACATATTCTCCAGTGAGTATTACTTTGAAAAAACTCATAAACACTAATGTCTGTATTCTATATATAGTAGACTTGCCATTCTTAGTATTGCCTGCTTACACATGGAGTGCTTAAGTGACATTTTGTATTGTTTTGCTGTATTTAAAGTATTCAAAAATACCGTAAAACTTAATTTAAGATGCTGTTTAAAAATCTGTATGTACACAAAACCTGAGTTTGTTTATTTGCCATTATATATCTTTATTGAAAGTGTAAAAGAATCCATTTAGTGACCCAAGTGTAGTCGATTTATCTAAAGCAGACATCTCTAGAATACTAAATTACCACAGAGAGCCACGGCTGTAGTTCGCATCAAATTTTCCATTGTATCTCAACATCAAGACGCCGCTTTTTATCTTTGCCCTATATCTAAATGCCATGCTTCTGGGGGTCCTGAGTTCTGCAGGGGGCCCCTTTCTGGAGCCCCTCGGGATCGTTCGCACTCCCCCCCCTTCGCCTCAGGGTTGGATAGCAGCAGGAAACTGTGCAGTAGTGTGGTTTCTCCAGTACAGACACGGCACCTGCACCTGACGGCAGTTTTTTTTGCATACTCTGGTTAGCTTGCACGTCACAGACAGTGTTTGATGTAATTTCACTGTATTCCCATTGTAAACATGTTATCTTATGTAACCACCAACGAGTAACCAAGAGAGAGTGAGTTGGGTTTCAACGAGAGAGAGAGAGAGATAAAAAAAAAAATGCATGACAGGAAACTCAAAGCAAGACAAAAAGACAGTGCATCTGTTGCAAACAGTTGTCTTTAATACCTCACGAGAAAACCTGCTTTCTGATTTCAGACCGAGGACTATTCTCTGCCAACTGACGAATCAGGCATGTGTGACAGAACCTGGGTCAGAGAGTTTCGTGGGCAGTACGAGCCGCCGCTCTTCTGGATCATCTTCATCCTGGGTGCTGTGGGTAACCTGCTGGTGGTTTGGATCTACACCACTGTGCGCAACCGCCTGAAAACAATGACCGATGTGTATCTGCTAAATCTGGCAGTGGCTGATCTCCTTTTCCTGTGCATGCTTCCATTCTGGGCAGTCGATGCCATTAAAGGCTGGGATTTTGGCATCACTCTCTGCAAAATAGTGTCCGCTGTCTATAAGATCAACTTCTTCAGCAGCATGTTTCTTCTCACCTGCATTAGTGTGGACCGATACATTGCTATTGTTCAAGTTATTAAGGCCCAAAACCTAAAGAAAAAGAGGCTGTTCTACAGCAAACTTGCTTGCCTTGGTGTCTGGTTTGTCTCTGCTCTCCTCACACTCCCTGAGTTTATCTTCGCCGAGGTGAAGATATCTCAAGAAATGCAATTTTGTACTATGGTCTACTGGAACAATGTAAACAATCATACAAAGATCCTCGTGCTGTCCCTGCAGATTTGCATGGGCTTCTGCATTCCTCTACTAGTCATGTTCTTTTGTTATTCTGTCATCATTCGCACACTTATGCAGGCCAAGAGCTTTGAAAAGCACAAGGCCCTCCGTGTCATCCTTGCTGTGGTGTTTGTTTTTGTCCTCTCTCAACTGCCTTACAATAGCCTGCTGATTGTGGAAGCCAGACAGGCAACTAATATGACTTACACAGATTGTGACACTGTAATTAATTTTGATATAGCTGGACAGGTTGCCAAAAGTTTGGCATATACACACGCTTGCCTCAACCCCTTCCTCTACGTCTTCATTGGAGTTCGGTTCAGACAAGACCTGCAAAGGATGGTGAGGACTTGCATTGGAGGTATGAGCAAAGGAGGGCTCAGTAAAACGCAGGCAGTTCCCAAACGCCCCTCTCTCATGTCAGACACTGATACTACTCCTGCCCTTTCCATATAACTGCCCATTTTCCCTAACCGTACCTGAGATCTGAGCCCAATTCATGTTTTCCCCTATGTTCTTCATGCATTACTCCACATTAGAGGAGCAACAATGGCATTTGCAACTTCAAAAGTAACAACAATTAAAAAAAAAAAAAGCCTTTACATTAATTTCAACCACATACTGACAGTAACAGGCACATTTTTATCTGAAATTACTGTAAAAACTGTACATTACTGTAAATACTGTTTGTATTTTTTTTAAACATTTGTTCCATCATGTATTTGCTGTGTGCTGCTTTAAATGACTACGAAACATTAAAAAAACGATTCATACTCCAGTTTATGCTGCTTATGTTCAATACTTCACCGCACAACAACAAACAGGATGAGTCTTCAACGGTCGGTTCAAGTACCCCTTTCTGCAGGGGCTAAGTGATGAGATCAGCAGTTTATACCTGGGGAAGTATTTAAATGCTTTCACTAGTATAACGTATTTAGTGTGGTGGGAAACATACTCGAATGTGGCAAGTTCACTGTTTTCGATCTGAGTACACATCCTCATATTAAAAGTCTATGCCATCCTGTCTGCTGACACTGTTTTATGATTGAACCTTGTTTGGGTATGACTTGGCAGTTTCACAGCGAAAGCTAACGTTAGCCATTCATACTGCCATGAAAGACATTTCCCACAGCGGTCTCACAACGGCTGTAGCTCAGACAGGTGACAGACATCCGTGCAGGCAGGTGTCACAGCTTGAAAAACTTTCCAATTCTACTGCAGCTCCACTCTCATGCAAAAGGTAACGTTTCAGCAGGGTGCACTAAATACACATATGCGCAGTTTTTAATGGCACGTGCAAGTCAATCCCTGCATAGTAGTGCTTGTTTCTAACTTATCTGGCCTGAAAACATCAAGTCATTCAAGTATCAGTAAGCTGGCATTTAAATTTGCTGCTGATGAGCTACGAGAGGTTTGTTTACTCTTCCCGGCGCCCACAATCAGAAGCAGCAGATGTCAGATAACCTGATCTTAAATTTTTAACCAATACAATACAAATTCCTGTGCTGGAAGACAAAAACAAGAGACAGGTGGTAGAAGCAAAGCACACCACAAAGTACCTGTTAGCTGCAGGAAACAAAATATGAGGTGCTTTTGTGGTCACCAAGGTGACCACAGAGACTGCTGCATAGTTACATACCTGCTGGATTCAGGTGAGACCACAGACACGTTCTTTCAAGTGCCTCTTTTGTGCTGTTTCTTCATCTCACGACAGGAAACCATCAGTCAAGTCAACAACAAGATGTTCCCGCTTAAATGCAGAGCTGAGGCCTCCCTACAGATGTCCTCAATGTCCCGGTCATATGAATTCAAGGGAAAAGAATGTTACGCAATAACCGAAGGGGCGCGCAGCACTGTGGTAAGATGAAGTGCTTCGTTATAGGTTTTTCAGTTTCTCAAGTCGGGGTCAGTCCCACGGTTTGTCTTAGAAGCAGAAGTGAAGATCTGTTTTTTGCATCAGTGTTTTTATTTCATAACTGATCCAGTGAAAGATTACACTGGGCTTTGGGTTACAAGGAAAAATAGTTGTTATAGCTTATTAAGGTAACATCTAATGCATACACACGCACAATGAAATGGCATTAGATGGGCTTAAATGCCCTGTTTTAGTTTCCTGTTACTGATTTAAACAAAACTGCAGAGCTAACATAGGATGTGCTGACTGTACATGTTAGTCTACCCTCACTATCCACTTTATTACGCACACCCTGCAACGTAAGGTTATTCCGACACAGATTCAACAAGGTGCCGCACATCCATGTTGTGAATCTCCCGAACCACCACATCTTAAAGATGCTCTATTGGATCGACCTGTGATGGCTGTGGAGGCCAGTTATCACGCTGACATGTTGCAGAAACCAGTTTGAGATGATTTGAACTTTGTGTCATGCTGCTTTATCCAAGAGGAAACAGCCAACAGAAGATGGGGACACTATGGGGTCAAAATGTGCAAAGAAAATATTTCCCCCGACACCATTACACCACCACCTGAACCACTCATACAAGGCATGCTTGCATGTTGTTTATAGGAAATTCTGACCCATCACCATCTAAATATTGTAGCAGAATTCAAGGCTCAGCAGACCAGGCAACATTTTTCCAATCTTCCATTGTCCAGTTTTGATGAGTGTTGCTGTAGCCTTGGTTTCCTGTTTTTAGCTGACAGGAGTAGCACCTTCTGCAGCTGTAGCCGATCTACTTCAGTGTTTTATATGTTGTGCGTTCAGAGATGCTCTTCTGCGTACCTTGGTTGTAACAGGCGATTATTTGAGTTACTGCTACCTTCCTATCAGCTCAATGTCATCTAATCACTCTCTCCTGATATTTTCAAACAGAGAATTGTCGCTGGATATTTCCTCTTTTTCGGACCATTCTCTCTAAACCCTAGAGATGGTTTTGTGGGAAAATCCCAGCAGATTAACAGTTTCTGAAATAAACCAGTTTGTCACCAACAACCACAGCACACTGACAGCAATTTAAATCACCTTTCTTCCCCCATTCTCAAGCTTAGTTTCAGCAGCTCGTCTCGACCACGTTTACATGTGTACGTACTCTAAGTTGCTGCCATGTGATGGATGATTAGACATTTGTGTCAACAAGCAGCTGAACAGCTGTACCTAACAAAGGGGCTGGTGAGTGCCTGTCAGGGATTTGCATGTTTTTAGGCTTCATGTCTTTTTTCCTTCATAGCGTTCATACATTCTTACCAGTTGATGTTGCAAAACCCTGATCTTCCAAAGGTTTACTGATATATCTGAGAGGGTCAGCCAGTTAGTGTGAGAAGAGAAAAGAATTAATCTTAAACCTACTGAACTACTGAATAACACTAATTTATATTCCCATTTGTGCATATATTTGTCTTACAAACACACTGAACATTACAACACCCTCAACTCTTTGTATGGACAGGCCTTTTGTTGGGAATTACTGCCATAAAAGTACCAAACTGCTAGTGTATACAGCAAAAGCTTTGCTATATTGTTTTATTTCAGGCTGCTACTAATATCAGCCACAAGGTGGTGTGATGTGCACAGCAGAAAGCTCCTAGTTTAGGTTTCAATAGGGTCAACAGCAAACAGACAAGTTGGAAAAGAAATCAACCCCATCTAGTGGCGATTTTGGTTGGGAGACCAAGTCTGGGAAAGCGGGGTTAAATATGAAGTCAGTGAGTTTTTCTTTGTTTTTGAACATCAGCCCATTCCCACTGAGCTACAAACAGACTGAACTCACTGCCATACATAACTCTAAAAGCAGGACTGGATCGTGCAGTGAAGAATGCAAAAAGACTCACAAGTAGAGCAGCACCTGTGGTTGGGAACATCCCATCCATCTTTCTGCACAGGGGGAATTGCGTGCGTGTGTGCATAAAGGAGAGGTGAGTGAGAAAGAAAAAAGAGGGATGGAGGGAGGATACTGTGGAGTCTGTGAGTAATAGGAGAGACAGTGGAAACATATGTGACCCACTGACATTGAGCAGACTGCGGTCTGTTTCTTATGGACATCCGAAAGCTGCAGGGACAATGGCTTACATATCAGCAGTGACCCACCGGCTCTGAGCTCCATTTACTGCTAGAGAAAGTCACAAATAAGCTTATGCTGGAAGTTAGGTTCATTGTTAAATTCAAAGCTTGTTGCTGTAAACTGGTTCATGAGGAAAGCAAGAAGCAGCTTCACACACACACAGAAGAAATGTAATAGAACTTGGACCTCCGCAATTCCAGCCCAAACAAGGAGCCGCTTATCATCCGCCATCTCTCCCACAGCTAATATTTCACTTCAGCTCCCGGGCCCACAGAATGAGAGACGTTTCCATTTCATGTCAGTCATTTCCAGGCCTGTGTGTTACCTGTGTGGTGATAAGTGTTTGACTGACTGGGAGTGTCGTTAGTCACTGTCCGGCTCCGAGTGACAGCCACAGATTGACGCTGATGATGAGGAGGAGAGGGCCCGGTGTGTTCAGGGACGACAGAGAAAACCGGGGTTGATGCAGGGGTGGGAGTGGGTGGAGGGGAGAAAAGACATTTGCACACTTATAATGATGAACACAAAGCCATGTGTAGACACTCAGTGCACGACAAGGTGCATTTATTTGCAAAATCACGCTTTGCATAATTCTTGGCTCTCATAAATAAAATCTGCCATTCTTTTTAATGGTGAACAATTACTACCAGTTACACTTCTTTATTATAATAAATTAAATGTATCAATTTAATAACTGATCTACCTGTTTGATAACATAATCTGACATAAAATGCAGGAATAGGAAAGACAAAGCTCTCTTTTTTTACCAGTAAAATTTTGGTTTAAGAAAGAAAACATGGATCATTTTCAGTTTTTAGAGCTAAACATCCAATTTTTCTAATTAAGTGCATTTTAAATATTTTCCACCCTAAATTTACAGAATCCTGTGGAGGAACAATCCAACTAATTCTGCATTAACTCTAAGTATCGACTCCTTTATTACTCTTGCTTGCTGCAAAGTTTGTTACAGGATACAATGCAACTGGAACCTTATTATAGTGATTTCTAATCAACATTTTATGTCCACATTGGGGCGGGAAACAAATCTGGCCCTGCAGCAAAAAATATTTAGCACCCTGTTATTGCAGAAATTAGCTTTTTCGTCATAATGCTTCACCTATGTAAATTTTTATGAGTCTATGTTGAGGGCTCATGCACATGCCAGTTGTTGTTACCACATACGTTCTGATATTATCCTCTGTGTGGAGAGGAAAACCTATCCACTGTTCCTCAAGTAATAATAGAAGTATCTCACAAATGAAATTGTAGTGTAAATGCATGCAACACAGACAGGTTTTCTTTTCCTTCTTCTTTTATTTTATATGTTATATATATACAGTGGTAACACCTACATCCTTATCTTCACGTGCAATTTGACTTTTCACGAATAAAATAAATGCATTTCGGTCATCGTTTTAGTTACCAGCTCCTGTGCTGCTGGTCATGAGGAAAACTGGCCTCCACCGTGCAGAAGGTGTAAGAGATGCAGTGAGGATGTGGTAAGCGTCTACACCTGGGCTCAAGTCTGCGTCGAAACATCTGCCACAGCAAAGGTAGTATGGAGAGAGATGAGTTGTGTTTAGGTACATTTCGCAGCTCTGATCTCACCACTACTGAAGAGCAAGTGCGACAGCACAGAAGATCTGACGTCCTCCAAGAAACGCTGAACACAGATCTGCCGTGTCCCCTGAAAAAACTGTTTTCTGTTTAGATAAATAACAACTAGCCCGAGCATTCATGCCTGAAATGGTTGCATTTTCTGTGTTTGCTGAGGTGAGTTTGTTGAAATCAGTTTTTTTAAATAAATTATTGTTCACTACTGCTTATAAAGGCACTTAAACCATGCTACATACAGTACGGCTCATGATTCAGTATCTTGTAGAACCTTTAGCAGAAGGTTGTCTGTATGACTTTATCAGTCTCTCACATTATTATGGAGGATTTTTGGCCCACAAGTCTTCACACCTTTGCTTTTATTTGAGGTTTGGAGGCTTTAATTTAGGCACATGCAATGTTTTGTAGTTGATCTGAGGTTGTATTTCATTCATTTTAAGACCTTTTAAGGATCAGAATTTTTTTTTATTATGTCCTATATTCTTAAAATCTTATAATTGAAAAATAATGTTGTTTCCAGCATTTGCCACTCATAGCATTGTTGCTGTCACACAGTTTAAAGCTGACAGACAACAGCAGTAAATACTAACATTCATCCTTCTATTTTCTTGCACTTATCCTTATATTATATCCTTATATCCATTAATTATTGAAAAAATACATATTATAACAATCAGTTATTAAAGAAAACCTCCTTACTAGCAGGTTGTGTTGTAATGCGCTGTAATGTAGCACACTTCTTTTTTTAAAGCATTGTTGGGTACTTTGAGTGCACTTTATAGGTAATAATGTATATTAAACATTTGGATAATACTATCGAATGGCAAACTCACTATACAGTGAGTACAGCTCTTACATGTCTGTTTTGTTTACCTTTTTAGGCTCCAGTTTAGTTGAAAGTGGGTTTTCTGGAGGCAGCAGGTGCAAATTGAAAGCAGAAAATTGACATATTTAATGCTTTTTGTGTTGAACTTAGTAACCAGGTGCTCATTTAAACTTCAAGCGCTTGTGCAACAACAACAGCTTTTATTTAGAATCTAGCTATCTAGCTATTGTGCGTGCTGTTTGATGCCTCTGTGGTGAACAGCACAGTTTCGGAGCATTTTCACTGAAAAGAGCTGCCTGCTGTGAGGGTGCTGAGTGTGAACCCAACGCATTTTTTTTACGCATTGATTCTGTTTCACATCGTTTCTAACAGCTGCCACTTTAATATTCACTTTTGCACTCTTTTTGCAGACAGGGGGAATATGTATATTAAAAATGAACACAGACTGTAATGGGTTAGCCCTGAAGAACAAAATAGGTTGTAGTTTGGTTAGAATTTAGTACAGCAAGTGCACTTGTGAGCTTCTCTGCTTTATCGTTAGAATCTGCTGACTTTAGCCGCTACTTTGACTGCTCTCTTATTTACAAGGGAGTCATGACTCAGGGTAGCTCTGTATGTTTGCTTTGGCAGGCTTTTTACACCATATACCCTTCCTGACACAAACCCAAAGATTTGTGTCTCATTTGAGTCTTAAACAAAAAGAAAAGTCAAAATATAAAATTGTACAGTTAACTGTTTTGTACTTTTTACTTTGTGCACATGTATGCTTGATTACTGCAGCGCTGTGCAAACGTCTATCTTGAGCCACCCTCATTTCTTTATATTTAATTTCCACCGAGCCAGGATTTCTTGTCATTTTTAAGGAGGTTTTGAGGAGTAGTTCTCCAGGCTTTCTGAGTCCTTCAACATTTTTCTTTGGGCAATCTCATTTTAAGTCCAGTCCTTGCTAAACCACTTAACACTGAGTTGTGAGTCTTTTGAGCACAACAAAAGCATTACACTCAACAAATGGACCAATAGATGAGTAAAAGAAACAAAAAAATGCATCTTTTGACATTTTGTTACTGACATCGCCTTAGCTCAATCCATGAAGAATGCCCATAAGGGGATTCCCAGACTTGGCATATCTCTGCATGGTGTGCAGTTTGTCCTTAAAATGTTTGAGGAAACCGGACAAATGGAAGACAAAAGAAAAATGTCTGTCCTTAAAAAAACTATCTGCAGCAGACGACAAGCATCTGAAAGTCTTGTCCTTAAGTAACAGGGGGAAAAAATCCGGCAAAGACCTGACACAGGACCTGAGAGATGCATCTGGCTCTTCAGTTGATCCATCTGCTGTTCACTGAAGCCTCATAACAAATTGTCTCAGTGAGAGGGTGGCTGTCAGGAAGCCATTCTTAAGGAAGAGGATCAGGGAGAAAAGGCTGAAGTGTGTAAAACTACACAAGAACCGCACTGAAAATCAGTGGCAACAAGTCTTATGGAAAAAATTTGGATTCCACCTGTCATCAGTGTTTGTGGAGCCATCTGTAAAACATGGTGGGGGCTCTGTTATGGTTCGGATTTCAGCCAGCAGTGTTGTAGATCATCAGTAGATAAAAACTGATGGATGTATAAATACAGAAATGCACCATCAGGTTTTGATCCACCATGCAATAACATCTGGAAAACATCTGATTGAAAACATCTGATCTGATTGTAAAACTATGTTTGCTATAAACCAAAATTATGGAAGATATATTATCAGTTATGTAGCTTTAAACCGTACACATGCCTAAATAGCAGCACTAATCTCTATATTCATATGGCGGGCATGCAAAAGATGTTTCTGCTGTACTCTTTAATCGAGAATTTGCACAAATCCAACAGAAAGGAGAATATTGCATAAACACATTTTGGTGAGAATGAAGCCAGCACTGGCAGCACTTTATAATATATCTCAAAAATAAAAGAGAAGTAAGAGTAAGAGCAGTAACTTGTTACATTACTGTACTTTGGACCAATTTGATTAGTTATGCAAAACTTTGTAATTTATTACAAATGCCAGCCCTGTAATTATAGCGTTTTCAATAGGAATCATGCACTAAAACAGTGGAAAAGGATGATGGTTCAGGTATCAGTGAGTACCGAAGCTGGGAAGCCTTTCTAAAAGATGAATTACAACAGCATTGTTTTTACTATTAGTCTCACTATGGGCAAAAGTGGAAAAAGGAAAAAAACAGGAAATAATAAAGCACTACAAGGCCAAGAAGTTCAATCTCTGGACATCTCTGGAACATGTTTTCACCCTCACAGTCTCTACTCGTGCCTTTTACCACCTCTTCCAAAAACGAGGCAGCAAGCGGCGAGATGGATGGGCTGAGCGTTGCAAGATTTCCAAAAGCGAACAGAGTCTGACTGCTGCTCTACCTGAGGAGCAAAAACAAAAGAGCCATCTCTACCTGTAGGACTGTGGGAGTCGAGGCTTTGATCTGGACCAGAAAGAGAGAGTAGTTTGATGAAATATTGATGCTTTTTTTTTAACTGTGTCCTGTGGGAGCTCAGTCTGCTCTTAGGATGTGTGCGCTGATCCACAATACTGCTGCGTGCTCGGCTGTATGAGAACAGACTTGACCGTGGAGCTCAAGGAGTGTTATCGGCCCTAATGGGCCCGATGATGACCCCCCACTCTGGGCCTGAATTGGTCAGGGGCTTCTTCTACTGATCAAAAGAACAGGTGCATTTAATCAGTCGGCACCCATTGCAAAATACATACACCGCTGATATGTGTCTGACATCTAAACAGAAGCTGGACAGCAAACCTGCACAACGTAAATCTTCATTTGGTGATGGACGGGTAATTGTTTGCCCTTGAAACAAAGGTGCAACAGCTTCAGATGTGCATGCAGTGAGCGCACAATTAAAACTGAATAACGGTGTTGGAAAACTGTTTTTAAATAGCCGGGGATTATTCACACTGAGGCTGTTTTGGCCGAGCATTCAAATACTTATTCAAAGCAAGCATCGTGTAATATCCGACTGGATGCTCGGAAAGTTTGCTATAAGCTCGTATGAAAGTGACCCATATTCTTAAAGCAACAACGTCGGGAAAAAAGGAAAAAATTTGAATGTTGATAAATTGCCTAGAGTGCTTTTGTTTGAAAGTTAAGAGGCCAACGAAGCCCAATCAGCCTGGAAAAGAGTGTGAAAAACGAGGATTTATCACTCCCATGCCTACGTCCATGCACAGATAGACGGCAGAGCATAATGACTTCTGTGGAAATAGCAGAACGATTATTTAAACTTAAAGGAAGAGGAGAAAGAGGCAGAGAAACGGGTCGAGTGGGGGGGAGGAAAGACAGGGTCTTTGGAGGAGCCAGGGGCAGGAGATAGTCTGGGAAAGGTCTCGCGTTAAAGTAGCATTAACATGCCTTTCCATTGGAGTCCATTAGATAATCATATTCATACCACACAAGGCTCAAAAACCTCTCTCTGTTTCATTATTCCCTTTTAATCCAGCCTGATAAGGGGGTGCAGGCGTCGTGGTTTTATTATGTCGTCATTTGGAATCCACATGAAATCCCCACGGGATGTTATCACAGGGAAATTGCTTAAGTAGCCCAAGTGGATATAGTTTTGGGTTTATTATTTCTGACGGATTCAAAATAACTGCAAATATCATTTTTTTCCCCCTGATTATTGGGGGCTAAGAGTCTTATCAGTCATTCACACTAATGGCCCACTCAAGCCACCCGATACCTTCCGGCAGGGGGGAAAAAGGAGGGATGCTGAGAGGAGAAGACGGGTGTGAGGGTGGGGGGGTTTGGGAGTGCTGCGTTTGAGTGTGTCCTAAGTGTACAAGTGTGCACAGGCACAGGACATGTGAGGAAACTGAAAGCAGGAAAAACAACAACACAAAGAGCGATTGAAAGCGGAGACTTCTGAACAAAGTAACATGCTCCTGACGGTAGATTAGGGGCTGCTGGCGCTCTCCTTTGCGGCCCCCAGATCTTCCCTGGCAAACAGAGCAGATGTCAGATTGCTCCCATCGTTTGTGGTTCGGCAGATTTGTGGTCTTGAGGAAAGCGAACACTTTGACTAAATCCATTAGGGCCTGTATTAGACAGACACTACACAGGGAAGAAACACGAGGCAGGAAATATATGGGCAAACAAACCTTTAATTTAACCTTTAACTAATGAAATATATGTAATTATTAAGTCACGAGGGATAAGGTGTTCATGTTTACGGATTGAAAAGTCTTCTTTTTCTGTTTCTTGTTACAAAGAAAATCTTGTGCAAAGTCAAACGAGTTGTCAAAGCAACGCTGAAGCAAGGTCGATTTTCTCTGCTGGGAGTTTTTAGAAGTTTTGAACATTTTTGCAGGATTTTATCAAACTATCCTAAGCTTCTGGAGTCACAGGTTAAAAGGTCAGGCCCCTCAAAGCAAAGGAAATCTGTGTTTTTGCTCATTTGTATGTTAAGGTACGTGTCCACACACACACATTTCGCTTTTATACGCTTATATTTTTGAGATATATATGGCTCCTCAATACAGAATAACAGTGCACTGAACTCCAATACTTTGAAGGACATATAGGGTACCCAATATATCGAGCTGGCACTATATACTGTGAATGATGTTTGTCTTAAACTACACTGCTAATGGCTTATTGCTTTCCCTTTAATATCTGCAATTAAATATTTTTCCAGAAAGTGCAGTGTTCTCTTCTTATAATGATAAAATTGACAAAAAATGATGGTGACTGGTTAATATCAACATGTTTTATAAGATGTATATTTTAAAATTTCACTCTTTTTGTGATTATTTTCTTATATTATGTACAACATTTTTTTAGACATAAACCCCTGGGAAAGCCTGGGCATGGAGTCAGAACTGAATAGTAAGTTTTGTAACCAAGCAGCCACCAAATGCCTAAGTCTTGGAGTTTAGTTTTAAAATTGCTAGCTCTTATTTCCAATCGAGAAGATTAAAATACTACTTTGTGAGCATAAACAGATTTAATAACCTGCAATTTGTGTCATGTAAAGGCAGAGATCAGCTGAGACTTGGTTGCTTAGTAAAAACTTACTGACAACTTGACTCACATTCAGCTCCTCACTACTTTCGGCCTGTGTTTGTCTACAGCCGAAAACACTTCAAAAACTCTGTAATCTGAATACAACTTATCCATTTTGCAGCAAACAGTACAGTCGCCCCTGTCATTCCTCTGTTTCATGCAGCCGCTCCATTTCCAGCGGTCACATCTGTGTGGATATAATATGCTTATTCTGCTGTATCCATTTCACTGTGACATCTGTCCACCAGAGAAGAATTAAAGGCAAAAAAATAAAATAATCCAAATGCCTACGCAACACTCTGCCAAGTATTGATTTACTGTTACATGTGTAACATACAGTACGCGGACAAACCGAGCGCTACATTTTATTTCAGTGAGATCATCTGAAACTGGGAACACGCTCTGCGGGGTTGGTGATTATTTGAGAAATGAGCCCAGATGCTGATCTTAAACGCACGGCGCTCCTTCTCGATTGTGAGCTGGTGAAAAGTAAGACTGGGTGCGCAGGGATAAGATGTCTGCATCCCGCGTGTGTGTCGGTGTGTGTTTGTGTGCCTGTTTGTGAGCATGCCCGAGCGTCCACCTTAGTGAGCGCACCTCCCTGTCTGTAGATCTCAGGGTCTGGAACAAACAGTAGTTCCTTCTTAATTGGGGTGAGATCTGGGGCTTAAAGAGGGCCAAGAAGGGACCTGAACCCCTTTCTTTCTCCTCCAGAATCGCTTTGGCTACAGAGGCGCTTTTGATGTGTGCTTTGGCTCTGTGAGTCCTACTTTGGAATATGTTCTTGGGAGACCGTTGGTTACTTGCCTCCAGGCAGAATCTCAATCCCCAGGATCCTGGCCCTCTTTGATGAAATACTTTCGGGAGCCGCTAACCCCACTGATGCCCATGTGCACCTCCTCCCTCCTCCTTTACCCTCTTGTTCTCCCCTACCTCGCCCCGATCCTCTTTCCACCCTTCACCTCCCCCAGCCTCCCACCTCTACTACCACGTTCCTTGGATTCTCTTTGAGAGATTCATAACAAGGACTTTATCTCTGTGTAGTCCGGGCCAGATGAGCACCGCCTGACAAACTGACAGGAGAATTAGCGGCTGTCTTACAGAGCACCTTTGACTGTCTCCTCTCTCGGCCCGACTTCCTGTAGCTACAGACGTGAGCGTTTTCTATTCATATTCTCATACTCCATTCTTGTGCACGTGGAACACTTCTATATTTAGTTTTATGACCTCTTAACCTTGTTTATTTTGTCTGTTTCCCCTTAAAATAATAACTAAACATAAATATCTTTTAAAAAAATTTATGGATGCCAAAGAAACTTCACACCCATGAAAACCAATATAGTCGTTCACACACTCATCACAGTTTACAGTTTTGTCACCTTGCTTCTAATTGACATCCGAAATCCATCTTCACATTGCGACAAAGTCAAAATCCCGACACTTATAACGATGACAAAGACGTTGACAGTTGTGACAGAAGATCCTGAGCTCTGATTGATTGGGCGGTAATTAGTCATTGCTGACTTTATCAGCATAATAAGTGTCAGGAAAGTGATTATAAGGCAGCCTTAAAAGACGGATATTTGTCTTTAAATCAAACGGTTTAGTCATTTGTCACAGCAGCCGATTGGATGTGTGTTACAATGAGGAACAAATAGACTTGACGGACCTGACCTCTCGGCCACACACACACATTCAAATGCTGGTTAAACGGTTGATTTTCCTTCCCAAACTCCCACCTCTTCATTGATTGAAACTGCACCCTAAAGACCTCTCTTACCACATAATTTCCCTGTATATTGATTATGTATATTGATTACACCTAACCCTACAGGAGGGCTTCCCTCTGCTGAAGCATTAGTAGGTATGACTCTGAAGGCTGAGCCCAGGAGGCTCTCATAAATCTGCAGTTAAATGTATGTATGAGTTTCTACATTAAAAAGTGGGTGTTTTCAACTGAGATCTATGAGATTATTTCAGCTATTTTAGTTAAAGCTTGGATCCAATTAACTCTTGGTCCCTAAAATGCAGCCATTCATGCTTAACCTGGACCTGTTTTCCTCTTCTTTGTGGTGTAAGGACTGAAACTTCAGTTTTATTTTGTTCTTTCTCCCCTCTAGGTTTATTTCTACTACAGAAATAGTACTACTGAGGAACAAGTCTTTAAAATGCTTACTAAGAAAGAAAGAAAGAGAAAGAAAGGGGTAGCCTGCACAAAATAAAAAAGGAGTAGGCAGTGAGTAAAGGAGGGAGCAATCCGAAGGGAGGAGTCAAGCGAGGGAAGGAGCAGCTGGAGTCCCACACTTCGCCCTCACTCTCTCTCTCTCTCGACTCTCTCTCTCTCCCTCTTCCCGAAAAAAAAAAACCGCTCTAAATGTAATAACAACTCTCCATGCGCTTCTCTGACGCTTATGTTGTTTTTACGCACATCTGCGGTCTGCTATCGGCAGATATTATCGGCAGGCTGATGGTGTTAGTCCGGCGGTGGTTGAACACAGCAAACTGTGAGAAGGAGGAGAAAGACAGACAAGAGGAAAAAGTCTGGCAGCGCCGTTTTGGAGTTGGAGTTGCAGCGTAAAAAAAGAAAAAAGAAAAAAAAAACTCCCAGGCAACTCTAGAGGCACATCTGCAAGTTAGGAAGAGGAGGAGAAGAGGAAAGAAGACACATCTATATATTTTTTTCTTTTTTCGCCTGAGAAGATTTTTTTTAAAGTCGAGAATTAGAGGGGAATTCACCCAGAGAGAAGTAAGTAATCTGCTGAAAGCTCGCACACACCGCACACAAATACACTTTCTTTTTCTTTCTGAACATTGTTGCGCTCGTTTGTCTGCTTTTAAAGTTGAGAAAGCCACTCAGAGTTTGTGAAGCAGCGGAGGTTTCATATTTCAAAACGATGGAATTTCATACAAGTTCAGATGTAGAGGTGAAGTGCACCAACTGCGAGAACAGTTTATGAAACTAGCGAAGAAAGCCTCGATCAGGGACTCCCCCCTCCAAAAAAAGAAGAAAGAAAAAAGAAACAGCGTAAATGCACCACTGTCTGTTTTACGCTCGGCCCGGCTGTGATTTAATCTGTGAAAGAAGCGTCGGTTGTTAGAAACCCCCGGATGGCAGACTTAACAAGTATCCACCGCAGACAGATGTGCATTTTCAAACCAGTTGCATAAACTTTCACATTAATGAAAAACGTGTTTTTGTAAAGTTTAATAAGACAGAGAGAGGGGAAAAAACACTCTTAGAGTTTGGAAGTGAAACTTTATTGGACCTCAAATAAGCGCGCGCGGGGGTGTGGTGTATAGTGGCGTGGGATGAGACCGGGGGGGGGGGGCGGGTCATATTTATGTGCATTTGTGATCATATTTCAGGATCTGTTATTGATTTGCTTTAACAAGCGAGAGACTCGGGGAAACACTTAGTGACGGCATACATGTTCAACTTTTTATTTCAATCCACCCAAAACCTGTGGCTGACCCTCCCCTTGACCTTTGACCTCCCCTTGCTTCACTATCGAGCACCTAGTCATTTATAGTTTTGTAATATTTAATTAGCCGAGACTTAAAATTGGAAAAACTCAAAAAAAAATTGACAATAAATTATAACATTAAATTTCCTCATGAAATTATTTTTAGTTATAAAAACGGAGAAAATTAAAGTATTTGGATGATTTCATATAAATCTTTGTTTTCCCTGTCAGCATCCGCTAACCTGACGTAGTTAAAGAGACTCTCCAGAGCTTCTGTCAATTTGATTTGCATTGGAAAATTTTTAAAATGATGTTCTTCCCCTTAAGAAAGAACATATTTAAGCGTACATCACAGTGTGTTTGAAGGCATGCGCATGTGCTCAGAGAAATTTAAGCCCATTACACTGAGGTCTGTGGCCCTGCAGGGGTCCATGGGGGAGGTTTTATGGGGGACCCAAGCAAAATTAAATAAAGCATAAATCCTCTGTATTTTAGTTGATTAGAGTTTGTTAGTATTTAAAAAGTGATGGATATACTTCACATGCAAGGTGTCATTTAAAAAGTTACATCAATAATAATAATTATAGGAAGAAGAAGAAGAAGAATAGAAAGCTCTCACATGGGCTTGTGCAGATTTAAAAAAAATGTGGGAACAGGGGAACAGAAGTCTGGTGTGTTCATTTTGGGGGTCCAGGACATGAAAACGTTTGGGAGCCCCCCCCCACCCTCGAGCCTCCACATGTGCAGATATTTGTTTGAAACTTTCCCTCCTGTTCCTCGCCAGCTGTTCCACATTTTATCTGCTCCTCTGCTCTCGGGTTTCATACAGACGACGAGGGTCCGAGGTGCTCAGCCATGCGGTGCAGCTCAAATCCTCCCTTTTTTTGTGAGTGTTGTGTATGTGTGTGTGGGTTTTCTTTTTTCTTTTTTTTGGCACATGGCAAATTATTAACGGAGGTTTGGCTGCCTTGAGACGGAGCAGCGAGCGAACGCATGCGAAATAAGATGTTTAACAGGACACACAGATAAAAAAAAAAAAAATCTCCTTTTGGGTGTTTTTTTTATAAGGTTGCTCTCATCGTTCATCTTGTCTGAGCATTTGGCTTTGAGCGGGGCTTTTGCAGGTCTTGGTAACATTTGTCCAATAAAATAAAATAGGCACTGTCACATAAACTGTCATTTAATATTTCCCCCATTCTATTTTATTAATAATAACAAAATAACATTCGCAGGGCTGAAGCTGGAAAATTTACCACTGCACTCAGTTAAAAAAAATAAAAGCAGACAAGTCAGGCCTTAAAAATCTGAAAATTTTAGGCCTAAGCTTTATTTTTAAAATGACAACTTGAGGACAATTTGTAATTAAATTTTGTTTGCATGTATTTATGTATTTTTATGGCGTGTGACTTCTTAATTAAGCATTTTGAGATGATACTGGTAATTAAAAAAATTACACCGATAAATATTGTTCCCTGTATATCATCATAGGAGGCCCTTGTCATTTTATTTTCAGTATAAGACATCACATTTAAATTTGACGATTAATCAACAATTCAGTGCTGATAGATCAAAATATGTAACATTTTTAAATGGTTAAATCAATTAAAAAATAATGGCTTCAATTTCTATAGTTACACAATAATCTAATGTATGTAATATATATTTTCCAAATATCTAATAAATAATAAATCATAAGAAAGGAAGTCCACCTTGTGAAAAATTGTAAAAGATAAATCTGCACACTGTCTGTGTGTATATCTAATTTTGCTGCTTCTGCTTTCGCACGATACTATCTGAAAGTGGTGCACCTTTTCCAAATAAAGGACTTTGTCTCATTACAATGCAGCAGCAAGGATGAATGCAGCACTGTTTAAGATGCTAATCTTCTGGAATGAGATGCACAACTTAGAGCCATTCGCTTACTGTAGCCAGGAAAGATGTATCGTTGCCGCTCTGTGCTTCATAACTCCACGCGCGAGGAAAAGGCGGATAACGTTTCCCTCTGCAGGAATCGGTCCGTCAGATATCAGCGGCGGCGGCAGCAGCGTGCTGCTTTATCTCAACTTTAAAAATTTCTCTTTTATGCATGGGGACGTTGGCCGAGGACACCTGTGACCTGGTGACCTGGCAGAATAGGGGATGTCATGTTAATGCAGGGAGATGATGTGCTATTAGCTTTTGAGGTATGGCCTGCTCCTCTTTGTAAGGGCCTTACATTCACAGTTACAGGCAGTTTGTATCCTCAGGCCTTTTTTGCCCTGTTGGAAGTATACCTGTTATCAGGTTTGTATGCAAGAAGCCCTAATGAGCTGTTTTGTTGTGCTAATGCCACGACCTGAAGCACTCAAAGAGGTGGCAAATGTTTTGTTAAAACGAGGGTAATGTGAGGGAAGTTGATTATCCTTTAGATAATGAGCACAGATGTGAGGGTTTTGTGTAATCGTGCTCACTTTGTGGGTTTTCCTGCAGGTTGCTGTTGGTTCGTTGATTTTTTTTCCCTCGCTTTTTTGTACTTTTCCTAAAACTTCCTGAGAGGATAAAACTGACAGTTTCATTTTATGTAATAATAAAAATCAGCTCACATTGTGATTAGCTGTTGCTTTCCTTGCATACGGCTGGCGTAGTTGAATAGATGGCCCCCAAAAGAAATCTCTTACTCTCTTACTTTGATGATTTGGTACTTTGATATGTTGACATCAAATGAAACAGACACAGTGGGGAAAGAAAGAGGACAAGTCAGACAGAGGTAGTGATTGAGGGGAAAAAAAGGCTGTTCATGAGAGCGGGTGGAAATGTGTGTGTGTGTGTGTGTGTGTGTAAGTGCAGTTTGTGAGGCACGGAGGAGTGCTCTGAAAACTTGGGCTGAGACAGCAAACCTGAGGAGCGTCAAAATGTCTGGATGCATTTGCGTATGAGCAGAGACAAGAAGGGGTCTTCGGGTGTGCGAGGGCTTCTCCTTGGCCTCCTAATCCCCAGGCCCAGCCATCCCTTCAGGGCATGCCTCAGATCTGGCTCTCTGGCTCTGTGCGTGGACGACCCAGCTCCGCCAGCAGATTTAATATGCTATGTGTTCCTGCTCCCCCGGCTCCCCTCCACCTCAACCATCATTGTCCCAGAGCGGGACCCTCACTCGCTGTTTCAAGGAGTCTGCTAAAGGCACCTTTCAAGCCAAGGGGTGATGTCTTTGGATAAGGCGTATGGCGGGGAGGGAAAATAGTGATGAAGGCGATATGAGACTCGAGAAAGGAAAAATGTAATTTCACATATGTATATGACTCGCATTCAGGGATTGTAATTCACTTGGGTGTTTGCTAGCCAGCAAAAACAGTCGTACTCTGAGTGCACATGCATTCTCGTGCTCATTCACACTCTTATTTCTCTTTCTTGTTCTCTCATTCATACAGTTTTTTGTTTTTGTGTGTGTGCTGTTCTCTTTCTTACTGTCTTTTTTTCGTCTTTTAACTGCATGAAAAATAAAAAGGAAAAAAAAGTTGGAAAAGTTTTTTTTTGCTATAGCTTTCGTCCTTTGGAAAGTCCATTTGCACCTGACAATTTGCCTCCCAGAGTGAGGTGAAGAAAACGGCAATAAAAAAAAATGGTGGGGGTGGGGAAACATTCACATAAATTTGAATCAAGTGGTTCGGATTTACGGTAGATGAAGCTGTGTTTGACAGCTCGACATAAAGCCTGCTGTAGGAGACGGTAAATTTTATTGCGGCAGAAACGCGGGCTTGTGTGCGAGGATCCAGTGGTGTGCCAGCTCGTGACTGGTGTTTTCTTTTCTCGCACACTTTGGAAGAGAAGCGGACAGGTCACGCCTGCGTGTGACTGCCGCTCATCTCCTCCTCTGTTTGCTGTAGCTGCTGTAAAAATGTCTTTAAGTCCGCCGTGTGAAGTGTAGCAGCGAGAGTTGAAGTGCTTTTAGTCCGGGGGCCCATTTGTTTGTGTGTAAAGTTTGTGCGCCTAAAGAGACAGTTTCCTGGGGCTCCGGGGCGGTGGCGGGTTTGGTGGGGGCTCTTTCTTAGTGCAGATGTGGCATTGTGTCAGCTTTGATGGGAGCCGGTTGTGGCATCCGTGAGGGGGTCTGTGCTTTCCTGTCAAGGGTGGCGATTGGGAGACAGATGAACTGGCCGCTTGCTGTGAACAATGATCCGTCACGTACCGCTGCTTCTTGACGTGTGGGGCTAGGCTGCACCGAGGCATCAGTTTGGGCACTAATTTTTTTCCCTCTGCCATAACTGTTTAAACTGAGCCCTGTGTAGTGCATTTTGTTGCACAAAACACCTGCACTCACAGCAGTAATTAAGTTATGTGTTGTCATGCAACGATGCTCGCGCTGTGTGTTTGCAGCCCCGTGCTGCTTGTAGTTGTCTTTCAGTGGGAGTTATCGCCGAGCTTTGGTGAGTCCCCGAGTGGAGGTCAAGGGGGTGTCTGTTGTTTGGATGTCACATATAAATCCCAAGGTTAATACCTGAAAGAAGAGCAGGCCCAGACATTCTCTTTGCTCTCCAAACATGTTTTAGATGAGTACCTCTTTACCCGCTCTGCCGCCTTCGTTTCCGTCTGCCGTGGACTTGGGGCAAGTTGGAAAAGGAGGGGCGTGTGGGGCGGGTATCCCAAATAAACCCCTTTAGTGTGTTCTTTTCAGTAATGAATGCTAACAAACTCTGGCTCTAATAATGCCTCATCTTGGAAAAACAAAAGGGGAACTCTACTATCTGAACAAATTTCTACCCGAACCTGAAAGAGCCCTCCTTTGACAGCGCAGCATTTGAAGACTAATCGTTTTTTCTCATGCAAAGCACGCTGTTTTAAGAGCCCGGGCCACGGAAAGAGAGGGGGCTGTGTTTTAACAATACTCCGCAGGGAGTGAGGAACAGGGTTCTGGGAGGGGAGGTAGGGTTGTAGAGAAGAGGGGTGGGGGGGGATTCCTCTCTCCTTTGCTCCTCAGACAAAGCCCGGTTCCTTTCAGTTTTGCATGGGGGGTAGGGTGCGTGGAGAAAAGGAGGGAGCGAGCAAGAGTTTGAGTTCCTTGAAAGAGATGGACTCGAGCCGTTTTTAATGACAGTTTGTCACTGTGGCCTCTCTACTTTCCAGGGAATTTGTTGGGCTGGCCTTGCAGTGACAGGCCTGGAAAGAAGCAGGCCTGAGAAAATTTATCGAGAAACAGAAATATTAACGTGTACATGGGGCCCTAAAACGGCTTTGGCTATTCCTGCCAGACTGGTGTTTTTATTAAGAGGGGTCGACATGCTTTGGAAATATATCTTATTCATGAAGAAAGCCAGGTTAGACTTCCCAAAGAATTCATTATGTTCCCCCAGATGCGGCTTTGTGGGTCGCAGTCGTCCCTTGGAGGACGTGGAGCGTGGAGCGCAACATTGTAAAAGCTCCCTCAGTGGGCATGGGAGTGCGAAGGGTTCCATTTGTCAAAGGTGCAAGAGTCTTTTTCCCCTCCTCAACACTTTCCCGGCTCAGTCTCAAACTCATTGTCTGAGCAAAGGCAGGACATTAGTCACTGCAACGCCACGGGAGCCTGCGGGGGCTAAGGACCAGCGCTCTGGAGCCCGAGTCGGACAGAGGGGAGGAGAGAGGGGAGAAGGAAGAACGGTGGGAGGGAAGGAGGGAGGGAACAAGTGAAAAAGGTGAAAGAAGGGCAAGAAAAGTGGAGGAAATGTGGGGTAGATGGAAAGTGAGGAAAAGAGAACATGGGAGCTCAGAGTATGTGTGTGGGAGAGGGAGAAAGACCGTGGGGGGGTTAGAGGGAGTGGAGTCTGTAGCTCTACCTCAGGGTTCAGTATGTAAGCCCCTGTCTACCCCCCAAAGCTGCTTTCACAAAGAGATTTACAAGACAGGTCTCCGGTGTGCTTTGCTGCCCTGCATTATGAGTGAGTGTGTAAATGTGTGTGTGTGTGTTTGACTTGGAAAAATGGGCCTTTCTGTTTTTCTATTCCCTGACTTATTTTCTTCTTTGCATCATCTATGCAAAAAAGATTTGGTCAAATTTACCAATCCAGACAGGTCAGACGCTCAACAGCCCCAGTGGAGCGGTGTGAATAACCTATTCCCCCTGGTGGCAGTGTTTGTGTGTGTGTGTGTGTCTGTGGGTGTGTGTGCATTCACGTGTGAATGTATTTCACAGATTCACACATACAAGGGATCCTGTTAGCTTTTGGAATTATTTATAAAGCCTGGCTTTTGTGTGGCGCCCTAAGTCCCTGTCTCCTCCCATTACTGCCTATGACTCTACCTGGGCTTCCTTCAGCTCCAAATGCTCCCTCAGCCACCCTCCCAGCCGAAGGAACTGAGTTTGGTGTTAAAGCTAAACCCTTTATCTGCTGCTGCTGCTACTTTCTTTTTCTTTATGTGCAATCGCTGAGCATTTTCATCCTCTGTAAAAAACAAAAAAGTTTTCTTATTCAGAAAGTCATAATGTGCAAAGACAAACACAAGTCGTGCACTTCAGAGCAACACACAGTTACCCAGAACCATCCCATATGGCCCTGATTACCCTGTAATCCAGGAAAGTTTTTTCCCCATCCCTTTTTTCTTGCACACACTGATGGGGTGAAGGTTTTTTTTATTTAGCGTGTTTTTTGAGATGCTTTATGTTAATGTTTGTCTTTTATTGAAACAAGCTGGAATGTGATTATAGTCCTGCTTGGTACATATGAGCAGCGAACTGCTCTAGTTTCTCCATCTCCCTCTGGCATAGAGATCAATGCAAACCAGCTAACGCAGGGTAATAAGCCATTAGTACACACATTGTTGCAGAGATTTACATACATCGACCGGTGAAGTGATAAACTAGGTTCCGTGTCCTAGAGGTAAGAATTATTGTGTGTGTGAGTGATTAGCTGAATGAACCCCAGGTTAGAGTAGGTGTGTGTGTGCGGGCACGCGGGTGTGTGTGTGTGAAGCATTGCTGGGTGATCTCCTTGCGACTGCCAGTCCTGTGTGATAGGTGCCAGATTGCGTAGCTGGGAGCCAGGTTGTCTCTGCTTGTCAGGAGTGCAAGGTGGAGGAGGGGAGATGTGAGGATGATTACAGTACACTGTTCCTCTGATCTGATTCATCACTAACTGTCTCTCCTGCAAAGGGTGAACTTATTATCCCTGTCTCAACTTCCACGGTGGAGCCAGCTGCTCTCCATGCTTCCCAATTAACCCCAGGCGCCCGTCAAACGCTCCAATTAAGGCCTCCTCCTCCTCCTCGCAAATGTATTTGCCTGCGTTTGCCGGGCTGCTGGAGACGCTCGAACATGCGGCGGTGAGCGAGCCGAGTGTGTTTGTTTAGGAGCTGTCCTGAGAAATGGCGCTATAGCTCCCAGATTTATTTGAGATGGGGTTGCTAACAGCTGAATGAAGTAAATACACCCAGATGTTTGGCTTCTTCACAATCAAGTTGGCAGGCGGTGGGGGGGGGGGGGGGGGGGGGGGGGGGGGCTGTCTGTCTAACGACAAGTCTTGTTCCTCGGTTTCTATGCTGGGGATTTTCAGGGGGCCATTTTGTGCCTGCTCTCTTTGGAGTTTATGGGAAGTTTTATTTCCACGAACACTCGGCAGTACTGTTAGGTTAAGGCATCTCATCCCGGCGTCGTGCCGTGTGATATTGCCTTGGTATTTGAGTTGCGTGAGTCTTTCTCACTGGGCTGAGAGTTTCTTCCGAACTCGGTGTTTCAAAATCCTGTGTGTTTTTGATGCACGGGTTTCTGGCGCGCAGCAGTGTGCGTGCGCGCTTCCGTGTGTAGGAGTGTTGCTGTAGGTGGTGGGATACAGGTTTGGCAGCACTAGCAAATCCTCGGAGACTGCCTGTGTGTGTGTGTGTGTGTGTGTGTATGTGTGTGTGTGTGTGCATGTGTGGAGCCTATGAGCCCGTGCAGGGAGAGGTAGTGGTGGTGGTGGTGGGGAATCTGTGGCTGATATGAAAGTGAAGGGAGAGAGTTGTCTCCCGACGCTGCCGTGGGGAGAGCCGTCAGGGAGCTAGAAGTCTTTGGGACTCCCTCTGAGCTTCAGCTGTCTTTGATCTCACACCTCCGCTGCGGTACACTCCACACTGCTCTATAGAACACCCTCACCTGCCGCCGATCCAGCAACACAGACTCACAGCTCGCATAGATGAGACTCTTAACTTGTATACTTGCACTTACGGCAACGCAGGGCTCAGTGCAACTGCACTTAAAAAACTGAGGTGGAAACTTTGCAAGCAGCAACTGTCAGAGAAATATATGACAATAGAGACTACACTGGTTATTTATTTATTAATTTTTTTAGGATGTATTAATTACTCGGGTAGTGTGTAAAGTTTGGGAAAGTTTTTAAAAATCAGGAGGACTCCTCATATTGCTCATCCTGTCTGATAAGGAGTCCGACATGCAAACTTTTAAGGATCTAGACTCACAGATTTAGCATGCATGGTTTTTTTAAATAAGATATTCTCAACTATGGTGTAATCAGTAATGACAAAGGTAGCGTGCTTAAGAGTCCTGCTAGTTTAAGCCTGCACATGTGAGTTCATTCCCTCGCCTCTTTTTTCCTGTCTATTACTGACATGTTGAATTAAGGTTGAAGTGCTGACCCTATTTTAAGGTATTTTTTAATGACTTGTGATGGAAGATAAATGCAAAGCCACAAACAAGCAAACAAACAAAAAAAATCCTAATAATTTTCTCCATCTGTGGAATATGTGACTCAGTGCTACCCTTTTGGATCACTTCCCATCTACACAGGAAGTCTAGCATTAAAGCAGTGCTCCTCCTTTTCTCCATGCATTCCTTTGACTGACTGTGGCACATTTCTGGACAGCCTCATTCAGCATTCCTTTACATGCCGATTTGTTTGCCCTCCCTCCCTCTCTCCCTCCCTCCTTATTTTTTTTTTCCAAGTCTTCCTCCGTTAACGTCCGGCTTTATCATACGAGAGCCCAACACCAAGACAACTTCATCTCATCCAATTTTCACCCCTTTAATTCGGTTTAAATGGCATGGCCGCGAGGGCCAGGGCGGGAATTAATAAGAGCCAATAAAGCTCGCCGCTGGGGCATCGAGGCCAGTCTTTAAGTAAACATTATGACTTCTTGAGGGGGGATTCAGGCGCGGCAATTGATGAATTGCGGCGAAGCTTGGGAAGGGCTAATTTCTCACTTAGCCGTCCTGATGGGGCTAGCTAATAGGCCTTGCTTTGCCTGGCTGCTTGTCTGCTGGCTTTATTATTGTGCATTATCACGCTGCCCCCTGGCTGTTTTTAGCGTTCGGCCCCGGAGACGCCAGAGCACGTCATTAATCACATTGCGGCACTGACTCATTCCACTTCAACACTTATTCCAATGACACAGTGGAATGAAGGAAAGCAAGGAGGGAGGGAAAGAAAGGGAGTGCGAGCAAAATGAGAAAGGAGGAAAACTGAACTGAAAAGAGGAGGAAATTCAAGTCCGAGTGGGCAGGACAGCTTCACAATAACACTCTAACCTGTAGCTGTACAGCCATCGGATTGCACTCGGTAGTTCAGCTGCTGCAAACAGCGCTGGTTTGACTTCTGTCTGGGGTGCAGAGGATAAGAGGAGTGTATTCTACAGTCCCCTGGGCTAAGTGGAAGATCTACTGTCAAAATCATACGTGCTGCCACTCCACTTACACAGGACCCTCCATCTGCTTGATCCTCCTCTGAGCACAGAGGCAGAGAGAAAGATGTGTGTGAGGAGGAATTTCACTTCCTCCACTCATCCCCTCCCTTGGGCACCCCCCCTCTCTTGCTCATGTTCTACACACAGTGATTGCGCTTGCATATTGAAAGGGATGTAGAGAAACATATGCATCCACGTCCATACATACTGTTACACAGCCGGTCTCGCATACTGTCAAATCTACTCGAAACATTTCCTCTTTTCCTCCCGTGCCGTGTTCACATACACATGGGTTACATACAGCCGCTGTTTAACATTTACTTTTTTTTTTTTTTGCTGTGAAAGCACAGCGAAGGATGCTGTTCTTGCGTCTCTGGTTGTGGCATAGCGTAGAGTGCCTTTTAATGACATGTATGAAGAATGCCTCCACAGACACAGAGCTGTTCTCGCTGCAGTTTGGAGGCCCGTTCTCCTGTGCTTTATAATATCTGCCATGTGCACGGGCTAATTGAATGGAAAACTTAGCTAAGAGTGTAGCGGGCTGCTGCAGTTGGCAACAATTAGTTTGAAAACTTTAGATAAAAAATAAGGTGTGCAGTAAAAAAAAAAACAAGTCTAGCATTTTCTCTTCTTTTCAAGGACCTTTGGGATATTTTGCTGAAGTATTAGTTTGCATTGTCTGCGAAAGGCTTCAGTAATCGGCTGAACAAGCATCTTTTCCTTCTCCTTAAGAATCAGAAAAAGTGTCTGATCAAACAAAGGCTCTGTGTTTTAGCATGGGAAGAAAATGGATAGGAACAAGGGAAACCGATACTGCATAACTGGGCCACCGCAGCATCAAAGCTGCCCGTATTATCCATTGTCTCAGTTGTCACAGCCCCACTTGCCCTGAAACAAGTGGTTCGTGAACAAATGCAAAGTCAAAAATATATAAATAAACAATCTAATAAGCATGGGGCTGTGGGGAAAAGGAGCAAGGCTTCCATTGTGGTGCTCGCTTTATTTGCCCCTTATCTACTGGGTAGCGAGCGCAAAAGAGGCGTCGTGTAAGCGTCGTGATTACATCGTGTGGGTTTGTTACCCAGGAATGTAAGATGCGCTCGGCTCATTCTGCTGTGCAACACACAAGGTCCCTCACCAGCCCTCCAAAGCATCTTAAATGGAGAGGTCTGAGGGACCAAGACGCATGCGAGGATAATCTTATTAACTGTGGTGAAAGCTACTGATGCTCTGTGTTGTTGCACTGTTTGTCCTTGGAAATAAAATACAAATAAAATCAGTCTTCATTTGAAACAGGCTTTCCATTTTCTAATTGTTGTGCAATACACTTGTGGTAGAAAGCTGTTTTTTTGCTGATGGGATGCTTTTAAGACCACGTATCTTTAATATAAAGATAAATCATGAACATCAGTATGTTTAAAATGTACAAAAACATCAAATTGTCATTCATAAGTAGTCTCAATAAAGCTTTGCAGTGTAACTAGAAAAAGCTGAACTCACACGTGACACAGTAACGTGTAAATGACTAACAAACTTAATGACTCAGACATGCCACACTGCACAAAAAGGGTGAGAAGATCAAGCACTAAACCAGTTTGCATGTGTGTATCTGGGATTGGATATGTGTGTGTGTGTGTGTGTGTCAGGGTGTGACTAATTCTTGCTAAATGGCCCTTACTTGAGAGTCTGGTCCCCATCAGCTGTAGGCCAGACTTAGTGCCATCTGGGCACAATGTTAAGTTTTTGCTGGTGAATGAGAGCCCCAGCCCCCAAATCCCCCCCCAGCCCCTTCCCCTTTGCCCTTCAGGGCCAAGGGCATGCTGTAAAAGTGCAGTATTGAACACGAGGCCTAAGCATGTGAAGCTATTGCGCCTCCTCAGTAGGGGTTTTGAACCCATTACAGGTCCTCTAACCACCACCGAGAACCTCTACAGTCTCCTTAAGGCATCTCATCCCCTCACACTGACCTGATCCAATGCAAACACGTGCAGTCCATAGGAAGCACACTTTGTTTTATTGCTAGATTCAGCTAATCTCGCCGAAGGGCTCACACTCCTCCTCCTCCCTCTTCTTCTTCGCCCCTCAGTGTTTTAGTTGTTCCAGCTGTGAAGGAGCTTTTAATATTGTTGGCATAGCTGCGCGACGTGCAAAACACACATTGTGCATGCAGGAAAACATGTGCAGGCACGCAGGGGCGCAGTGAGGTGCACACGGACGCATGCGTGCATACGTGAACACCCGTACACACGTGCACGTATAGTCTCAGTCTCACACTCCTCCCTTTCTCCATTCATTTTCTCCCTTATCCCACTTTTGCTCACAATCTCCCTCAATCGTCTCCATCTCCCATCTCTCCCCTCTAACTCGCTGCGCCGCGGTGCGTTTGTGCAGTGTTGATAAGCCTAAGATAGCAGATCTCGGTGGTCGCTGATGTAATGATGATGAATGCTGCGGTGCTGCCAGTCTCCCCCTCGGGGGGCCCTCGACACTGAACAGTCGCCCTAATGAAATGAACACAAATACAGTACCCTGTCTGTGGGGGGGGGGGGATGTTGCCAAATCTAAGAAGACACTTCAAGAGTTTATATATAAATGTCCTCCAGTTTTTGATTGTGTGCGTGCATGTGTAAGTGCGTGTGCCATGCAATTGCAAATGTGTTCCTGATGAGAGCACGCAGGTACACCTAAAGCAGCTTTATAAAATTAAACTTGTGAAGTTGCAGGCTTTAAATAACAAACAGCGGTGATTTTTTGATAGCATTAGTGCTCGTTTAAGCCTGCGTGAAAGAAAGCAAACAGTTTTTTTTCTATCAAAGGCAAAAGTTTATTTTAGTGTTTCACTTTGATGTGTACAATTTGCAGATGACTTTCAACTCAGTGCCTTTTTCACCGAAGCGTATAATTTATGTTAAATTGATTTGCTTAATGTGCTTATAAAATAAGATTTTTTTTTCATTTTTTTCAGAGGGAACACTTTGAATTGTGGCATTTTAAACCTGTTTAATCGCCTCCCTTTCTGTGCGGAGGGATTACAGTTGAACGCAAATAATGATACACCCTCGTTTTTCTAATTGGGTGTAGGACATTTCAATGGCAGAAACATTAATGTGAAATTAAGATTTATTCTGACTAACAACGGCATCCAGCGCCTACTTGTGAGTCATTCTGTATGTGCCAGGGATCTGTGGAGACAACTGTGGGGCTGTAAGAAAGTCCACGTACAGGTGATTATCTCTGTGATGCACAGTGTAAATGTAGCAACGTGATTTCTTGCGAGGGGGTCAAAGGGCCAAATGGCAAATTAAAACTTCTTTTGACATTTTACGTTAAGGGAAAAAAAAGCTGTAAATTTTCTCTAAACATAGACTGATGTGTCTATGTGAGGGTATGATTTTGAGTGTTTGTGGATGGGGTAAAAATGAGCAAGCACGAAAAACGAGGGCACAGACAGCAACATCTGCACGACTGGGTGTGGGCGTCCAGGTCAGAGGGATTATGGGTGAAAAGGTCCTGCTTTTAATTGCTGCTTTGGAACTGTGGCCTGCCTTGTGGAGCACAAAAGGCCCGTCAGACACGCTTCAGTGGCTTGGACTTGTGAATATTTGCCCGACCAGTGGAATGCCCCGCTTTCTCCTCAGCCACCCCCCTTCTGGTATGATCCCCAATCCAGAACCTCATATTTACTGCACTTTCAGCTCATTTGCTTTGGTCTGACTCACCTGGGGTGTGATAGGAATACACACATGTTTATGTGAGCTAGGCACACGAGCATGTCGGGAGCTCAGGACTCCTCTTGTTCTTTTCTCCTTCACTGATTTTACCCAAGTTCAGCTGTACAGATGATGTAATGACAGTTTCACCGGGGCAATGGTGAAGTTTTCTCTCACCGTGCTCTTGTTTGACTTTATGCTGATGAAGTGAACGAGTGGCACCCACGAACTTAATATGAATGCACAGTGCCACGAAAAAGTACTTGCCCCTTCCTGATGTCTTTTGCACAGTTCTCACACTTAAATGTTTCAGATCAACAAACAAATTTTATATTCGACGAAGATAACCTGAGTAAATACAAAATACTGTTTTTTCTGTCCAAACCTACCTGAGCTTATGTGAAAAAGTAATTATCTCACTTTGTTAAATCATGAATTAAGTGAGATTAACCACATTTTTTAGAAAGAAAGACTTCAAATTCACTAGCCAGTCTCAGACCTGATTAACCCCACACCTGTTGATCAAGAACTCATTTAAACAGAACCTGTGTGAGAAAGTAAAGTTGTTTAAAAGATCTCAAAAATCATAACATCATGGCTCTCAAGTATACTTCACAAATGAAGAAAACTTGAAACAATGGTGAAACCTACCAAAATTTAATATCGACGACTCAACCAGGAGGTCACAAAAGAACCAAGAACAACATCTAACAAACTGCAGGCCTCACGTCTCTCAGTTAAGGTCAAAGTTCATGATTCAATAAGAAAGAAACTGGGGAAAAAATGGCATCCATGGGAGATTCCAGAGAAACAACCACTGCTGACAAAAACAAACACGAAGTCTGCCAAAAACATCTTGATGATTTCCAAGAAAAATGTGGGAAAATGTTCTGTGGAATGACAAGACGAACGCTGAACTCGTTGGAAGGTTTTGATTCCACTCCATTTGGGATCAAACTAACACAGCATTTAATAAAAAATATTATCACACCAACAATCAAACATGGTGGTGGTAGTGTGATGGCCTGGTGCTGCTTTGCTGCTTCAGGACTTCCTGTAATTGATGGAAACATGGATTCTGCTCCCGGAGAATATCCGGCCAGCAGTTTGTGTCTCGAAAGCTCAAGAGCATTTAGATTAGTCCACCTCTGAATATCACAAAAAACAAACAAAAAAAACAGAACAAAGTGAAGTTTTTGGAGTGACCTCAGGAGAGTTTGAGTTAAATCAGATTGAGATCCTTTGGCACAACCTCAAAACGAGCTGTTCATGCTCAAAACCCTCTAATGTGGCTGATTAAAACAATTCTACAAAGAACAGCGGACCAAAATTACTCCACGGTAATGTGAAAGACTCATTGCCAGTTAACGTAATTCTTGATTGCAGTTCTTGCTGCCAAGGGTGGCACAACCAGTTATTAGGTTTAGGGGGCAATTACTTTTTCACACAGAGCCAGTTTGGTTTGGATAAAATCATCATCATCTAAAACCTGAATTTTTACTTAAGTTACTTAATATAAAACGTTGCTTGACGATCTGAAACACATAAGTGTGACGAATATGTAAAGAACTAAGAAATCAGGAAAGAGGAACATACCTTGTCATAGCACTGTACATGTATTGCACACGCTCTAATGATTATAACTCGCTCAGGCTGCTTAACCCCCACCCCAGAAATGAAAGCATTCACTCTATCAAACACATGCAGCAGTGATTTGAGATGATATCAGTTCAAGTAGGACAAAAATGTCTTTGGTTGGAGATGACGGCTACGCATGTATTCATGTGGGAGTGATTAGAGGACAAGCTCTTGTTTAATTCTGTTTTGATTGGTAGTGGTGTAATTGCATTGTGTTTTTTTCCTCTCCTTTTTTTTTGTAAGGCAGCAATTGCTTACAGATGTTGTTGTCGGGTCAGAATGGATGACAGACTCTGGTTTTTCAGGGGGTGGGGAAAAAAACAAACAAAGCGCACAGTGTTTGTCTGAAGTTTACCCCTCACCACTTCCCCCTTGCCTTCCTTCCTTGGGGAGTTGGTAAAAATCAGCTCGCCCCCCTCTTTCTTTGAGCAGCACTACTCTCTTTGCATCACAGCTGACTTTACTGCCTTTGTATCCATGCGTGTTTACAGAGAGGAGGACAATTAAATAGTACAGTTGGGTAATTAGCTGCTCTTTATTGTAAAGAAAATCAGTCAGACTAAATATTTCCAGTAATTATCCAAGAATTACGGGGTCTAAGTAAAGGCTTTGTAACGGACCAAATGAAACTGTCCTATACTTTGTGTAAATGAGTGGTTGTGGTGTATCACCATGTTGTCTCCATAATCAGAGACCTCCATGACCTAGATACAGTTGAGCTTGTAGACAGCCTCTGAGGTGCTGAACTGAGCAGCATGTCTGCTAGACTGTTGGCTGAACCCCTTCTAAACCCACAGACAGTATTAACTTGAACCACCTTTATTCTTTGAAAGAAAAATTGCCCGGCACCATGATATTCCCAAAAGGGCCTTCAAACAACCCTTGTTTTTTCAGGACTGTGAATGTTTCTCTCTCTGTGGTATCCCCTTAAGGTTTCTCCTTTCTCTTTGGAAAGACTGCTAGAGTGGGATTATCAGTATATCCACAAGCTGCCTTTACTTCTATTCTGAGATATAAAACCTAGTCGGGATGTCCTGCCGCACTCTGTTTATAGAGTTGTTGTGTTTTTGACAAGATGTCAGAAGTTTAGCGTGACAGCTGAAAACAGTCGCACTAAATTTTGGTTTTGGATATTTAACCGCAGTTAGCGAGGAAGGAAATCAGGCCCCTGACAAGCAGATCAGAGCCCAGCAGGTTTGAGTTAAAATAAATCAGTGTGAGCTCCTGGATTGACCCTCAGTGTGCTCTGGGCACCATGAAAAGGGAGGACTGGATCTGAAGTTTTCCTCACAGGGTTCACAGTCTATTTCTGAAGCATTCTACAGATAACATTAGAAAAAGTAAACTTATTGCTAACTTATTAATCTTCTAAATATAAACTTAATCTTTGCATTCACCGGGTTTATCTTCTGTTTTTTCTCCATTAGTTATCCCGTCTCCATGAGGTCTTGAGGAATGAACAATCGTCATGGAAACCCAGTCCCAGGCCAGTTCAGCAGCTGAGAAGAAGAAGAGGGTGGAGACCATCGTGGCTACCAAGGGCTCATTAGCACGAAGTGACATCAGTGAGAAAGCAGTGGCCTCCAGCACCACCTCAAACGGTACAAGTCACCTCTAACTGAGCTGCAGTAATTTGTGCCAATAACCTTTTGATCTTTCGTAATATAGCCACAAGCCGCCCCATTAGTCAGATTACTCTTTGAGTAATAAAAGTCCACAATTGAAGGAATGCAATGCACACAACTTATATTAAGGTGTTGTTTTTTCAGCTGGGACGACTGAAAATAAAAAGTGCATTCAGGTTAACCAGATCAGATAACAAATGCTATCCTAATGTGTGCATGAACATACTACTGAATGAAAATTTCCTATCCATTTTCATGTTTTATTTTGCTAGAGTCACAAAAGCTTTTGTTATTCAGCATTTTTTGGTCAGATGAATTTCAGACCTCTGTGAGTTTGGTTACAATATGTCACTTCCTGGCTGAAAAATTAAGTGCCAAAGCCTGCAGTTCCAAAAATAGCCACCAGCTCCAAACTGTAACTGGTTTACAGTTGTCTTAGACTTACAAGACCGGGTTTTACAGCAGAAATATGGATGTACTTGGGAAAAGAGAAATTTGGTTCTCAATAATAAATTTGATGCCCCGGTAAAGGTAAAAAAACAAAACAAACAACCCCAAAATGATTGATGAACTTAAATATAAACTTCCTTATTAAGAAGTCATTTAAGTCATAGGCATAGTGTGGCAGTGCATATACTTAAAATGGACTGCTGCTGACAGGCAGCCTCATTACATACACTACACTTAAAGAAACAAGAACCTCTGAATGTTTGTATCAAAAGGTACTGCAAGCGTTGGGTTTGGTTCTAATTGTGTCACGGCCTAACATTTTGAATACTTATACTGGGATTATGCTTTCCGCATCCACAAGTTCACTAGGATCCAATAGGATCCACTTGGGTCTGCATGATGGACATTTCATCATCAGATAGTTAGCATGAGGGTCTGTGAAGATGTCTGTTTTTTATGACTTTGCAGACTTGTCAGCAAAATTTACATTACAATGCATGCGCCGCAGGAAGTGAAGTGCTACAGGAATGATGTTTTAAGGCTGTAAAACCCCTCACTACACACTTTATAAACTTTTCTCAGACAGGCATGAACATTTTCACGCTTTTCTCTCTTGTTTAAATACTCTCAAAGTTCAAACCTTCGTAGAAAAAAAGGTCCAGTATTATAGTCTGAAACCAAAGGCACCCGCAGCTGCCTTTGACGGTGCAAAACCTTTGGATGACTTTTGTTTTCACTCCCATATTTGATTTCTTTACCACTTTCCCGCTAGGCCACTATGTAACCGCTACCTGTCTGCTAGTCATAAATGAAGCTACTTGTACTAACAGGCCAACAAAGTAGTCAGTGTTCCAGTTTTTATGCATGTATTTTATTTGTATCTAACTTAGCATTAGTTAGCAGGTATCTGTTTCTGTGTGATGCATCCTTTCAGGCAATGGATGCACTTTGCTAACAAGCTAGCTTGTACTAGCTAATAACAAAGACATACGATCACATATTGGTCCATGAAATCACAACAATGACTGCTGCAAGGTCACAATAAAGTCCACAAAGGGTGACGTGATGGTGTCTACATCCATCTTCTATCTACAGTCTATATGTATCAGCGACCATCACTCAACATGTTCGAGCTGTAGGGCCACTGAACTAACCGGCAGTCCAACGAGTATTATAGGACTTAAACGACCATCTAAAGATTTAGACACCCACTGTTTTTTTGACATAACTCTTTCTTTATTTTCATGGCTAACAGTGAGTCAAATACAATGCTCACTGGTAGCAACTTTGACATGTTTACTTAGCAATGTCTTTAACACTTGCTATTAAAAGCTGCACGGAGCTTGCGCTTAATTAAGCTTGTCGTCATTCAGCCTTTCATTCCCAGTTCTGAGCCTTGGAGTAGAAATATTAGACTTTTTCTTTTGTTCAAATGAAAGTCATAACAAAATCGGAGCTGAGATCACCATGGCCTAAGCTGCAGCTGCGCTCATTAGCAGTGAGAGGATTTGGAAGGTTTTTGGGGGTATGGAGATTTGACTCTCGGAGGCAGAGCTGGTGGCCTGATAGAGTGTTTTGTGACTTCCTCTTCATTCTGCTGATGTCAAACATGATCATTCCAAGTGTGAACGGAAGACAAACAGTCTAGGAAGGGGTAAATAAGTCGCTGTGACTTGCTCTCCATATGGAAGTTATCACAGGAAGTAGGTAAGCTAATGCATCCTGAAGCATCTTGGGAACACTCTCACTCTTACTCATTCCCAGATGGCTGGCTCTGTTTCATTCATTAAAGGGACAGTAAGAAAAAGTTTACTACGGAAAAAGCATGGCTGTAATTTGGAACCGTGATTGTGGATTTTTCTTAGTAATGTGCTGATAATTACAGCTCTAAACGGCGCAAGCTTTGTCTTAAAAATCTCCCGTTTGCCACGTCACAGGGCGTGCTACGACTTTGCACTCCCTAAAATACAGTAGTCCCATAACTCACTTGACGAGGGGAGGGATGATACTTATCTGTAGAGAAAGGTCCCTTTTAGATCTCAATCTCTCTCTTTGAATCATAAGATAGCTTACACATTCTTTGTGTGGTTATAATTACAGCACATTCCCCATTCGGCCCCAGAACTCATAACCTCTTATCAGGTGTAACCCTACACTCGCCTCAACTTTAACCCTCGTAGCCCTTGCCCCAATGCATCCATCCAAACAAAAGGTAATTGTGAGCAGCTGTGGAACCCCAGTGACTGGTTCATCTTATGAAGGGCCGGCAAAATATTTCCCCCCGTCAGGCAGAGTAGCGGCCCCTGATCTCAGCACAGCAGAAACCCCCACGGAGTGCCTGGCAATAGCGTGCTATGATAAGTTGTGAAAAGTGGAAAACAATTAGGGAGGGCAGGTGGACTGGTTAGTGCGCATGTTTCCAAAGATATCTCTGCTACCAGGAAGCACAGACGTCTTCTGTGACCGTGAATCAGCTCGGAAACGGGTATTGATCTGATCAGAGCTTATTAGTGATGATAACCTTAAGCTGCAAAATCCTCCCTTCGTGTGCACTGCAGCGATAATTTCCAACTTAAGCATTCCTTGCTCCTTTGCTCTCTTCTCCATAGTTGGGTTTGTCCGGGATGAACAGGCCCCGGAGTAATTATTGAGTCTTGGTAGAGCGTTCCCACATGGTTAGCTAAATGGTGGCTTCATCCTGTGTACCATTCATCTCTGTGTCCCCTCCTTTTAGCAGTGACAGCTCAAAAGAGCCGACTGTGCCACAACAATGCTGTGATTGGTGCTCTTTAGGAGGGGTTTGGAGATGAGGGGGGGTGGGGATGAAGGGGGGTGGGGGTGTCTCTCCCCGCCAATCCTCATCATTCAGCAGGCAGGTGGACCACAAAGTCCCTTGATTCTTTTGTTAGGTCCTACGATTAAAAAAAAGATGTCCATGCTCCTTGGTTGGATAAATCCTGTCGTCATGGGATAATTTGCTAATAAAATAAATAAATAAATAACAGGGTGGGGGAGCTAAAGGACTGGTTATTTGCAAAGGAGAAAAAGAATAGTAAAAGTTTCTGGTTGGTTGGACGTTTATGATATGAGTGCTGCCGATCCAGGGAAGGAGAGGGAGCGAGTGTAAATAATAGGATGGGAATTGAAAAAGCGGGCTCAGTTTAGAAGATTGTCATTGAACGCCGCTTCGACTGCAGAGCCTCTGCAAAGCATGTTATTAAGTGGGCGAGTTGGGATGCTTTAATGGGCGTGCTTAAAAGGGTGAGAGAGTGAGGGTCTCAGAAGGCAAACAAGTTAAGCCTTAAAGGGCAACAAATGTTAGGCTTTCGTGTAGGTTACTGCAGAAATCCCCAAGCAAATGGAGAGCGTGGCTAAAGTGTTTAAAGAAGAAAAGGAGCACTTGACTACACTGAAAAAAAAGGAAAAAAATCTTGAGATGGGCAGACAAGGTTGAATGATACAGAGAGATGGGTGAGGAGGGGGGGTGATAGAGGAAGAGTGAGGGGCCTCCTTCTTTTTAGGCAGCCATTTAAATGATCAACAGTAAATAGAGGGGAATGTCATCTGACAGAAATAAAGTTCCCGTTAACAGCAGGGATGGAAAGTAATTTACAGATACGCTGTCCCCGCCATCTTTGTGCCTCCCAGATAAGGTTTCATTTCAGAAACGGATAGGAGACATTTTCACTTACGGGCCCCCATTCTGGGACACCTGTGATAACAGCTTGTGGACCCCTAATTGAAAATGGGTTTCAAAATGGATTTTCACTTTTCTTCCTCCCTCTTCTCCCCCCTCTCCATTTGCTCCCTCCCTCATGACTAACCCCCTCCTCCCTCCATCCCCACGAACACCCAGCCCCCCTTTTTTTTCTTTCCTTGGCGTTCCCTTGTCGTTGGCAGAGGGAGGCAATATTGGAAGGACAGGGAGGGAGGGAGGCTTGAAATGGAGCACTGGGAGCGGATCATCCCTCAGCCCTTGTCACAGCTATGACAGCCGCATGATCCGTCTTATTAATGAAATCATTGATCACTTGATGGGACTCATAATCAACTGTTTCTCCACTGTGTCCTGCCCCATCTCCTCCCCCTCCTCCTCCCTCCTCATGCTGTCACCTCTGCTTTCCACTTTTTTGTCCCTGCTGCTTATCCCCCCCCCCCCCCCCCCCACACACACACACACACAAACTCACACACACACACACAAAAAGAACAATACCTACCATAAAGGAAAGTTATTCATGAATGCATAAATTTAATAGGAACACTCAAACACAGCCTGACTATAACTGTTATCAGATGACTCAGCATAATGAGGAGATCTAACGGGAGGATTGATTCCTTAAATATTTTAAGTGCTGTTTTCTTGAACTGTTGTTTTTTTTTCTTTTCCTAAAAGGTGATCTGTGTCATCTGTATTTGTGCTATATGTTTTTTTTATGGGGACCAAAGAGGAAGGCAGGGGCCTCTTCATGTTATCCTGCTGGGGGCTCTGCCTGTGGGAGCTAATGAGAAAGAACTGATGGAGGGATAAGGGACCTCATGGGAGCGCTGCCTGGCCCGTGGGTCAAACAGCACAATGGAGGAGGCGTTATAGACCCTGACATGCAGCCCCACACAGGAAAAGTGGCTTTAAGTGTCAAACGACCGCTGTATGCTACATGCATAATACATAGAAATGCATAAAAACACATTGTGTTAGAATTAGAAGGTATACATAGAAGGTGACAAAATGTAACCATAGCATGCTCTTTTATGATAGTACATTATGAGCTTTCAAAGATAAATATTGAAGCTACCTGTAGAATTGTAAAATCACCATGTGCACACGAGGCGGATGTGCTTTGCCTTCACTGGTGAGCCATAGCCATTTCATGGACTTCCGCACTGAAGGCAATTTCCTGCAGCAGCAGGAGGACAGTCTTTGGCAGAGCCACCTCACAGGGGCCTGAGGCGCAGGATTAGCTTAGCCTCGCTGCTACTCAGGGCGGAGGGGAACCTCAGCAGCCCAACCCACTCCAGCGTTGCCTGGCCTCTCTCGTCTGGCACACTTCTGCCTGCCCAGATCTGCCTGCTGGGGCTTCGCTGCTCCCTCACTGCTGGAGGATGCATATAAGCCGCCGCCTCAAGACTTCTGAACACTGCAGTGGTGCCACCACAATTTAGCTGTAGTGGAATTGCATCTTTTTTTTTTTTTTCCACTTAGTGCTACTTGTTGTAGATAGAACAAAAATCAACTTAATTACAATGTAGATCTTCTTTTTGTGCTAGCCAGCTGTTACAACAACACTGGACTTAATATAGCAACTGCTGAGATCCACCACAAAGACAAGAGACAGGGCAAAAAACAAAAACAGGAAATGATAATCAATAGAAGCATCTCTGAATAAGCCACATGTTTTTACCGATTTGCAAAGGAAACTGAGTGAATGCACAGCAATAGTCTAAACCAGGAAGTCTGCAAACCGTATTAGATAAGGTTACCCCTTTTCCTTATCTTCGAGTAAGTTTGGCAATCTCAGCTTTTGTTAAAAATCTCAGTATTGTTTTTAACGTTAATGTTGTCTTTCAGCAATGATGCTGAATTCTGTGGGGTATTTTTTTATGTGTGTGTATCTTTAGATACTAAAACAAATTGTAGTTAAATGATTTCGAATTCATGGCATGCATACATCTCAAGTCTTAGATTTTTAATATGTTGTGAGAGTTCGTGTCACAGCGGCTCCTTAAAAAAACAAAAACAAACCCGAGGTCATTTTTACCAGAAAGGCCCAGGGGTCAAAGGTCATGCAAGTCTAAACCAATGACCAGCCGTTTAATGACAGATCAGCTTGTCTCATGAGAGAGGATTGGTGCGTATTGACCAGCTTCAATCTGCTGTATCTAAGGTCCTGCTGGCTCCTGCTGCTCCCCTCAGAGAGCGAGGCCGGCGGCCTCGTAAACCCGTAAACCCATAAACCAATAAAGTGGGGAAACAGTAGTTGATTATTCTACCATTCTGCCCATTTGTCGGGAGGCATCAGTGGCCTCCCACCTGCCAGGAGGAACAAAGCAGGAGTGTCACGACCCGACCGGGAGGATTTATTGTGGCGTGTTTTTCTCTGTTTGGTTTGTTTGCTCTCTTCTCTTTGGATGAAGGGGCAACTAGTGGCCTTGCCACCAGGGTTGGATTTTATATAAAAGAAAAATAGGCTTCGATATTGTCTGTATAGTTTGATTTTATTTACAAAGATGTATTTATTATGCACAGTGAAACATTTTCAGAAATAATACCAGCTAGTTGGCTTATGAATAACCTGTGGATTCTTTGTTTTCTGCAAAATAAATACATAAATAAGCCAAAAAATATAAAATTATTAATATATTATAGAGTTGTGAAATCATATGTTATGTGCACAAAGAGCTAGAGTCAGTTTTTTTTAAATATATTTTATATTTTTTACCTTTGTGAGGTACTTACTGCCTTTTATAATTAGCTTTTTGCATGAAAGATATTTCCAGGCCATTTGCTGCTCTGCGCTCTAAACTCACTGGATTAAATCAAGACATGCTTTCAGATTTGAGAGCGCAAAAGGCTCTGTACTCCCTAATCTCTCTCCCCTGACCTCTACACCCTCTGGGCCTTGACTCTCACCCTTCCCTGTGCTTTCCCTCCCCTTTCTCTGCCCAACTCTCTCCCTTCCAGTGCGAAAGAGGAGCTAGGATCAAAGGCCATAAACCATGGCAGTGATTTCTGGTGATTGATTAGAAGCAGAGGTTGAGAAGCAGCAACTCTCTCCCCTCAGTTCTTCCCACCCTCCGGTGCTGTGCACGTATTCTCCCAGGGCTCTCGTAAATAGCTCAGGCTTTAAGTGTGAAAAGAGTTGCCACGATTGGCAGACAGAACCCAGAGAACACATCCGTGCTGAAGCGGCTTGGCCAGTTTTTCTGCCTTTTCTTTCTGGACGGCAGAGGGGGTGTCAGTTGATAAGAACCATTTGTTGTCTTGCTCGGATCTGGGGAGGGACAGTGTAATCCCTTCGCCCTGGTCTGTTCGCAGACCTGGAGGAAAAGAGCAGAGGAGAGGAGGAGGAATTGATTTTCAGAGTGAGGGCATGCGGAGAATTGAACTCAGATGTGTAGCACAGACAGGGTTTGAAAGAAGCTTTCTACTTGCGGGGAAACAAACGTCTGTAGCTTACAGCAGAGGAGGTCGTGCAATTTGAACTTGAGCAAGTCCTTCTAATGTTAATCAATTGCATAGCTGTCTTTCACCATTCCCGCCTCCCGCCCGCTCTGCCTCCCTCCCCTATCCCGCGCACAACTCAGCCCGGAGGCCTCTTGACAAGCAAGTGGTCCTGTAAAGGCATTTTAATAGGCCACGGTCATTCAGTGGCATGGAGATGAATGCTTGAACCAGATCTCCAGCATGCGTGCTTTTGCACAGACACAAATACACTTGGATCTTCCGGTCTTTGCTACCCTGCATGATCTCACCTGGAGCTGTGAGTCTAATGATGTTCAGAGTGTGGGCCTTGCAGCGACAGCTCCGGTCCCGGGGAGATGTGTCTCATGTCAGACTTTGCGCCAGACAGACTCCAATGAGGAAGAAGGGGGGGAGGTGGTTGTGGTGGTGGTGGTGGGGTGGGTGTTCTGCATTGCAGCTGGAGCGAGGCCAAAACTAAAAGTGCAATTCTCTGATGGTTTTGTCTCTCCTCTGTGGTATTTACGCAGTGATTGAGCACATTTTTGGGTGTCATGGAGTATCTCATTACGCCCTTAAAAGCTTTTTGTCCGTCCACATGCTCTAAGATATGTACACACGCGTTGCAGACTGTGGAAACTCAGTCATGCGTGCTTGCAGACACCCTCGTTTTCTCTCACTTTTCTCAGCGGCACCAAAACTGTACACGCACATTTGGTGCAGCTGGAGGATGGGGTCGTCGTTATTAACTGTTTGGCGACCTCATGACTTCATCTTCGGTGCTGTCAGAGGCGGCCCATTATGTCTCTGCTCGGCTCAATGGGCTCTTTGTTCTGGCTTGGCTCTGGAGGAGCTCAGCATGTGGCTGCGTGAGTCCAACAGTCCCACTGCGGCCCAAAGGGGAGAGGGAGAAGGATGGAGGTGCTGGGAGGTAGTGGATGAAGAGAGGCAGAAAATGCAAGGGGAAAGGGATGAGAGGAGATGGAGGAAGACTGAGAAGATTTGGGGAAGACATGGGAACAGGAAGTAGGCTTGGAGTGTGAGCTGAAGGCCAGGAGTGAGTGAAAATGCACTGAAGGAGTTGGGGCGTTGAGAGGGAAAATTGGGGGACTTAAGGATGGAGAAGAAAAAGAAAAGCAACAGGCTACAGGTGAATCCTGTGGTAGCCTTAAGCATTTTAAGTCAGCTTTACCTCATCACACCAATTCATTCCAGTTCGAGCAGCGGTTTATGATGGCAATGTGTCACATGAGCTCCAACGGCCGAGTGTGGGATTAATGTAAAAGTAATGCAGAGATTAGAGAAGGAGGATTCCAGTGGTGGGAATGACAGGAGAGGTCATACATGAGAGGAGCTTATTACTGAGCAGGGACATCCACAGGAAGGGGAGATGCAGGGGGGAATAGTCGGGGAAATGGGAAGTGAGGTAAATGGACGCAGTGTAGACGGAGGAGATTTGATGAGGAAAAAACGAGGAGTGAAAAGGTCGAGAAAACAAACACAAGGACAGACTGCAATACATCTGGTCAAATAGAAGAATGTGGAACGGTACAGGGAATGGTAAAGGCTTCGATTTATAGATTTTAGGATATTTTTTAAACAAATATATATGCATTTGATAGGTGATGCTAAATCTGGGTCAGTTATCAGTCTGACATCATAGTTTCATTTTAAGAAAAGCTAAGTATCCATTAAAAAGTTTATTTTTGTAACAATGTGGCCAAAGATGCTTGCTCCACTTTTCACATTTTAAGTATTTGTATTTGCATCCCCTTCATCGTCCTCAAAAAACAAACCTGACTTGCTCCATGAGAAGTGAGTCCTTCACATATAAATATTAAAGTTTTGGTGCTCTAAATATTACTGCAGCTAAACTTGGCAGATGGTCCTTTGGAGCAGATTTATTCATATTGCATATTTCTCTAGAACAAGTAACAATACAATTTTTCCACAATGTCTCAGTTCACCCACAACATTGCTTTGACTGTACTCGTCTGAAGTGGATTTAAATTTTAAAGTCGTGGACTTTAAAATTATGGTTTTTGTGTTTGTACATGTCACTCAAGAGTGACATGTACAAACAATCTTTAACTTCCAGGATCCTCTCAGATAAACATTCCCTATACTCCATACTACACTTTACGTTAAACGAGCATATAGCCCCTCAGTCATACTTTACGCATCCTGTCTGATCTAACCTGTGACATATGAGACCATTTCTCCAGCAGCTAGTCCCATAAATTGTCCACACCTGCAAGTTTCACTGTGTATTGTGCTTTCTCTCGCATTACAGAGGCATTTATCTAATCACATAGAAATCTTGTGCTTTTTCATTTCCTCGCTCACCTCCAACCTTCAGCCCCTTCCCAACAGACAGTGGTTAAGTCTGTTTGGCCAACATGGCAGATCCTCTAATCTGCAGGGCTTTCCCTGCCTGCAGCAGACACTATAATGAAGTTGTCCACATCTCACCTTTATTTTGAGAAGGAGAGGGCTAAACTACCCTCTGTTATTAAGCCGGCACTCCCGCTGATATCACACATTGGGGGCAGGTGAGGGTCAGGTCTTCTGTAGGAAATGTGGCCTGACTATTAAGCATCATAAAATGACAGCATGTTGGAAAATCTTTATGAAGTGAACTGTTAGCTGCTCAGTCTTGACGATTAAACTGGAAAATGGGCCAATGTTATTTTAGATAATTAGAGTTGCAAAAGTAAAGTGTTGATTCACTTTTTTGAAGCCAGGGTGGATTAACGTGCGTGCCAAAGAACAGCCCCTCATTGTGGGAGCACAGTGAAGTGAGTCTGTTGAGTTGTTTTATTTTTATGGCATTTGGCTTGTAGTTTGGAATTCTGATTGTCATGGTCTCTGAAAAAAAAAGACCTTTGCGTTTAAATGTGATGGGTTAGAAACTGTAAGCATTACCAGCTGCAGCATCAAAGCTGCAGGCATGCTGTTCGTTTAACCCAGATCCGTCACACTCACATGTAGCCCCCGATTCAACCTGTAATGTAGACATTCAGCAGAAAGCATGAGACTGGGACTAATGCAGATTTATGGTTGCAAATTAACTCCCCTCAAAACTCCCAAACTGTGATATGTCAATGATTGCTAGCTAAATTTAAATATATTTGGAGAGGTACTTTAAATAAACACAAGTAAATGTATCCCTGTAGGTTTGTTTCACTTACGTTGGTTGACTGTTCAGTTTCACAGGTATGACAAGTTTGAAATCAGCAGTTCATTCATCTTGCAGCTTAAACAGAAAATGATTTAACTGCGACAGCTGAATTGTGATTGGGGAAAGTGATGACAGAAAGCAGGAGGAGGCAGAAAAAGGGTATTCGCATGAGGTGTTTGGTGAGATAAACTAAATCACGAGCTACTCCGTGAGAAACCTGCATGAGTCCAAAACTGAATCTACTCCACTGGCCTGCTAAATTGCATTGCAATGGTTGATTGCTTGTTATGTAGCATGCAACATTAGCAAGCTAAACAAAAGTCAGCTAACAGTTTGTACAAACTAAGATAAGAAACTTGAATTACGTCCAAACCTTATGCTTCTCAACAAGCTTAGCCTGAACACAACAAAGCGTACTTTGGAGGAAAGAATGTTTGCTGTGTGTTTAAATACAGGCCAGTAAACCCCCTTTAGAAATGTACCGATGCGGTGACTAGCTTGCTTGTGCTGTATGCTATGTGAAGCAAACTCTTGATAAAACAGTATTTAGTCAGTCATTTGCCCTTCAGGGTGTATCTCCAGACTGCTTGCTGTGATGCTATCCCCTGCTGTATGCTAAGCATCGACACTAGCAGCTTTCACTGCATTCCGGTTGAAGTCGGAAGTCAGAATTTTCAAGACAGAAAGTTGGAACAACCCCACCAACATGACTAAGTAAGCCAAGATGGCGGCTGTAGAACAGTAAACACTAAAACTGTAAGGGTTTATTAAGCAAGGCTGAGCGTGGTTAAGCAATCCCCAAATAGTGCTTATAGGTGTGGTTAGTTTTACGGGTCATTTACAAAAGTTACATCGTTTTGGAAACAAGGTTATTAGTTAATTAAAATATCAAGCGCAAAAAATAAGACACGCTTCTTTCTTGCATTAAATATTGACAAACTTAGCACTAAACTGTTTGTTGCTCACGTTAATAAATGATTGATTTAAATATTTTCTTTGCATGCTGACAAGAAAAACTCTGCAAAATACATACGCAACAGGTCAGTTACAAAATTCTCAAAATACAATGTGCTTGCTACGTAAATATTGACAGTACTTTTAAAAAAATGCTAAAATCCAGTTTTGTGCTCGCGTAATGCGCTGGTATGTTTAGTCCTTAAACTTTTAAAGAAGAGCATTAATGAGGGTCTATTCATGAGTGTGCTGCAGGGGTGCTAAGTGTAAGAAAAAAAAAGCTTTGTTCTGTATTTCTTGTGGTGGATGAATGTTCTACCTTTCTGAGGAGCTCAATTCCGCAATTAAGTCATTCCCAGCTTCAGCATCCGACTCCTGAGGCAAATGTAACGCAGCATTTGTCGCTGTATTGCTGTAACTGTAACATGTGGTAGTTTCCTAATCTGGAGAGCTTGAGGTTGTGATCCTAAGGATGTTTATAGTCCTTTTTTGAAGTAAGGTATACCTATTCTTCTTGATTTCTCTTGACATCTCCCCGCATTCAATTCATGAGAAGCCAACAAACCTTTCTTTGCCATCTCTTTTTTTCTTGCTACTGCTATTTTCTTTAAATTTATAAATAAAAAACTGGTTGCTTTCAACCTAAATGAATCCCCATAGAGCCCCAGCAGTTTTTTCTTTTTTCTGAAAGAAGTACTGTGCATCCTGCAGTAGGGAACGTGCACAAAGCTGTGACCCACCCTAAAACTGCACGATAATTTGTGCGGTGGAAAATGGTCTACTCAGTCACTGAAATAGGATGAAGGCGATCAGCCTTCTTCCTACTGTTAGAGCATTTTTAAATCATTTGGGAAGTGCTTTTTAAATACAGTTTCCAAAGTAGAGGCTTCTGGAACGACTTCACCTATTTATAAGGTGCATAGTAAAAGAGGAAACGGTCATAACCATGATAAAAGCCACGAGCTGACATGTGTTTGAGTAGCAATAGAGCTGTACTATTTGTACAAGTGTTTCTGGCATTTTGACCTCGTCAGATGCCGTTTAAATTGGATGCGGTATGAATGATGTTCAAGCTTGACTCTCAAAAAAGTTTCACCTCTGTTTTCTTAGCTGCTTTGCAGGTGTGAGAAGAGATCAGCAGCAACAGCACAGGCAGTGAATTAGACAGACAGATCTGAACATCCACGGGCTTAATCACCATGGAGGAGTGAGTGAGGGAGGGAGAGAGTCCACTCTGGACTTAGATGTTCACTAGTCATTGATAAAGTGCTTAGCAGCAAGAAAATTAATGAATCCGGCCTGACTGGGGGAGCGGGGGGGGTTTGGTTAGAACGGGTGGGAGAGGAGGAGGGGTGTGTACGGGGGGGGGGTAATCCTGTTCCAGCTAAATGGCTGATCTCTCTCATTCCTCAGATATCAAATGTCAAAAGTTAAATTAGCCTGCTAGCCTCAGATACGAGTTAACATGCTTTTAAACGGGTCGTGGGGCGGCGATTTCTGTCTCCCCTGGGAGGGCGGGCAGGTGCCTTTGAAGTGTCTAATTATCCAACTCCCAGTAAGTGTGGGCAAACTATCTTAATGGGGTTCTCAATGTCTCAATGCAATGCACTAAAAGGCTCTTACAAACCTTTACCCCAATGTGTGGATGTGTTTCTCTACGTAAAAACTCATTTTGTTTACATGAAAGGATTTGAATTATAAATGCACAAGGTTTGCGCTAATAAAAGCTGATTATTCATGCTTAGAGCTTTATAAATTCTTATTCTATACTAAAAGGTGAGATATAGCCACAGTGGAATTTTGGATCATGTTTGATGTGCTTGAAATTACTGTATTATTTTTTTTTATAATTTTATCCCAACTGTTGGCTCTGCATTTCTTTGGCTGGATATTCATTTCTCTTGGCGAGCCGTCCCTAATCTGAGTGCCACAGACTTGGTCCGGATCACTGTGGTGTCAGAAGCGGGATTCCAGTGCTATGGCCCAGTGGAAAGCTGGCCCACTCTGGTCTGGTGGGCAGTGTGCCCAGATCCACCCTCGAAGACAAACTATCCCATGCGGACATGACTATGCCCTCATCTGCCCTAGCACATAATCATTTTATATTGTTGCGGAGGACATTACAAAGGTCTAACAGGTTATGGCTGATGATAGCTGGCTTGTGACAGTCTGAAGCAATGCTAATACAGTCTATGAGCCAATCAGAGCACTAAATGGCATCTTTTTGCTTTGAAGCCTTGATCAAATGCATCTCTTGGTGTTTGATTCCTCAAAGAATACAGGCCAAGGTGCCCTTTGAGTGAAAAACCTTAAAAGCTGTAACTATCTGTGGTCAAAAAGGCATCAGTGTGCTTTTTACAGTCAGGGCTTTCAGCTCTCTCACTGCGATGCTCATTGCTCCCTCACAATGTGGCCCTGATGAAATGGTAGTGGGGTTTCGGGCAGCTCTACGGTGGGCCTGTGCCCCTAATGGGTGAATAAGGGGTAGCTTAGGGCAGGCGGAGGCTTGGCACGACACAACCCTGCTGTGAGGCTGATTTGAGGTGAGCGCAAGGAAAGAGAAAGGAGCCAAGCAGGCTTTGATTTGCCCCTCCCCAGCCCCGGGGCCTGGAGGCTGGGACTGTGAGATGCTGAGGCTCTGGGTGCGTCCCAGAAGACCCCCGGCGGCAGAGAGAGCAAGCTGGGACCGCGAGTGGTGGAGCAGGGGGCTGGGGCGTAGGCTGCCGAGAGCCAAATTGAGATGTGGGAGTCGTCAAATTTGCCTAGATGAATATTGAAGAGGGCATTTGCGGACGCTGTGTGGGAAATCAGCCGCCGACAATAGACTGCTAACCAGGAGAGGGAACATCCTGACCTCTCTCTGCAATTCGTCCAAGCATCAATCAGGCACTGATAGTTAAATAATGTACCACAGCGGGTTCACTCTGCAGAGACAGAATCAAACACGAGTGCAGAGTGAGAGGGAGCTAACTTTTATATTTGCTGAAGTTCCCCAGACGTTTAGACTGGGGGATTGCTAACTATCCTGCCCACAGATATCAGAGTAATGACCTCATTCTGCCTTCTGACATTTAGATGTCTTTGTTAAGGAAGTTGTTCAAAAGTCAACCTTTTTAGTCAGATACATCAAGGCTCGCTAACCTTCACATAATGCATAACTGAACCTTGTTCTGTGGAAGGCCCCGAGCTCCTTGTGGCATTGAGCCTATCAGCCAAGAAGTTGATCAGAAAAATACCTCACACAATTGCAGTAATCCCCTACGCGGTTGCTGTTGGGTTTGGTAGAGCTTGAACGGTCTCTCGCTCTCTCCCTCGTATTTCAGCCTGCACTAATCGTGAATGATTCCCTCTGTCTTTAGCTCCAATGCCAGGGCCGGTGAATCAGGTACATAAGCCTAAGCTGCTTGGAGAGGTAGTCTTATTAAACTCTAGCCAGCTGCTGGAATTTTTCTTCCCCCTCTCATTGTTAATTGGGGAGTCTTGAGTCTTTCCCGGGAGTTGATTTGCAAGAGAAAGAAAAAGGGAGCAAGAGATTATTGCACAGGAGGAGAGGAGCTTTGAAGAAGTGTTTTGTGATTTCACCGCATATCCTCCACTCCTCTTCTCCTTGTTCGCTCTCCATGTGCTCCCCAGCCAAAACGTGTTTGTGCCACTGACAAAAAGCGCTTTGAGAAGTTCGAAGGTGGAATACAGCGCATGTCTGGCTTTGGCTCAGAGGTACAAGAACACCCCTTCTGATATTTTGAGCTTTTAGAAAAAGTGGTAACTGGGGATGGGGGAAACTATGGTGCGCAATGGCCCTTTGTACAACATGCATGTCCCAACTTTGGAGACTCTGACTGAGTTCAGGCCAGAAGGCGAATCAGACGGTTGGGAGTGAGGGACCGATTGGCATGTGGAGGAACAACAGTCCTCGTTCTTAACCTGCGCCTCTAGAAAATGCCTTCAAAAACAACAAGCTGAGCGTTTTGTTTCACTTGCTGTTTCTTTGAATTGGCTGGGCATCCTTAACTTTAGCCCCCCTCTTGTCCCAGGGCCCAGTTCTAAGAGGTACTGGCCCCACTCCATATCTCATTATCTCTTTCAAAATTTCATTTTGTCATTGCATCCACGCTGTCTTTTATACTGCCATATTAAAGGCCATGCATAGGGTTTTCTTGAAAGGTATTTGAACCAGAATCCTACAATAGACACCCCAGACAAGAGGAAAAAAGGGAGAAACCTGGGTTTTAGGATTTAATGAGCGGCTTGCTGGGGGTGAAAGAAGGATAGAAACCAAGTGAGTGAGAGCAATACAGAGTGCATTTGTAGAGGGTCAGAGAGAGAGAGAGAGAAGGAGGAGAAAGAGTAGTAAGGGAGGAAGAATGCAGGAATGGAGCACCAGGTACCATTATAGTGGCAGAGAAAGCTCCTGAAATACTAGAGCTGGGGCGTGTGCTCTGATCAGGACGGCAGTGAGCACAATTACCTTCTTTTCAAATCCTTCAGTGACACTGCGGGAGGAAGGAGGACTTTGAAACTTGAAAGGCAGGAGCTCGCTTTCAACCTCAAACGCGAGCAGGAAAGGGCTCTGAAATTTGTTCAGTGCTCCCCATCCACCATTAGCTTGTTTCTTCCTCTCGCCTCCAGGCATTTAAGCGCTTTTTGAAAAGATGTTAAGAAATTCAATCACCATAGAGAGAGCGGGATAGTTCTTTTTTCTGTTTTTTTGAGAGGCATGCTTTTCCTCTGGTCCACAGAGGACCGGCCTGCTGCTTTTGTGTTGGGCTGAATAGACCTGCAAACTGGTAGAGGACTGGATGCGGCAACCATGGGAAAAGAGAGGGAAATAAAAGAGGAATGAAAAATGAGGGAGGGAAAAGGGGAAAGGGTCTGCTGGGCTGATGGTCAGAGTTGGAGAAGTGTTGCAGGGTTGAACTTTTCAAAGTTGCATGTGTTTACCTGTGTCTTCTCTGTCTTCATTACCTCATTTCTTGACAGATGCTCAACACGTTAGAAGGATGTAAAAAGTTTCCACTCGCCAGGTACAAGCAGCATAGAAGAAAAACCTTACCAGAGACTCTCTTTCCTCCACTGAGGAGTCAAGGAGTCAATTGACCCTTGTGCTGCAGAGTGTTTGTTTAACTCTTTAAGGTCCTATGAACTGATGTAATGAACTCCCTCTAGGTGGTATATGGTAGAATGATGAAACCCACCCAGGGCTTGCTGGGGTGACTGGAGGGGGGATGGTGGTACTGTGACAGTGCTGTGATTGAACTATTAGTCGCTTGACCTCCCTTTAGGGAGAAAGACACATCTGAATAGCGGTGGGGGTCACCGAGAAAGTAAAAGGAAAGAAAAAGACAGAACACGAAAGATTGAGGACAAGAAGAGTAGTGCTCACTGAAATAGTTGGCAAATAGAAATGTAAAGTATAGATTTTTTTTTTTAAAAAGTAAACGCTTGAGTCTCCTTTGTAGTTTTTCATAACTTCACGCTACACCATGTCAAGCCCCAGTGATGAATGTATTTATAAAACATCAAATATATGTATGAAAGTACAAAAACAAGCTCATGAATATGTAGAAAGTTTCTACTTTCCCAGATGTAATGCTAGATTTTTCTGGATGTTAAAGAATTGAGCGTGCACAGTAGGAGCCGGAGCTGCACACAGCCACACGCTCTGCCCTTAGCATCGCTCGCTCCCCGCATAGTTTACAGTCTCGACTTCCTCAATTCATGTCAGGAGATGAACCCAATTCTGAAATCCCTTTATGTTAATATTGCGCTTTGCAAGCGCAGACCTATTAATCCAGCTTTAACCGTATAAGTTGCATTATTCCCTTAATAAGATCACTGGCTGTGCAGTATAGGATTAAATACTTATATCATAACTGACACTGTCATTTCCCGGGGATGAGAGCGCCTTGCTTCTCTGGTTGTCAGTTCCGCGTTAAGAATCCTTGAAACTGCTGCCAGTGCTGCACGAGGGCACGCTGGTCCAAACGCAGGTAATGGATGTGGGAGAGTGAAGGGAATAAAAGCAGGACCCTTGGGTTGCTCCTCCTGCTCTCTCGCTCTCTTCGCCTCTCTCAATCTCATTCTCCCTCTCTGTTTTTCTCTCTTAACCTCCTCCTTTCTGATCGCTTCTCTTCTTCTGTGAAGTGCTACAGCTCTATAGCAGCACTCTTCAGTGCTTAAGGTAGTGCGCTCTTTAATCTGGCCCTCGCCTCTGTTTCTTAATTGGCAGTTGGATGCTGTTGGGTTGCGGCACATAGTGGGGGAGCTGCTCACGCTGTTAGGCTGCTAATACTGCAGTACCTCTGGCGCCAGCACAACGGTATTTTGCCAGGTTCCCGGTGAGAAGCGTTAATACAAGAAAGAACATTGGAGTGTACTGATGACCAGCAGCCTTAGTGGTGAACTCATAATTGCATATAACCCGGGCTGAACATGGAGACCTGCGGGCAACACAAGCTGGAACTGAAGGATTTGGCTCAGGGCAAAAAAGCAAGGGCTTGCTCTTGACAAATGATGATTTTTTTGAATCTATAACATACAGATGTCTCAGTTCAAAGCAAAACCTAAGAAAGTACCCAAGTCCCTAAGATCACGTGTTATTGAAGATCATTTGGAATTCATGTTTTGACCCTTTTGATAGTGCAAAATGTCAAAATATATAAAAACAAAAATAATTCTTAAAATAGGCCACGTACAAACAATCACACTCTTTTAAGGTCTGGCCTGCCTATCTAGTTAGCATGTCACCAGTGATTTTGCAGAATTTCCCACAAACACATTAAAGTGCTGTTCACTAAAATATCCCAGTTCAGTCTGCCCCTGAGCATCATGACGTCCGGGCCTAAATCATCAGGCAGGATTTATGTCCTCCTGTTTTAAAGATTAAATCAACCCAGTTGAAAAAAAATGACATACTTTTGATGGCATGTTTCTTTCTGAGTTAGTCTCTGTGGTATCAGACTACAGAAAGGGCTAATACCAGGTCACGAGGATAACTGACCCTTATATATGTCATCTCAGAGGTCAAGCCAAGGGGTCAGAGGTCAGGTCTTTCTGGTGGAGCTTAGCCCTTGAACTCAGCTCCACATTTATCCGCTTTATACAGCATGCCAAGCAGCTTTCTCCAGAGGGCCTCCTAATTTCCCCCTTAGACACAGATAGAAAAAGAGAAAAAGATTTAGTTTAAGAGTGAAAGGTGGGGGTTGGTTGGAGACTGAAGCAGGGTGGGGTTGGTGTAGCCAGTGATGCTTGCTAACGGGCATCTTTGAATGCTGACTGAACGCCTGAGTTGTTTTCTTCATGAGAATTTATTTTTATATAAAAAGAGAAGACAGATGTGAATTTAAACACTTGTTCAGATGTTTGGAATTTTTTCCTCCATGGTGTCCGTTTGCTCATACGCTGACTGCTTCTGAACTCTCATATCCAGGGGCTGAAGGAAGGCAGATTTACCATAGGTTTCAGGTGTGCAAAGCAGCTCCTCCTTTTATGAGCTCCCCCACTACATGAGCAGCGTTCATAGCTACAGCTTTTATTCTGATATCTGTTTAAAAGAAAAATGTGTTGCCCTTCCAAATTTATAACACTGGATTCTTCTCCTGTCTTTCTGTCTTCATGTCCACGCAGAGGACGAGAGTTCAGGCACGCCTTACCACCGTGAGAGACGCAACGCCATCAGCTCTCAGGTCCCTGACAGAAGCATAAATGAGGAGCCCTCTACGTCTACGGAGGAACGCCCTTCCTTGCTCAAGAAGGAGCAGCACGGTTCCCTGCCACATCTGGCTGACCATGCACTTCCATACCGGGGCACGCTGTTTGCAATGGACCCTCGCAACGGCTACCTAGACTCGCACTATCGTAAGTCCGCGAGCCACAAACACAAGAGCCGCTCACTTCATTTTAAAATGGTAAACTTGAAACTTTAACGTGTAAAGTTGAGAAGCTACACAGCTCAAGGACATGCTTGCAGAACCCGTAATGCTGAAGCCAAGTTTCCCTTTTTACTGTAGGTGAGAGGCAGGGCCGCCAGATGCTTGATTAAGTCTGACAGATTAGCCCTTCTCTTACACTCCGTCTCTCCTCTGCACACAGATACAGGCACACACACTTGTGAACGCACGCACGCACTCTCGCCTTGTGTTGCGCTTGGGAAGTTAGTATGGGGAACGGCCAGCGTAGCTTCTTAATTCCCTCATTAGGGGCCTGTCTGAACACAGTACTCCGCTTTCTCTCATCAACACACACTTCAAAGCCCAAAAGCAACGCAGAGTCAAACCTCACCACCCCCTACTCTGCCTCTCGGTCTCTCTGGGACTCAGAGACTGTATGAGAGGAAGACACAGAGAGGGAGAGAGTGCGAGAGAGACTCACAGAGACAAAGCCCGAGAGAATCGGGTGAAGGAAGGAAGCTGGCAAAGATAATTCCAAGAAAAGGTGAGACACATAGCGGCGGTTAAGTAAAAGAAATGCTGGAGAAGGGTGTTTGGAGAGCAAAGGGGCTGATTTGGAAGTTAATCTGGTGGCCAGGACTTTAACTGCAGACAAGGATTTGATGTGATAGCTTGTTTAGTTTGGTTATACTGGTGCTGAAAGGGAGCAGGAGGAGTGCGCCAGAAGGATTTTAATCCAGCGGCAGTAATGAAAGTCCAGTGGACCCCAACCTTATACTGTAACTCTATTTATTCAGCCACTTCATTAACTGCTTCTCCATCGTGGTTGGGTGCCTGAGAGTCATCAAGGTGCCTCTTTAAGGTAAAGGTTACTTAAAACCAGGCAGTTCTCTGGACAGAACCCTCGAGGGCAGAACATTACTGCCCATTACATCCTGACCTAACTCAGCAACACTGCCACTTCTCATTTTATGTATGTGTGTGGGTATGTGTGAAGGAACTCTGGTGGTTCCAGACCACTGAAGCCTCGGGGTAGGAGTCAGGAAGGTTGGAGGGGTGGGGGTTGGGGGGAGGGGGTTAAGTCTGAGGCTTGGGGTCATGTGGAAAAGTCACAGTCTTGAAATGGAGAGTTCAAAAGCAGCAGGAAAAGTCAAAAGGGCTGTAGAGCTTCAAGAGGAATTCTTCGTGCACGAGGACTCGAGAGGGTGGAAGACTGCAGACGTATGGAGCAGACAGGAGTAGAGGACTGTGATAGCAGTGATGCTGGGATGTGTAGGCACGTGTAGGCATGATGCACAGACATCTGCAGCAAGGTTCTTGTAGTTTTTGGTTTTTCAAGACAAGGATTTACTATGTTTCTCTCTTTTCTGGTGTCGACCAGGAAAAACAAACAATTTACATATCATGTTGGGATCTGCCAAATTATCACAGGCATGATGAAAATATTAATAAACTAAGAAAAACAACACAAACATTTAAGAATTACACAAAAAGTTGATTCCCGGTGTTCAGGGAAGAATGAAAACACCAACAAGGTCAGTGTCAGTAACTTCTGGTGTTTTTCATTGATGTTTCTATGATCTCTCCTTCGCTCAGGAAGACTTATGATTTGAGATGAGAGCATTGCTGTGTAAAACACCTCCTTCTGGCCCCAGGTGTTGAGGACATGGGGAGTTCCTAAAGGCAGCGGTCCCATTCTGTCTGATTGAACCTAGTACCAGAGCTCAATCCCCATGAGCTCTGACGATCTGAGGGTCAGCAGATCGAAAGGGGTCCCCCTTAAACCTCTGCCACCCCCTCCCCAACCCCTGCTCTTCGGCTGCTTTGAACCAGGAGCCTATAGCATCTGTCGCCACTCCTGCACTACAAGGTGTAAAAAGCTACGGGCTCCTGTTCTGGTTTCTGGTTCAGTACACAATTGAGCACACATATTTTGCACATACACACACACACACACACACACACACTTAATTCTCCTGTGGCAGTCCCTCTCTATGAGGGCTTTGTCACCTCCTTAATTCATCCCAGGTGTGTGCGTGTGTGTGATGGAGAGGGGGCCCTAAGCCATTGTGCTGCGCTTGCACAGCGCTCCACGCCATGCAGCAGACAGCCAGGTAAATCCGATTACTCTTACCGCTAGTGTGTGTCAGTGCTTAATGTGCCTAAATGCGATGGCACCTGCAGCCTCACCACACCTGGCCGATGGGTCGTTAACATGGTGGCGAAGCTCTGGGAGGTGTGGGAGTCGAGCAACCACAAGAGACCGAAAGAGGGGTTTATCTTCAGGGCCTCGCGCTCTGAGTAAATCTGCGCTATTCACCCAGACTTGTGATCTCCCACTCTTCTTATGTCCTTGGCCTAAGTCTCTGTTTACTCTGGTTTTAACACCCACTTCAGCGCAGAAAAGAGGAGGCACCAAGGAAACATTGCTCCTATTGTTAGCATTAGCTAATCGTGGTGATGCCTGAGTCTTAGCCGCTTTTCTTGGGCAAACACTGGATAAGAGTCCATATCCTTCTTACCACAACGCTAATACATGAGGCTTTGCTGCAGGATAAGGAGAAAGGATTGAGATGAGGATTAATGAGGGAGAAGTCTTTTTTTTTAAGATCTTTAATTGTGTAGAAGTGTGAATGCGACACTGTGCGCTGACATCTGTCTACGTTGTGTGCTGATTAGCCGGTCAGTGGTCGTGCAGCAACAGTGAGCCCACTTGCTGGCGACGCATCTCTGCTTCCTCCAAAGGGATCCTCTTTTTTTTCTTTTTTAAAGTTTCTCATCTTTCCCTTCTTTGCCAGCCTAAACACATCTATGGAGGGACTTAAATCGCGTGCTTTTCAATGGCTTTCTTACAAATGTTGAAACTACTCTGAATGGTTGATGAATGCAACCAGTAAATTTGCAAAGCTTTAGAGATGATGCTAAAGAATTTCGTCCCTGAAGTGAGAAGTTTTGTTGCTGTGTTATATCTAGTCTGGGCAGAGCAGGCACAGCAAGTATCTTCAGGCTGTGATGGATAACTATCAGTTCAATAGTCTTCGGTTTAGCTCCTTAAAAATCTAGCCTAGATCTGGCTGCAAGGGCTTAATCCCCACACACCAAAGCCTTGCTGTCCTTGACTGATCTCAGAAACCAATTGAGCTAAGCACAGGCGGTGGAGGTATGGATCTTTTGGCCGGAGGAATCCTGCTCTCTGATCCTGGTCAAAGGTGACTGCATGGATCATACTGGCCCTGTGTTTGGGGAAAGCTACCGGGAACGCTGAGCCGTGGTATAAAACCTGTTCCACGATTTTATGGTTATAGGGAGAGGGGGGTGGGTGTCCAGTCACAGGGGTTAAACTCTGAACCGCTGCGCCAAGCTGATCTCAGGTCTACTCGGCCGTAGCACGCCGGCCGCTGCCCCGGCGTCATTCTGTCTGCCTCTATATCAAAATGCAGCTGACCACTGAACTGAATTAGCTGTCATCAAACTGTACGTGATCCACACAACAATGGCCCTGGCCTCGCTACAGTTAATTACAGTCCTTGGTCGCTCACTTCGTATGGACTGCACAGGGCCTTTCTATACGTGGCAGAGAGAGGAAGCACTGTGCGCTATGTATAATGTAAAGTATAAAGTGTGTGCATGTGTACGAGGAGAAAAAAGTAGCAGAGTGCTCTCACCGAACAAACTTTCTGATCTCTTGTTGGTTTAAATGTGACAACCGGCTTGGATGCAGGTTCAAACATCCCCCCCCCCTCAAACAACTGAGGAGAGCCTGGGGTGAGAGGACACGTGCCTGTTTCAAGGGTAAGTGTTTGTCTTTGTGATTGTTTCAATATTGGCTTTTTGAGCGTGGTGGCATGGTGCAGTCCCCCAGTGGTGTGCCGGCACAGAGAAGCCTGGGGCACACTGCAGGCGATGGAAAGGGATCCCTTCCATCCACCTCCTTTCATCAAAAAAGAACAACATGGGCCTGTGCTCTGCCGTGGCCCCTTGGTCCAGCACACCAGGGATAATCAGATGATCCCCTTTTATACAGCTTATTAGAGGCATCTCGCACCGTAAGATAGGCAGTATTCTCGCATGCATGTGCCTCTTTGTAGTTCTTGATGATTTAAGAGGGTTAAGCGGAGTTTGAAGTGCTTCAAGAATGCACTTTCATACCATCTTAAGGTCATGCGGTGCTTTTACCACAAAGCTGATGTGTGTGTGTGTGTGTGAAAACGGCATATCTCTGAACAGTAGCAGTTCCTATTAACAATGACGAGATTAAATGTGAAGGAGCTAAGAAGAATTAAGAAGAATTTCTAGAGGACTGAAGATGTTCTCAGTGTTTCTCAGTGCCGTTGTAGCATCATCTGCCAGTGTGTTTACCCTCTTTTCCAATGTGATTGGTTAATCGAGTCGCAGATGCAAATAGGAACAATGGCGCTTTGTCGACGGGAAAGCTTAAAAATGAAGATTTGTTGTGTCTTGTCCATCCAAAAGGAGAATAAACACTCCCTCCTGCTTACATTAAGCACCAAATTATGAAAAGAAGAAGACTAAATACCCATGAGGGCTTCTCCTCAGCTCTCCGGTTAAAGCCACAATATCACAAGATTTTCCTCTCCGCTTTGAGTTACCCCGTATTCACCAGTATGATAGAGTCCAACATGTTTCTTCTGAATCCATATCTCATCACTTTTTTTTTCATTTGCATTCCTCTCACTTAGTGCCAAAGATAAGCACCCTTATCCCTCCAACCAACAACCCGTATCTTGCTCTTGTCTCTGGAGGGTCACAAGTATATATTGTTCTACATGAAGAAGAGGCTGATGAACATAGTATAATTAAAATGTTTCTAACGGCGTGGTGAAGTGGAAGATATCGCTGGAGAGAGGAGAAAGACGGAAAGGGAGGCACGGCTGAGTATGAGGGTGTAAGTGAGACAGAGGGCTAAGAAGTAGAGAGAAGAGCAGTAGAGAGTGTAGGGGGTGGGGGGGTGTAACAAAGCAGAAAATGAAGAGAGACATAAAAGAATGGGAGCTCAAGGAGGTCAGGCCCATCACAGGCTTTAGTGTTGCCTTCAAAGATGCCTGGGACAGGTGGCAGCTCCAGACAATCTCGCACCACAGAGCAGCATCCTCTCAGGACGAGATAAGGGATTCCTCCATCCAGGCACCCTCCTCCCACCTCTCCTGCGTGCACACACGCACACACCCCACCTCCCTCATGCCCACCCCTCCCCCCCTCCCTCCCATCTCGGGGTTCTCCCAGACGGGCCGCTTTGATGTGGCTCAGTGTGAGCGGGCAGCTGTAGGCCACGGGGCTGCAGCAGCGCTGCTGGGCCACTGGGCCGGCGGACCGTTGGGATCCGACTGGAGCGCGGCTCAATCAGCGGGGCTCTCCGGTGCCCGGCACTTTCAGGTCTCATTAAAGCGCTCCGGCAGGGTTAATCCTCTTTAAGGTTTACATGGGCCTCCGTTTGTCTCTCTGCCCAGACTGAGGGAACCCCTGGGCGCCACCTGCGTGACAAAGACTCAAATCACTGTGACACAACTTCCCTCCGTCTGTACTCCTCCACACCCGTTGTATGTTCTTCTCACTCCTCCCTCTTTTCCTGCATCTGTCCCCTGTGCATTCCGCCTCCTTGTTCCTGCCATTCCCTTGATAGTACCTAGGCCTGGTTCTGAGTCTTTTAGGATTATTTGGGTGGAATCTGTTGACAGCAGTGTAGTAAATGGATTACAACTTTGTCCTTGTTTAGGGATGCTGTGAGGAGGGAAAGAGGGAGAGATCGGGGAGGATGTGCTTTGAATAACGAGAGAGGCAAAGAAACAGAGATAGACAGAAACTGGGATTAACTGAAGGAATTAGGAATACAATGCAAGAGTGAGAGGGTGAAAGAGAGGGTAAGGTGACAGCAAAGCACACTGTACAAAGAGTGAAGAGGAAGGAGACTCAGAGTTACAGATGGTGTTTTACTCATAAGACCCAAATGGTCCAGAGGCATCAAACTGTATTTGGTCTTACAGAGCCCAGGAGCCATTTGTCTGATTGTTGTAACACTGGGCTTTGTCTTTACTCTGTGACACGTAGTTTCCTTCCACCCGCCTCAAATAATGGCCACATACCTCTAGAGACCTGAGCAGACTTTGTCTAATGTCTGGATTCAGTGGAAGATAGAGCAACAGCCACTCAGCCCAGGGAGAAAAAGCCATTTCTGAGCTAGATATTTAAAGGACTGCACTGGTAGTTTTGAATGTTTATGGTGATAAAAGATTTGGGCAATCAAGTGGTGCTGCATTGGTTAGCACTTGTGCCTCACAGAAAGAAGGCCATGGGGTTGAAACCGCCTGCCAGCTGGAGCCTTTCTGTGTGGAGTTTGAGTGTATGGGTTCTCTCTGGGAACTCCCGTCTTCCTCCCACAGTCCAAAGATGTGCATGTTAGGTTAATGGGGATCCCAAATGTGAGTTATCTGTCTCTCTGTTAGTCCTACGATGGCTGTTCAGGTCATACGCTGCCTTTCGCCCTGTGTCAGCAGGGATAGCCTGCACTGGATAAGTGGTTATGAAAATGGATGATTAGTTAGATTTAATTCACATGTTCTAGCTGCTGGTTTCACAGCATGAAAAATGCATGAAAATTAACTCACGTTGGCTTTCGACTTGCCAGCTTGTTTTCATTCCCAGGGCGTCAAATACCTTGCAGTCAAAGCTGCCGGCATATCACAAATATGCATGGTGGCCCGTGGCCTCGGTGCCAGGTTTATGTCAGTAGTGAGACAGTTCTCATTTCCAGCTCATCACATACACTATATTTAGCACGTTCTTCTTGAAAGTGTTCCATTAAAACGTATGTGAAAGTATAATTTTTCCATGAGCAGAAAAAGAGGCAGGTTTAAACACGCAGTGTTATCTCCTGGCATCCAGCAATAAGTCAAGACACAGGTGCCACAGGACTGCTACGCATTTCTTTGACACCAGCATTTATATAATATCATGGATTTGAAAATTGAAGATTATTGAGGAAGAAGAACATTGAAAAGATTCCAGGTCATGTTTTGAAAAAAATGAAGTGGAACAGAGTGTTTTGCGGTTAAGTAATGTGATGCATTTTGTCTGCTCATACTTAAAGCTCTCTCAGATTGTATTTCCCACTTTAAGTCACATTATCGGGCTTTTCTCACTCACTGTGAGGGATTTATAATCTTAATCAAGACCCAGAGGTGAACTAACAGCAACAATGGCTACCAGCAAATGCATTTAGCGAACAAACTACATTAACATTGCTTGCTGCGGTCAGTGGCCTCTCAGCGTGAGTCAAAATTGAATAGTCGTCCATTTTCCCCAGGCGGCGGCGTCCAGTCTGTGTGTTATTAGAATGCAGGTGTGTTAACCTCGCAGTCACTGTCACACAGCCACATGCAGTTTTGGTATCACCTGCATATAGAGGCCTGAGGATGTGATGTGACACTGAACCGCATAGAGGGTCAGACTGTCCTGGTAGTCTGATGCAGCATGGACAGTCGTGAACACACTCTCTAATACGACCTCGGCTTGTATCAGAGTAGTTTATCGTGCATTTTCTCTAATACAGGCATTTAAATGCATCAGTGGACTCTTTTCTAAATAAAGATCTCAAAAAATTCCAAGCCCAGTATTGGCCTTGAATTTGAGTGGAATAAATCATGCAGCTGAAGCAAAATAAATGTAGCCAAGTCCTGCTTAGTTAACCTGAGGTTTAAATCGACTCCCTTTTATCTGAGTCGTCATTGTTTGGCGAAAAGGAGATAGACAGATGCAAGAGATACAGAGGAGGAGGTGGAGGGAGAGAGAGGTGTAGTGTGGAGTTTTAGCTGGTAAACTGCTGCGTCTTTTCTCAGCCGAGTCGGGGAGAGGAGGCTGGAGGGTGGAGTAGGGCAGAGAGGGTGCGGGAGTGAGGGGAGAGGGCCAACGCGTAGCTCTTTGTTCTACTCCCGGGCTTATCCCAATCTGGAGAAATTCGGGAAATGTAAGAGATAGATGGGTGCTCCAGAGAGGCCCAGTGAAATAACCTTACTAGGATACAGGGGAAGAGAAAAAAAGAGGGTGCATTGCTGAGGTTGGGTAGTGCTGGGGGCCCCTGGCAGAGATGTGTGCGTGCTTAGCTCCACTCTCTAGCATTAAAAAATCCTTAGATTGGAGTGCAATTTGTTAAGATTACGACTCTGGTTCGTAAATGTTTTGCAGCTGTGGAGCTCTGCTGAGTTATTTGTGTAACTTATGTCTAAATGTCCTGCAATTGGATACATATTTTAATGGGTAGTCATCTGTAAATCCTCTAAAAATATGAGATAAAGTCTGGCAGGGAATTGTTGCATGTCCTGCAGGTGGTGTATGAGCAAAGTAAACCCCTGGAGGGAAAAAATAAAAAGACCCAGTACTTAACAAATAAATAATCTGTTTGAACATTAAGTCTCAGAGCAAATATGCACAGACTTGCGGGCACTGACTGACTTGTTCAGTCGACGTCTGACAGCGAGTAGCGATGGAATGTATGCTCAAACAGAAAGCCTGTTATCGTGCAGACGTTTCTCTCTTTCACGCTCGTGTTCCGTTCTCTGCCTTGTTTTTCTTTTCCGCTGTGTTAATTGCTTTTTACCAAAAGAAAGACTGCTTGTGTTTAATGGTGTGAGAGCAACTGAGCAAGAGAGACAGAGAAAGCACGAACAGCAGAGAAGATAAAAAAAAAAAATCTATTGACTTACAGAGGAAGGGCAGAGTGTGATCTGCCAGCCTCGTACATATGATGAATGGCAGAGAGATTGGCAAGCCAACACTTAACATTTTTCTTTTATTTAACCTCTCTGCTTTCTTTCTTCTGCCTCACTCTCACTGTTGGTCTTTGCTGAATAAAGGCTTGTTTTTATCTTTCTCTATTCTCGTGCCCGAGCATTACATACAGCGGAGAAAGCTCTGCACAGCACGAACATTAGGCTAATTTATACAGCGGTAATTAGGCCATTAGACCTGAAACAATCTGGGACCTGTAATTAAGCAAAGCGCTCCAAAAGTCAACAGCAACTCCCATTGAGCTTAGCTAAACAGTCTCCAAAAGTGTTATTTACATGTCCAAACAGCTTGAGGTCTCAGTGTAAGCAAACATGATGAGAGGCGGGGTGTGAAAGGATTGATCACAGGGGGAATTTAGAGGCAGCTTCCAAACTATGTCTGCTGATAGTCTGTTGAAGGCTTTTTTTTTCAATCTCTGGCCGGCCTGATAATGATGAGAGGCTCAGCGTCACATCTCTGGAAGCAAGTGTGATCAGAAGTGTTAAACGCACCAATCATGTAATAGTTCGAGCAGACTCTGAGTACTCACGGTAAAGCTTGTCTGCAGATATGCCATAAAGAGGAAAATATGGTGTAATACTCTTACAATTTTATATATTGGAAGCAGGGTTCGAAAATAACACCTGGCAAGCACCAAATGTCGCAAGTAAATCTTGTAAGGTTAGCTTAGTTAAAACAATACTAAGAATCTCTGTGATATCGATTACAGGTTCAGCCCTGTATTCAACAAACCCTGTTCCTGCTCTGTGTCTGTGCAAAAAAAAAAAAGTCAGTGAGTCTTTTAGCGTCTGCTTGCAATCAAACAGTGAGTGCAAGGGTCCCCGTGGACGTCCGGATGAACGCCTAATTTTTGTGACCGTACAGACTCATCCACCCAAAAGTTCAAGCAGACTTTTAAGAAAAAGTATAAGAGAAACGTGGTGTCTCCAGCTGTATGTGTCCATGTGCTGCATAATCAAAGCTTGAGGAGCACACCATGAAAGAAGCTGGGGGTGGAGATGGGGTTGCAAAGTGGCTTGCAGATATGCAGCAACTGTAGGCAGGCTTAAATAGCATCGAAATAGCATCGGATCGACCAATCTGTCAGGAATGTTGCTGAGCTGGACTTTGTCGACTGATTTATTAGCAATAAAATTCCATTGAATTTTAAACTCACGACTTGTTAGCCGTTGACCAATACATTAGAATAATTTGGCTTCACAGCCTCTCCTTTTAAATACATTTATTTTAAATAAATAAACATATAATTTTAGCACAGATGTAAGGAAATGCATTCCTGCAAACCCACAAATGCATTTTCCTGTGCTCAGTTTATTTCAAAAAGTAAAAAGCTAAGAGTTAACCACAGCTATTGTAGCAGTTCCTAATATGGGGACTTTTGTGGGGTTACGCTATTAGACAAATCAGTTATAGATGACTTTATTCCATAAAAAGATGGAATGGAAGAAAGCTGGAAAAACAGCTGTACAAAGACCTGACCACTGTAGTCTCTCCTTTAAACACATTCATTTCCTTTAGCTTGAAAAGTTATTCAAATGGACCAATCGAAGAAAGCACTGTCTGGGTTTCACATCATCTATTTCTAGAAGTCACAATGTAGCAGGAGTGAGTATAACACTCTCTGTCTTCTTTTCCACTTGTACTTACTTCCAGAAAGGAGCGGCACACACGTGCGCTATTAAACGTGCAAATACACAAAGTCTTGAGCATCTTTGACGCGCTGCAAAGTGTTGCAGAGTTGGGTTCTAACTGTGGGCCCTGCTGCAGACGAGCATGCCTGAACAGTGAGATCACGAGCGAGGAAAGAGGTGGCATAATGAAATCTGGCACTCGCGGCCCCGGCACAGGCTTCATATGTTCCACATTAGCAATTCACAAACCTCTGGAGCAGGCCCCAGCAGCCCTTTTCTCACTCCGCCTTAGTCGCTTATGACAAACTGTCACTGGCTCTTTGTGCTCTCGCAGTGGAGCGTCGATGAGAAGTGCAGCGTTTATGGTGGAGTGTTTCGTCCTTGGCTGCGGGTGACACTCTGTGCGAGCAGAGTCAGTGAACCCTCACCGCGGGAGAGGAGGAGCCCAGGTTTTTGCCGTCAAGACAATAAACTCACAATGCTGAGTTGACAACAAAAGAGCAACAAGGGGAAATTGTTTGTATTATCAACACCCAAATCAGAATTGCAAGTGACAGCTCAAATTCTGCAAAAGTATCAGCTCACGCTTGTTCCGGAGCACGTTTAAGACGCTTTGTGCCAAAGCTTCCACTATGAAAGGAGATTAACCAATAAGGATATTGCAAATGATGTGCTTTAGGCTTTATCCTCCCCTCGTCCTCACCCCCACCCCCCACCCCATTCTTTTGAAATTATTCAAGTGTCCAATAAAGGACAAGTCAATTACCATCCTCTCTTTAATGAGGTGGAAGCTGGCTTTTGGTCCTGAGTACAGAGTGTTTGTGTGAATTAGAATTAATGAGCCTGGTCAAAGTTTGCTTCTAATTGCCCTTTCATTAAGACCCATTTGTGATCATGTCTTAATACCTTCCATCCTTTCTCCTAAAAGACTGAAAAAAGAGGGGGGCAAAACAAAAATGAACACTGCTGCTCTGAAAAGTTGCACAGAGGTCATTAAAATGTTCGAGAGGAGCTCTGAAGAGCTAATGAATTAGTTGAAAGTTATGAAAGATGCTACTACAAAAAGTTCCTGATTCTCAGTATTTGATTGGCTGACATGCTTTAAAAACATAATTAACTTAACTATACGTAACAGGGAGAAAAACCGTTAGGATTACACTTTCTTTAGGAATGCTCGAGCGGCCGTGGTGTGTGTGGCCACAGTGGGAAGGTAAAAACTGTGACATGTGTTTTGGCTTCCCGTGTGCCTTCCAGCTGTATTCTGTATTTGACAAAGAGAATACCCGGAATATCCAGAGAAGCAGGGGCAATTTAGTTTGGGAGTAAACAGTAAGGAGTCCCTACAGGAAACACTGGAGATAGATTGCAGGATGGAGGCTCTCCCCTCTTTTTCTCTGCTCTCTGTTCTTCGTGACTGTATACATTCCCTGTAGTGACACGGGTCGGTTTGCCTTGCTAATGGGGAGCTGTGCTTGGTGTAAAAGAGGTGGCAGGCTCTATTTAGATAGGGCCGTGGTAAAGTAAACTTCAGACTTGGATTTAAATAAACCTCAGCGGAATGGTTTGCCATGCTGTAAAGTCGTGGGCAGCAGAAAGAGTAGGAAGGAAGGGAGGGAAGGAGTGAGAAAAAGGCTCTTGTTTCAGTACAGGGCTGTGCTGAGTGAGTGGCTCCAGAGACATAAACAAAAGGGGGATCTGGGTAATTCAACGAGGAGCGGCGGATGTAGGAATGAAGGTGTACGTTGCAGCGGTGAAGGGGTGGAGTATTTAAATTGATAGCACATTTTTTTAACCTCAGTAGCTGTCTGTTATTGCACAACATGACAGAGGCTATAATAAAGTTCCTGCTATGTGGGCAGGGATGAGTAAGATTAGAGAACATGAAGCTTTTACTCCCATAGACGCTGGTAAACCTGATGCTTCATTTCCGAGTCTGACAGCCAAGGGCCGACAGCCCGGGAGTGGAGCTGTGGAGAGTAAACAAAGCAGATTCTGCTCTTGTCTACCAGCAGCCCATCCCTTCATCCCAGCATCCCCTCATCCCTCCCGCCCTCAGCAGCTCTGGAATCAGCTGAGGTGAGCCAAGCCAAAACTGAGTCATCAGGAGAGAACTATCAAACAGACAGAGACGGAGTGGTCAGATACTTGCCAGAGCTGCATGGAGGAGGCTTTTACCACTTATCTCTGCTATTGTGAAAAACAGGATGAAAACCCACGAGTGCTTTCTAGAAGTTTGCCTAAGTTTTCTCTTCACTTGTTGAACAAATTTTCTGTGAAACTGGAGAACTTTATAGCGTACTGTTATACAGCATGATGCAGAAGTTGACTTATGACTTGGATTTAAGAGCTGTTTGGACACGGGGTAAATATATACAATTTCATCCTGAAGTCTGACTGGCATCCTTCTCACTCATCATTGCAGGGGTGCAAACTTTGCAACTTTGCCCTCAGTTTTAGCAACTTTCTTTTCTTAAAAAACAACTTGTGCGTCTCCACAGATGAACCACCCCATTAGAGCACGTCTCTAATGGGCTTAAGCGTGGTTTCTAGTGTATTTAAAAGTAGAATGGGAGGTAGAGCCATCAGCTTTCAGGCCCCTCTTCTGTGGAGCCATCTTCTAGTTTGGCTTGAAGCTTTCCTTTTTGTTAAAGCATGCCATTATGGGCTGGATCAGGTGACCCTAGACTGCTTGGGCCTTCCCATGACGCACTTCTTCACTCACCTCTAGCCCTGTCTCCCTTCCCTCACTCCTCAACGTTCACGTCAGATGGCTGCCTCTCCCTGAGCCTGCTTCTGGTTGAGCTTTCTTCCTTCCCACTGTTGGGAATAGTGCTTGCTCAAAGGGTATTGTCTGATTGTTGGGGTTTCTCTATGTTATTGTAGGGTTTTTACCTTACACTATAGAGCACCTTGAGTCTCGCATTGAGATGACTGTTGTTCTGATTTGTAGCCAGATATAGATAAATGATTGGAACTGAACGGAAAGCCTTGCTCTCCTGCTTCAGACAGACTAAAGCAGGCTAAAGCTCCAGGTTGTTTGTGTTGATCATCACTGAAGCTCTGGGAGCTTCCCAGAAAAAAAAGATCTTTGACACTTAGTTTAGGATCTAGATTTTTCTCTCGCTTGGTTTCTGCTGCTTCATTTCTCTTATTAAGACTCAATACATTGCAAAGCTGTAAGCCTAAGCAAAACTAAAGTGACCACCTCTCAATTGTAGCTGTTGCCCCAAGCTGGCAGTGATTAACCCAGTAAATAAATGAGCCATGAGGTAAGCAGAGACCCGAGATCAACACCTGGTGTATTGCCCAACGATGCAGCTGAATCTGTCATGGCTCAACACTCGTGGAGCTGTTGGGCACCTCACCGTTTGGCAATGTGCCCTTTTGGCTCACGCTTCCAAATGTTTACAACCATAAAAAAAAAAAAAAAAATATATATATATATATATATATATATATATAGCTAGCAGCCTCAGAGACTTGCTGCGTGACGTTATACAGATGTTGACACATGCTTAGCCTCGGGGGGATGATAATGCAACTTGGCACTGGTCTCAGTAACACAGGTAATAAAGTGGCTAATGTTCTAGCAGTGAGATGCAGTTAATCCGTGCGCAATGGTCATTTGCTGTTTCTGCCTTGATATACACACTTTAACCTAACGTGTCAAAACTTAAGCAGGCACCTTTTGGTTGCTTGTTTCGACTCGTCCAACAGTGGGTGCACGGTTGCGACACACAAATTCAGCTTCAAGTTACAACTATATAACAACGAGTGCAAGTCAGGGTTCGACGATGAGTGCGTACGTGTGCAAAGTCAGCCTGGTTGTGGCAGTTTCAATTTCTGCTGTAAAAATTAAAATAGAGAGGGTAAAAGTAAAGAAAAGGCTTGAAAACTCATGTAATACAAATATTTTAATGTTTTATCTGGAGGTGGGGGGGGGTGAGAGAGTGAAAGAAGCCTCTGGATTCTCTGTGATAAAACACCAAGATGGAAAAGGATGTTTTTGTTTCCCATTTTGTTCGTTTCAGTGGTTGTACTCAAATGTTATCCTTTGTACAAAACCATATTATGCTTGGCACGGTGAGAAATGTGCCATTTGGCTGCTTTTCCTACGCTTATTTATCCCTGTTTATTTTGAGTTCTCTCAGCCTTGAGACATGTACAAAGACTTCCTCAGCTAACATTTTTCGAGCGGCGCAGCTTTTAGCTTTAATGAGGTCTCATTTGGGTGGGTCCGCTGAAAGATAGCCATCAACCACTGCCTTTCATTACTGCTGCTATTTAGATTAGCCGAGGAGGGAATGGATCCACTTGCAGACGTATTTTAGGAGAACTGGGACTTTTATAAACTGTAAAGAAAAACAGCTCATGTTTCTTATCTTTTCTGTCCCGCACAGCTGCTCCACAGTTCTTCCCCACCTTCCACCCTCCTGTGCCAATCGACGACAGACATACCCAGGGACGGTACATCTACGATCCTTCGCCTGTGCCCCCTCTTCACGTGTAAGTGTCTCGCACTCAAGCACAAAACCGCAGACTTCAATTTTGCTGATCATAACACAGGAGAACACATTTGACTCAGCCGCATGGTCCGCTACTAGCGGCGATACAAATCGAGCTTCGAAACTTCCTTCCGCCTGTGGGCGTGGAGCATCCTCCTCATGGGTGCCGGGGCGCCTCTCTTTGCCTTTTCAGGATCAAAGGCCACGGCCCCGTACGTGCGCAACATGATCCGCATGTCAGAGACACGCAAATGAACATGTGTCAGAGACAGGGAAATGAGAGCAGGGCGAGGGAAGCCTGGGAGCGCGCAATTCTCATAAGAGCAGTGATCAAGCCCTGTCAAGAGAAGGAAGCAATGCCTCTGCTGACATCTACCCATCTCTGACAGACACAGATGAGCTCCTGACACATGAACTGTGTACAAGTAACCTCCCTGCCTCTTCCAATCGCATTTGTGTGCATTCGATTCGTTTTGAAGCGAAGTAAAAGCGAGGCCATCTCAGCTCTCCAGTGGTAAGTTATTATAAACAGGGTAACTCTTATTGCTTTAGTCTGCCCCTGTGGAGTGGGTCCGATGGTGCCTGCCAGGTCAGCAGAGAACTTCAAAGTGCTCAGCGAGCTCGCTCGCATGCACAAATTGCTCCTTTCTCCTCACTATTAGTCACTACCTTCTCTTCTACTCTCTCGGTCATTTGTATTCTTTGCATCCAAACAGTGCAGGAGTCCTCGTCCTTGTGGCGCTTGTTTCCTACCCGCCGACACGGAGGAAGCGATCAGCGTGCGACGAGGACAAATTGGATGGGGCAGCTACTTGGGCCGCATTATGTTTGATATTCTTCATCATTATCAACTCCCCCCTTTCTCCTCCTCAGGAGTCATATCTCTCCCTTGCTGATGTGCCACTAAGCGTAATGAATTTTTTATGTCCCCCCCACCCCCGTCTCCGGCCCACCCCACCTCTCAACCCCTCGTCTCCTGCTCAGAGGAGGAAGGGGGGGTCGAGGCGAGGAAATAAAAAAAACAAGGGGAGGTGATTGATGCCTCGTGTCACTGCAAACAAAATGGCAAATATAATTTAGCATTTAGCTTATGCGCAGATAATGGGGCGAACACGCTCAGGCAACATAAGCTCAAACAAACAGCCGGGCTTGTTATCCGTCAGGAGCGCTTTGGTACGAAGCGGAGCAGCAGGTTAGGGAGGAGGAGAAAAATGAGGAAGCAGGCGGGGGTGGGGGGGGGGGGTTAGAGGGACAACACGGAGCTGAAGAATTGAATTAAGGGGGAGAAGTTACGCAGCAACGGTGTCTTCAGTCACTCTGTCCGGACGGGAGTTATCTGCGCGCTTGGTTTGCTGTCACTGGAGACACGGCCATGCTCCTGCCACGCTACTTAGGGCCTGTTTATCCAAACCATTAGACGTGGAGCTGTTTAATATGACACGCTGCGCTGAGGGAAACTATTTGTCATGATTATAAAACAGCTGTTGAGTGGCCAGCCTTATTTAAATAAAGTCTTGTGAGCTCACTGTCATGCGCATTATCTGCGGGCCCTACGTGGGTTTCATGCAGAAATTGTTCTCATCTACTTTGGATTCTTTTGCACAGGGAAGCAGCAATATTGCCTGCTTGATTAAAAAAGCAGCCCTGAATTCCTTGGTGGGAAGATGCGCTCATCACTTGTGGTATTACAGCTGCGTCCAACCACCTGATGGCAAATTGGAGTTAATTACACTCCCAGATTTTAGGTTTTGAGCGAGTTTCAGCAACTAAACTTTACGACTGTGAAACTACCGCAAAAGCGTAAATCTCTGCCAGGATTTAAGCTATGCATTCTGCTCGGTAATGCTGCTTGTAGGCAGCCCACGCGAGGCAGTCAACGTATAGCTGTCGCTCGGGGGAAATGGAGGACAGGAGGCGGCTTATGGAGAAATATTGAATTGTTTTAAGACAAGTTCTCCTCGGTGAGCAGAATTAATCGTTATTAGCCCCCTCAAAGATATGCCTAAGTACACAGGGACTATTATTGCAGTACTTCCCCATGCAACCTCTCATTAGGGCCTGTAATTACAGTTGGGTTGGCCCTGCGGCAGTTCCATCAATCCAGCCGGCTTCCCCCCGCCATGCACACAAGCCAGCCACCACCGGGCATCCGTGGCCGGAGAAAAACACCACGAGCGCCCGGCAGCTTGTTTCCTCTGTGCCACAATGACACATACACCATCCGTACGTGGCAAATGAACAGAATCATATCCTATTACTGTGAAGGGCCTAATTGAAACGTGTTTATTTATGGCCCTCGTTTTCAGACGAGGAGCGGGCGTTAGCAGCGCAGCTAACGGGCTCCAGTGATATGAGGCGGTGGAATTAAATTAAAAGCTCATAAAATGAAATATGCTCCGTATTAGCTGTTTGACACTTAATTTGCCTTCAAATGAGCAGAGGAAATCACAAATTAACTGTCCTTTGTTTTTTTCTCTCTCGCCTCTTTACCTCACCGCCCCTATTAGGCAAGGGAGAGTGCAATTACAGACAGAGGCTAATCGTTTAGTTTATGAATTCTTGTGGGGAAGGTACCAATGTGCCATTCAATATTAACGCCTCGGGGTCAGGAGAGGAGGCGGGGGGTGGGGGGCAATTTCTCTTTACTGAGAAATTTATATTCACGTGCAAGAACAGCACTTAACAAGAGTTTCAACAATCTCAGTCTGAGTTGAAGCTAATCCCAACAACCAACAAGAAGCGTTTAACAGGTTTCTTTCTTTTTTATCTGAAGTAACCTAAACTTTACTGTCCTGCACTGATCCGGGATCAGCTGGAGTCTTTTCCTCCTTTAAACTTGGCCAGTTTTCTGTGTGTCTGTGTGTGTCTCTGGTCTGGAACCAGCTTAACTCCAGACTTAGCAAAGAGAGAAAGAGTCTTTCCTGCCTAAATAAACACATTGATCTGTGAAGAGCAGGCTCTCCATGGGAGCTTTGGTCCCCTTTGTGCTGGTTTGGCTTAATGGGAGTTTGGTGGTGGGGTGGGGGGTGTGGGGGTGAGGCCAGCTCCAACAGAAGAGACCACTCCTTTCATTCCAGCTTTATTGCCTGACCGCGGTACACAGAAAAACAAAACAGCCCTCTCATGCAGCTCAACGCCGGCTCTGGGTCACCCGGAGACCGTGCAGAACAAACAGAGGTATTCGTCACAAGTCAATTATCGGCATCAGAATTTACTCTGGAGTCCCGGGCCCTCGTGCTGTGAATGGGGGGCCACTAAAACGACAAAACATTCTTAGGGGATAAGCAATTGACTCACAACCTTTCGCTCATTTACCGTATGTGGATTTAAAAAAGAATTAGTCAAGCCAGCGGAGTCAATTAAAGAGTCTATAAAGCTGTAAAAGTAAACGAGCACTCTAAAGAGATTTTTTTCATGAAAGGTTTTCTTTGTGGTAACTATTACTTTAAATTGCTTTCCCTTCCTATAAAGTAAAACATGCATATATATTCCCCACTGTATACGTCCAACCCCCCCAAAAAATGCAAAATTAGCTCAGATGCTGTCAGTTTTCTCTATTCTCAAGATATTAACAGACCTTAAGGACTCATGTGTCTCATAAATAAAGTAAAGCGGTTTATTTTTCTCTATATGTGGAGTTAGGGTACAGGTGGGGGGCTTTGCGGGTGTGTTTCCATGTTCCCGGCCTGTGTGGTTATTTCATTCATGACCAGTGTTTGTTCAGCTGCAGGGCTGACTAGAAGGTATTCTGGAGGACCGGGGAGGGTGTGGGGGGAGAGTTGTGGCACATCTCTGTCATCACAACAAAACCTCAGCTCAGAAACGATGAAGCAGGGAGGAATTAATTGGCTCCAGGGCTGCGTGAGCTGTTGCTTCTCAAGCTTTGTTTCATTTAAACATGGCACCAACTTGACTGAGTCACCTTGTTACCCTCTAAATCCAATCAGCTCAGAAGTAAAACGCAAGAGTTCGGACGCATCGCCCCATACGCACTTCTTCCTCCCCGCTTTCCTCACTGAGCGCGCCCGCATGGGTTTTTGTTGTTTTCTTTAAGATGTGCGCCGAGTTCCTTTTGTTATTTACATAAACTGTTGTCAGAGCGCCCAATCTGCTCACGGAGGAGCCGAGTGTTGCTTTGCATAAAGACCACGGCCTTATCTCAACACCTCCTTCCAGACAGGATGAGAGCGAGCATCGCAATACGTTGCACACACACACACACACACACACACACACACACACACACACACACACACACACACACACACACACACACACACACACACACACACACACACACACACACACACACACACACACACAGATGTGCACACAAGCAGCATAACAATAACACAATCAACAATAAAAAGACAAAAAAGGACCTGCCGTATCTTTTCTAGAAGCTGGTGGAAACGGAGCGTTACTTACAGTGCGATTTGAGGCCTCGTTTAATCATTAAAATGTTCTTTTCAGCCACTTTCTAAAAATACAGTCCAGATTTTCTACAGAAAAATAATATATGTAAAGATTTTTTTATGATTATTCACTTTTGAATCTGTTTTCGACTAACATAGAATGAGAAGGGTAGCCATGAATTGCATCCGGTGTAAATGACCGCTCCACCATCACATCTGATAATCTCCATCCAGATGTGCTTCTGTCACCAGGAAGCAGTGGCTGAAAGATGAAGGCTGCTTTTTCATCTTCCTCTCTTAACTGTCCAAAAAACCCATTCTGTGTGACTTCATAGGTCACCCCTTTCTGGTGGAGTCACCAATACCGGCCCGCCCCCTTCCTTAGTCCCCCCCCCCCCCCCCCCCACACACACACATGCACACAATCCCCCCACCCCTTCTTTAATACTTTCTCAGTGGAGTAAGTCGGGGGGACAGGCGGTCACGCAGTAGCTGGCTTCATGATTAATGGTGTTTATTCTTGACAGAAGGCTCCTTTATTTATCTGCATTGCAGTTTCACTGATACTATCAGTCACCTGAATGAAAAATATTCAGTCATACCAATTTTGCAGTATAATTGAGTAGAGTCACTTCCTTTCAGTCCCCCCCCCCCCCACCACTCCACCCCTTGCTCTCTTTCTCCCACTCTATCTGGCAGCCTTATCATCGCCACAGTAATTTTCGCGCTGCGTTGTTTGATATGGAGAGGCTGGCTTTAGCCATATTTGACATAAAGCCTCTTCAATTTTCACAGGAGGGGGAGAAAAAAAAGAGCAGGGGAAGAAAGAAAGTTGCGCGCCACTCTGAAAATGTGCAAGAAAGGAGGAAAATACCCCCCTCTTTTTTTTCCCCTTTTTTTTCTGAGGCAATTTCAGGATTTAGAGAGAAAGGAGATAAATGCCTAAGCAGAAATGTGGGCAGATTGAAGTTACAGTATATCTATTTTTTTTGTAATACACTAGTTTCAGAACCCTAAATGGGCAGTGTAGCCTGCCTCCCATCCCCTCCTTCACTCTGTGCACAGGACCGTGATATTTTGAAGGCACCTGTGTAGTTTGAGAATGATGGATCCAGCAGGTTGAGAGAGAAAAAAAAAGAGGGGGGAAAAAACGAGTTTGGCACAGCAGATATTTGACAAGGCCTGTAAAGGTTTTAGGGTTGAGTCATTACTTGTGGAGATCTGTTAAGACATGTTCCAAAACTCTACTTACCAGGCTAGGATTACTTATGCTGGGGCCACTGCTGCCAGGGCTGCTGCTACTGCTGCTGTGTGTATATTTGTATGTCTCCCTGGTTATTAAATATCACGTGCATTTCTTTTAAATGTTTTTAATCCTCTTTAAATAGTTCATTACTGGTTTAATACGTCTTTCAGGCAAACGGGAATTGTCAAAGAATTTACAGCATTTCCAGTCTGATCCCTTTCACGAGCATTTTATTAATGCAAATCAGTTCCTGTCTGGTTATCCTTTCGACAAATATTCCCTATTAATTATATTCTCTTCTGTGTTTGGTTGAATTTAATTTGAGGCTCCATTGAAAACGGCTCTGAAAAAGGTACATTCTGATAAAGCAGGAATACATGAATCTCTAATACGAGGGGCCTGCGAATTTGCACATGTAACACATTAGTGGATTTGATTTCCCGTACACAAGTCATTTGCCCCCTCTTCATGTTTGAGATCTCAATTTGTAGCTCTCCCAAGGAGCACAATGAAAAACCAGGTCTGAGGGGAAGAGATAACAGGCAGGTGCCAACAGCTGTGTGTGTGTTTGGACGCGCGTGTGTGTGCGCTGGTGCCGCCTTGCTCGCATACGCAGATAGACGCGTGCTTGGAAATAATTTTAGCATTTATTCCGCTGCCATTTTTTGTTGTTATTTTGATCGCCATCCATCAACTTTTATTGTCCTCCTTAATATGATATTGAGACTAAACTCCTGCTCTTTGTTGTGTTTGCCGCTAACCGGTTTCATTGTCCGCACCACATTGTTCAGACGTCTGACAATTTATCGTCTGCAAAATAAGGCGTCTATTAAAGCATTTATATACAAATAACAGCGCTAACTGTATTTTAGTAGTCTCTGTCACTATTGTGGAATGCATTCATTAGATATGATGAAACACCAAATATTCAGAATGCAACTGTAACAAAAATTCCACTTTATGGTATTTTAGCTTGAAAAATAAGAAGCATAGTTAAGAAATTGCGTAAAGAAAAAGCATGCTGATTAATTTTGTGTAAGTCGTCTGATTAATCGAGTAATCTCTGAAAAAAATCAGTTTTTTGCATGACGTGCTATGGTGCATGCGGAGTAGAGAAGTAAACGCAGTGGCTTATTTGGTGGGTGTGGCCGAGTGTCACTTTTACGAGACCCTCCTCTCATTGGCGGGGCCCGAGATACAACCCCAGCACAGATGGCGTGCCGCCTCACATCGCCTCCCCGACCTCAGGCTGGTGTCTGCTCCGCACATATAAGTCGCGTTTAAAAGAGCCTCCCGGCAGAAGAAGCCATCACTTAAGCGCACCTTTGCTGCGTTTGAGGAATCACCGAGCTTCAGAAAGGCTGCTTCTTACCTAATGCAGAAAAATCAATTCTGCTTCCAGATTTTAAAAAATTGAGAGTCAGTTTTCAGCTTCTTTTTTCTTTCTTTTTTCTTCTTCTTTTTTCGAATCAACCTGTGCCCTAAAGCCGTCACGCTGTAGCAGTGTAGAAATGTGGAATTTCCATTACTCTGATCTCTGGGCTCTGAGCTCCAGACCCTGCGATCCCACTCTGGGGGCCAGTTATAGCAAGTAACGAGACCAAGGGAACAGGGTCATAAATCCTCGCCAACTCTCCTCATTTTCCATCCTCTCTCAGTCCCTCCTTTCCTTTCTTCCCTCTTTCCTTCGCCTCCGACTCTCCTGGTCGAGCCTTGGGTAAATGATTGAAGGGAACCCAAACGCAACAATGCAAAACATTCCCACATGTCGGTTACAAGAATGCTTTTAGTCATTGTGCTAAAGACCAATGAAAGTTTTAATGCTGGGAGGAAATGAGTTCATTACAGCTTCTGGACCTCCTCCCCTCCCTTTCTCTATTTGTTTATCTTCTGAATCGCATTTTTTTCTTCTTAAATCGCTTCTTTTACACTTTCCTCACCAGTGAAAATTAATTCATATCACATAAAGCGATTTCTTTTCTCTCAGCCCTTCCTTATCTCCCTTATCAGATGTGGCGTCCATTACATCTGATAGCCCGATAGGATGGTTTCCTCTAATAGTGCAGTTTGCAACGCGGGTCAAAAGAGAAGCCCGTTGCTATTTCTGTCTCCCATGGTGCCTCTCTTTTCTTTGAGAGGGCGTCAGCTTGTGAAGTTCTTTCATTTATTTATTTATGTTTTCATGGCGAGTGTCCGGCGGGAGCTGCTCGCAAATATGCAGAGTCATGCACGCAGCTGCAGGGTGCTTATAAGACAGAGCAAGGTTTTTTTTCTTCTTTTTTTGTCACATTTTCATCATTTCTCTGACCGATTTGACTAAATTAGGAATTAACTTTTTTTCAAGGGGATGGAGTAAAGCTGGGAAACTTGTTCCTGGAGCCAAAGGAAGTAAAAAAAAGTTTCCCTTATTAGGATCTCCTATTTCTTAACAGTTTTGCTTCATTTGGGTAGCGAGGTTTGTGAAACGTCCTCCCTCTCTTTGGGTTTATCCAAAATTTCCTCAGGTCTGTGTTTAAGCTTCCCAAAGCTTCATCGAGCCTGCGCTTGGCACCGCCACGCATTCGGCCCCTTCATGATTAAATATCAAGGAACTCCACTTGACATTTTATTAGCCCAACAAGATGGATGAAATGGGCAGAATAAAGTAGGCTGTGTCTGTTCACTTTCCCACCAGCGCTTGCCTTTCTTCTGTCCGGCTTTTCTTTTCTCTCCCTTCCTCTGCATGAAGTATGTATTAGGAAAACGTGATGGATTTCGCTCTGAAAAGGAGATTTTTAGTGCCAAGGAGGAAACACATATTTCTGTCTCTTACCTGATGCTCCCGCTCTGCTTCTTCCTCTTCTTCCTCTGTGTCTCGGCTTTCCCTCCCTTCCTCATCCTCCTGACCCCCACCTTTTTTTTTCCTGTTGTTCTACCTCAGATCTCTGTCTGAAGGATTAACCATCTCCAGCAGTGTGTCTCTGCTGTCTTGTAGCGCTGTGTATTGTTTGTGATTTGCTCAGGCCCATCCGTGCGGCTGCTCATTTCGGCAGCCCAGTGTGACGTGTCGAATTGCGAGGGGATCGTGCGGAGCTGTCTCACGGATCCACGAGGCTCCTCGCAGCCCCTGGGCCACACTCATTCTCCAACACCGCCCCTCACCTGTGGGCCGTACACGCAGGCACGCATGCTCATTACCTGACTCGTCGGGTAGCTAGGGCGATGGGGTGTGGAACCCTGAACCCTGTTTAGCTGCAGGCGTCAGCTGAGTTTCTGTGTAAAGGCATCGGGGCCATCGAGACACGGCTTGAGAGGGAAAAGAAAGGTAGATGTGTTTCCTCCATGTTTTCAGAAGTTTAACACTTTAACACCCAGGAGTCCCCCTCCTGTCTTCACTCTTGCCCGAGGCATGCCAGAGGAACTCAAAACACTGACTGAGAGCTAATTCCACCTGTACTCACTCTCTCGCTTTGAAAAAAAAGAGAAAAGCAGGGGGAAAAAACAGCAATCAAGTACGTAATTGGTTGCGCACAGAGATGAAGGTGTTCTACTTGTAAAAGAGCAAAATCAAGCATGGGAGACGACCAAAAAGAAACAAGAAAATCCTCTTTTTTTTCTTGTTTTTTTCCCCTGAGCTCATGTTTGTTCCCTGATTCCAGCCCCCTTGAAATTACAGGAAAAAAGGCCTGGCTCATTTTGTGCAATTTCACTTTCATGTTTTCATTTTCTCGCCGTATACTTAGTTGATTCGTTTTGGTAGACGTTCTTATCGCGATGGCTGAAATTACGTTTAATTGCAGTTCGTTGAAAAAAAAAAAGGCTTTAAAACTGCCTGTGAACAAAATAAAAAAACACAAAGCAAACACAAAAAAACCAACCCTGCTGCGTGGCAAAGCCAAATATAAACTTTTCAAAAACGACGACTGTTTTCAGTCACATTTTGAAACCAGCACGAGTGGTGAGAAGATTTGAATCTGTCTTGTGTTTTTGTTTTTTCTCGATAAAGCCCAGTCCCTTTCTTTCTGAGCGTTTCGCCTTGATCTCGAACAAGAAGCATTTTTCACGTGTGACTCAACTTTTAAGGTTCATGACTCCTCTGGAGTTCACAGAGGTGGCAGATTCAACCAGAGCCGCTGACACCTGGACCCGTGTGTTATGACTCAACCCTGTCACACTCTCTGACTCCTGCTAATAAACATGTCTTACCGCTCCAGCGGCGTGGAGTGATACGTGCTCACAGAGATGAGCTATATGCCGTTCTGGCAGAACGAGTGTGTATCTTCTGCTTGCGTGTGAATGTGACTGTAACGCACACTTGTAGGAGTTGGGGGGGATTGAAGGAGACTGCTGGGAATTGAACTGCACAGAGAGTATGTGTGAACTGACGACGCAGTGTATGGGAATGTCTGGCACGCCCCCAGAGGTATCCCGCAGAGAGGGAATCCTGCTTGATGTGACCATGAATAGAAATCCTTCCCACCCCTCGGACCCACCCAGGCCTTTGATGTCTGAGGGTCACGCAGAGCCCTCGCAGCGTTCGGGGAACATATTTACCCCGAATGCCTGGCAACCTCACCATACCCTGCTAGCTCTGCCGCCTGCATTGCCCAGAAGAAAAGCTTAAAGCAGACACTGCTGCTGGACTGCAACGAGGAAATTCAGATTAGATGGTGCTGACAGTAAAGGCCAAAGAATGAGTATTTCAGCCTTATTTGATAAATCACTCATTTGATTTTTGAAGTTTCTAAACTTCAACATTTGACGAGGTGACCAGTCTGGAGCTTAGGTGCATCCATATACTGCATACGACTGTTATTTCCAGCAATTAATCTTCTTGACTGCTTATCCTGTTCATGGTCATTGGGGTTAAAGGAGTCTATTACTGCAACCATAGAGGAAAAGGTGGGATACAACCTGTACAGGTCCTTCTCTTTAATATGGGGCAATTAAGATAATAATGAGCATTTCAAAAGCAAAAAAAGTGGAGAACACATTTCTTTGAAGGGGTGTTAGTAAAATTTACTACATAAAAAGCCCTTTTTTTCTCAGATATTTGCCTAAAAGGCACCAATAGAATAAAGTTAAGACAAAACACTGCACGACTCTTACTGGCGCAGTGTGGAGAAAATTCTTTTTATTATTCTGTTCGTCATCCCAAGAAAAATGGTTTGTCACAAAGGCCATGAAGGATTGCTGTGGAAGAGGGAGTCCAGTTTGCACTGGAATGTGTGTTAGCTGCAGGTCTTAATGAAGTCTTAATGAAGGAACCCCTGAATTCTCTTTCCTCTGTTTGTGTCTCTCAGTCTCTTTCTGTCTTCTCTCTTTCCCCTTGTCTCAGCTCCCTCTCCTCTCTCCTTGGGTCTCAGCTGGCTCAGTTCCTATGGCCCTTTGATCTCAGTGAAAGGGTTTGGAGCTTTAAAGTGCTTGTGTTTCCGCTGTCAGGAGCCTCTCTCTTCCACCTCTCTGGTTTAGGCTTTCAGAGCGGTGGCAGTGCTGTGCCGTGGCTGGGTGGGTTAGAGGGTTGAGAGTGGGTGGGGTGAGGGGGGTGGGAGTGCCGGCTTCTATGAGGTGGTGAGATTGAGGTGAGGTTTGAGGGGGGGAGGTGGGCATGTGATGCTGTCAGCCTCGGTCAGGAGAGGTACTGACACCTGACAGATCCCAATTCCCTCTAAAACTCTCAGTTCCCACCTCACTCAGCCCCTTGTGGCCACGTGTGTGTAAACTGCTTCTTTATTTTTCACTAATATGAAGTCCTGTGCAGTGTTCTGTTACTAAATCATCCATCTGCTACTAAATATTGTTAGCAAAAAAAAAAAAGAGAGAACAAAAAACTGTCAGTTCACAGTACTGCAATGTTTTTGTGTCAAACAGAGAAAATAATAGAATCACAGAGACCTTTGTGATGGGTTAGGCCTTGTTCAGACTGACTGCGGCAGCACTCCTTGACAGTAGGGGAGCATATGGATAGGAAACATGCTCAGGTTTTGATATATGGTGAATAAAGTTCCATCCTTATAACATATTAAAGCAATATTTTCCCATCTTACCATCAATCAGGTGCTTAGAGTAATCACAGTCAGGGGTTTTTGGAGCCAGTGTAGTGCTAGCAATAGCACAGACCAAGGTAGCTGCTATCTATTAGCATACTACATACTATCATACTAAACTGCTACAGATACTGTTAACATAATTAAACAAAGCACCTATCTTTAAAAAAAGAAATGTATTATACTCATTCATGTAGCACTTTATCTACCTCACATCCTCACAGAATGGCGTCAGCTGGGATTTGAACCAGTTGCCTTCTATTGTGTGAGGCGAAGCTGCTAACCATAGCATCCCTATGAAAGTTAGCATACTCATTAAAAAGGCTACAGTTAGGCTACAGCTAAAATGTTTAGAAGATGTCTAGAAGTGGACATTTTAGCAGGTGAGTGTGTGGGAATGTACTGACTTTTGGAGCCAGCCCACCAAGTGTTCTTATAGGGAACTGCAGTTCTTTGTTGCCCCTAATACTGATTGTCTACAAGTCTAGAGCATTAGCCATCACTAACTTTAGCTTGAGCTTCTTCCACGCACTTGGCTGCTTATAATTTGCATTTACGAGTGTAAAGAGAGAAGAAAAAACCTTGTTATCAAGTTAATGACACCGGACTATGTAATAATATGTAATGTATATGTAATAATAGCTAAATGCTAAATGGACTGGTTCTTATGTAGCACTTTGATACTTTGCCCACATACATACAAGCACTTTTTCTATGGTTAAGTGCTTTCTATCTATAGACATTCACACTTTCACACTTTGAAGCAACTTGGGATTCAGTATCGTGCCCAAGGACACTTTTGCATACAGATTGGATCAGCACCACAAACCTACCAATTAGTGGGTGACCTGCACTACCTCCTGAGCTACAGCTAGCTACAGTATACTATTATTCATAGCTGCAGCTACAGGCAGTAGTTAAGTGTGAACATGAGATGCATCTATGCTATTTCATATTCATTAGTTCCCCTGTAAATGTGACATCGAATCAATGTAATTGTTGGCCTGTGTCATGGAAAAGCTACATTTTCCAGCACTCATGAACCGTTGCAGTGTACAGACTGGTTTTAGTAAGACTTCCTCTCAATTCGGCAGGGTCATGACTGCTGGCTTCAGTGCCTTTTTTTTTCTTTCGCGACTCTCTGTGGGAGTAGACTGGCAGCTCACAGATGAAAATTTGAAGGTCCATGAATACAGTTGTTGGGTTATTGGATTTGGACTCGCCAATTTCCTGTGCTGGTCACCAAAGAACACATGAAGAAATGTTCATCTTTTTTTCTTTCATGCGCAACGATTTCATGCTTGAGCTAAAAGTATTTTACAGAGCCCGGTTCCTATTTTAGCACACCGCTATGTCAATACCACCAGGTCAGGCTGCTGCACCACAATGATACCTTGTGTGCCTAAGTGAAGTCATCAGCCTTCACCGCAAATGCATGTTTCTGTCGCTTTCTCCCCACTCCAAAAAAAAAAAATTATTAGTGTTGATATAATCTTGTTCCAAACAAAGATTCAAGGTCTCGACACTCCCACTCTACAAAAACTCAAAATCTTTTGGGGACATATTTACACTTGGCAAGTGTATATTCATTGGGTGAAATAAGACGACAGTTTAAAATCCACAGACCGCCCCGTGTAAACATGCGATGCCTTAAAGAGGAGCTGGCTGGTTTAAGAAAGGCCACGTGAAAGGAAATAGCTTCCATATGTCAGGAGCTCAGGCTTTCCTTTTGCCCGTTTTGCAGGACGTCTTCTTTAAGGGTTAATAGGAATTTATAAACCTGTGAAGGACGCAGAAGAGTGAAGTTTTTCTCTTCTAAGAAGAAGTATGTAAAACCCTGCAGGACAACTTTGATGTAAATCTCAAATCAGGTGTATCCGAGACGCTACTTCTCCGCACCCACACACCTACTCTCACATTAGCGCACACACAGGGCGAACATTCCTGCAAACACACGCTGCACATTGTCAGACTGCTTCCTTTTGTCATGTTGATTAATGCATGCTGGCAGATGCTGAGATGATCACGGCCCTACAGAGAGCAGCTGAGCACGGAGGATCGGCCACTCGCTTGCATTTTCTTTTAAAGACGCGCCGAACCTCCTCCGAACTATCAATCTCTCCGCTGTCCTCCTTAAATCCCCTCACACCTGGCTGCGGACCCCTTGAGACGTCTTTTTTTCCCCCCTTCCCTCCTTGTCCAACTCCCCCTCTGCCCTAACTCTTCCCTGTCCACCCTTCCCTCCCAAATTCATAGGTCATATGTTCACATACTCCCTCCTTCCCTTCCCTGAGACTACTGTTCACAGTCATCTCTTCCATTTGTCACGATTTTCCCACCAGTATTCCGGCCATGCAGGCGATTGCTCTGATCTTATTTTTAATTAATTGGAAAAAAACTAAGTAAAGGTAGAGGCATTTAGCTTAGGCCGGCGTACGGGGACGCAGCCAACACATGACAGGTTTAATCAGTGTCATGGCAGCCAGAGTGGATGTCTGGCTTCCCTCAAACAGGCCATGAAATTCCTCTGCTCTTCCTCCTGGGTTTTTATTTCAACACAGAAAATGTGAAAAATGCTTCCAGAGATATTAGTTGTGCTTACTTTGCTGCTAACCAAATGCCTTTTTTTGCAGGTAATGGTTAAAAATGTGTGTTTGCATGTCCGTTTCTCTTCTTTAATGACTGACAGAGCAGGTTTTTTCAGTTTCCCCCGTGCTACATATTTCCCCCGAGTGCGTACGTGTACGAGCTTCAAGGTCTGCCATGTGACAAGAAAGCAAACATCACCCTGCAGCTATGTTGTGATCTCTGCAAATGAGGCATATGATGGTGGCGTGGGGGCACATGACTTGCTTATCGTGAGCACGTTCTTTCGTTCGCACACCTGTTTTGAAGTGCCCGTTTGCTCTCACGATGGCTTTCTCGGCGAGGAGGAGATTTCTTCCAGCTGACGTGCAAAAAGACACCAATCATATGGAGGTGGAGAAAAATTCCACGACCGTTTGTGTTGCAATGTCAGGTATGAGCCTGAAAGTCGCCACCTTTGCGCACTTCAAACAGAAAAGGTTTTGCTCAGGATTTCTCTTCTTCCTCCGGAGAGCGCCGGCGTCTTTTTCCCGTCCACCTGCTTCAGCGTCGCGAGACATGTTGTCACACTGTCGACCGCAGTGCAGGCCTTTAAAATTGCCCCATAGCCCCTTTTTGGTCTAATTACAGAAAGGCTTCTGAAGATGAAGAAGTTCACGTGTGACTGTGTGTTTCTGGGTCTGCTCCTCAGTGGGTGTGTGTGTCGTTTCCACTCCTCAGTGCTCATTATTGACCCTGGCCTGAGCTCTTTCATTAGGGGGGCTGTGAAGTGGAGGGACGAAGGGGCCAGGAGGGGAACAGGGGATGGGGCAGAGGTCGTAATTGGGCTGTTCCACTCCCTCTGGCCTTGCTCAAGGTCACTGCGAAACAAACGTTGGGCCAGACTTTTTCCTCTCCCTCTTTTTGCTCATCCTTTCCTACTCCTGGGGTCTTTTGTCACAGTAGACCAGTCCATCGGGGAGCCCCAGAGAAGCAGAGGGGCTAATTCAGTCTAATCTTTTAGCCCGTTAATGTCTGCCTGATATGGGGCTTTCTCCACATCCTCAGGGGAAGGCCTTTGTGGTGTAGGCCATCATTATGAAGTTTCCAGGCGCTCCTAACCAATTATAAGAAGTGGGCACAAATTAGTTAATCTCAAACTCTGCTGCTAAGAAGTTTTCCTGATTGTTCTCAACTTTATTTCACATCTCGCAGAAAAGAGAAATTTGATAGTAAAGGTTTCTGATAAAGTGAAGCTTGATAGCGCTCACATTTTCTATTTAAAGAATGAGAATTTGTATGAGACTTGCCAGTGGATTTTGTACAAAATTGTATCCGTCATGTGCAATTCTGTACACGGTTTCATCTCCAAGCCAAGTTCGAAGCCATCTGAGCAATGTAGCGTTGCGGCGCAGCGTTGCTTGTCTGGCCCTGGCTAGCGGTGAGCTCGGTCTAACGTTTCCCTCTGATTAAGACGCAGTGGTGAAAGCTGCCTTTGATCTGAGGAAATGTCTGCGTAGGGAGCAGTTGGAATGCAGCACTCTCCTCTCTGCTTTGCAGATGGAGGGAGAGAGATAGTGTCACAGTCTATTTGTTTGGTCTCGCCACTGCCAGTCTGCCAATCGAATTAACATCTGGGCCCTGTGCTTCGTACGTCGCTTACTACATCCAAGATCAAATGAAACATCCAAGACCAAATCATCGCGCTAACTCTGAGCTCGCTATTCCGGTTCCCCGAACACACCTGTTGTTGACGATTAGTATAGCTGGATGAAGTAATGTGAGATCACTGGGTGGCCCAACAGGGGCTACGCATCGATAGTAGAAACATTGATCGGCAACCCTTTGATTGGTCGGCGAAAATGTCGAAGGAGCGCGCTCGGTATTTTTCGGCAGCAGAGCAAGAACTCTTGAGTGAGGGATTTCAGGAGTTTCAGAGTTTAATTAAAACGCAAGGGAACACTGCAAAGGCTGCAAAAGCAAGGAGAGAGGGCTGGCAGAAAGTTGCTGACAAATCAAACGCGTAAGTAATTCAATAATAACAATAATAATGGAGTGGATTTATATAGCGCTTTTCAAGGCACCCAAAGCGCTTTACAATGCCACTATTCATTCACTCTCACATTCACACACTGGTGGAGGCAGCTACGGTTGTAGCCACAGCTGCCCTGGGGCAGACTGACAGAAGCCAGGCTGCCATATTGCGCCATCGGCCCCTCTGGCCAACACCAGTAGGCGGTAGGGTAGATTTATCATATCACACCATATTATCCAATATTATATTACATTATATTATATTATAATATGTTATATTATATCCCCTTTCACATTAGAGCCACAACAGGACCCACTAGAACATGGGAACAAGTAAAAGTGAAATATAAGAATATTCTACAGAATGGTAATATTTATCACTTATATTGCTTGTCGTCTCTTGGAAAGAGACCCTGGAATGATCTGTTTGTTTGTTCATAACAGCAACCAAGAAAAGGGCAGAGCAAAAAAAAAGACAGGTGGTGGTCCTGCACCCCCTCGTCAACAAGTTGGTTAAGTGAATAATACCCTCACGGGAAAATCGATATCTCTCTATGAGCACACTGTCGCGCTGAGCTAAAGGATCCTGTCTGTCCCGCAATATACGCTGAATTCTGAGGACTCTCCTTATCAATCTTGCACCTTCCGCAATGGGTTGCTCGCGTAAACGGACAGGATATGACTGCGACAGACTTCCCAAATCCACCTTCGCTTTTATAGCCGTGGTCTCTCATCTTGATTACACGAAGTAATTTACAATTACTACTCTGAAATATGAATTACATCTGTAATAATCACATACATGTAATAGAATGTTAATAGTACATTTCCCTTTTTTAGGGAATGACCTGTATGTATCTGTGTGAAATCAATAAAAGGATCAAGTGCTGCATTATCTTTAGTTACATTGATGTTATTTATTTAAGGTGAAACAGTGGTGGAATATCGCTGTTGCTTTCGTATGAATGACGCGGACATACCTGCGTGGCCGCGATCTAATCCTGTTTACATAAAGTAAACCTGCTCCCCAGCAGGTTTACGCTTACGGCTCTGTTGCTATGACAGCAAGTCCCGGATGGGCTTCGGGGAACCGAACGATCCAGGATCACGCGAAATCGTCAACAATCTCATCCAGCTAACTCACTTAGCGCGGTACGAAGAACAGGCCCCTGGATGTTCAGGCTGAAACAAGCCTGATGTCCCTGGTTCAACTGTGGCGAAACTGACTTATTTATGTTTAATTTACTCAAAAATGACAACATAGTGGAATCAAAAGATCTTATTCTTGTACACATGTTGGCTTTAATGGGCTAACTGGTCTCTAAATGGTGTCAGATAGAGGGAGTCTGTGACAGCAATATTGAAGTAAGTTCATTTATAAGTCAAAGATTGAAGAGATATTAGGGCCACTTTAAAGAAATCATCATTTAATAAAAATGTTCTTAATTTTATTAATTTTTAAATTTAATTTTTAAATAAATATATTTTTTTAAAATATTACTTTTATTTATAGATACATAAAAAGAAGGCTTTTTACTTCCCCCCCATTTGCTGTTAATATCAGCTCCATATATCCATCAAATTAACAGCTGACTAATTTCTGCTGAACTTTTTAGATCAGGTTAAAAATACCAAAAGAAAAATAAGTTGTTTACTTATTAAATGCTTTTTACAGACAAACGGTCACAAAGCATTGTGCACAAAAAAGAGTAAAATAAGTAATACGTACCAGGATAGCCCCAAAAATATAAGAAATAATAAAAATAAATAAATTCAATTCAACTCAATTCTTTACAGAAAGCCTCCTTTAGTTTATTTTTATTTTTTCATTCAGTTTTGTAATATCAAGTTTATATGTGACTTTTCAAATATATATAAATATATATTAAAAAAATGATAAACATTTGTTAAACAGTGTGTTTTTAATATTCCTTTCTACACATATATTTTTTATTATTCAAAAAAAATTTCCTGTAAAGAAAAAAAAAATATGCCGAAATTTCTAGCTCCATACTTTGGTTCTTGAGTAGCTTTGCATGAGTCACAGTTTCAAATAATCCGTATTCATCTCAACCTTGTTCTTCTCATTTTAAGTCAGCTTTTAATCTGATTGGCTGCCCCTCATAAACAGATGTTTTTTAAAGCAGGTTGGTGGGTGCAGGTTTCTGTGCAGATGGCCAGAGATTTGTGGCTAAGATCAACAGTTTAATGATATTTCCTCATTATTACATCATACTAAGCGACTACTTCATCCCTTATTGTATCACTGGAACCCCTCTAAGAGCGTTCAAATGCCAGAAAATAAAGAAAAGCACGATACCACCCCCCTTTATGTGACGCCTTTAGTGAAAACCTGTGATTTGAGCTTGTATCATATGTGTCATGTTATCTTAATATTTTCTTCTCTGCAGGCCTCCTGCTCTGGCGGGCAGTCCAGCTTTCTCCGACATCTCCCTCATCCGGATCTCGCCCCAGCGGAACCCGTCTGTGGGGGCTGAGTCGCCCTTCCACCATCCACACCCCTACATCAACCCATACATGGACTACATCCGCTCCCTCCACAGCAGCCCCTCCATCTCCGTTCTGTCAGCCACCCGGGGCCTCAGCCCTGCAGATGGTGAGTAAAATGAAACATAAACTGATACACGCACACACAACGCATGACGCGTGCACACTCACACACTCAGCTGCACACAACCCCAGCAGAGGGTGATAAGGCCTCAGAAGACCCTTAAAAATAACGGCTGGAATTGATTACGGAGGTTCGATTGCTATTAGGGGGAATCTCGGTTGTGTGTATCCGTTTAATTCCTGTTCGAGCTCAAAAGAGGTCAGGTGAGAGGCAACCAGATCCATCTCTATTAAGACCCAGGGGTTGGCGAGATGCTATCTGAGTGAGGGGAGCGGGTAGATGGGAGTATTATGAGTGTAGCGCCATCCGTGTGGGTGGGGGCTCAGATTGGAGGGAGGCTAATCCTTTTGATCTGTGAGTCATGTCGGAGACCTCTGGAGGATGCATCAGTGAGCGGCAGGGTCACGTACAGTTACACCGTGCACACGGAGGGAGGGTCGGGCTCAAGTTCACAGTTTGGTGGTGTAAAGGGGGGTGATTCGTATCGCATCCTACTGAGAGCAATTTTACATCTTAATATGGATTTTAATTGGGAAGTCAATTGATCTGATGTGTAGCAGTTCATTTATTTTATACCTTATTTTATAAATATATAAAATAAGTCTTAGCAACTTAGAGAAAGAACAAAACTTTTTAAATTAATAATAAACATATTGAGTTATTTTCATCATGATTTTGGTCATATTTTAATTAAAAAAACAATATCTTTTATTTTTATGTAAGATCTTATTTGCCAAACATCTACATTCACCTCATAGAGCTCCAAATGTCCCAATAATCATTTATGGCCCTCACCTTCTCAGCCATCAGCCTTTTGGTACTTCAGCAGCAGCAGAGACCCACTTTAGCCCACAACCTTGCACTGAAGTGTATTTCTGAAATGGCAAATAGCTGGGACATTTCCTCTGCACCCGTGCATTCGACCTCTTCTCATCCAGGTCTGTTGAAAGCTGTGACTAAGTAACGACCAAGAGTCCCCCCCCCCCCCCCCCTCCCCCCCTTGCTCCTTTTCGTGCACTAGAGCGATATACCGAAGCTCCGACTCTCTACCCTCCAATTTTCCATTACCGCAAAATAATGTGCGCCGGTCTCGGATTGCTTTAAATCAAAATAGTTTCTCCAACCTACCACATGATCCCCTTTTCACTCCATAATGCTGTGAATTGTGAATGAGGCACCTAATTACTCCTTTAATCAATCCGGTGATTAATTAACCCATCAGCTTTTGTGTTGTTAGTATATCACCGCGCTTACAGGGAGCCTCCTTCAATATGCAAAGATTTTTTTTTTCCCAGCAAAAAGTACATTTGAATAATGATGAATTAATTAACAGAATCTAATGGAGATTTAAAGTGGGTGGGATTTAGTGCCACCCTCTTGCTGCCACACATTTGCTTTCACATCTCTTTTTTTGTGCCCCCCTCCCGCCTTCAATATTTCTCTCTTTTCTATATGAGACCGAGTTCAGAGTTAGGCTCGCCCCTGTTCCTATTGTTATGCTGGAGCACCCGGTGGCTCACGGAGTCCTGAGGCATGTCTCTGCCTTCCCTACATTGAGTGCCACACCGACAGCCTTCCCCCACTCCCCCATTTTGCCCCGAGGATCGCACTCGGATGCCAGCGTTTCTGATTTAGAAATTCTGCAAAGCTCTTTTCTGCGCACGGCTCCTGAATGGGACACATTATGGTTGAATGCAAAAGCAAAGCTAAGGCGGAACACTGGAGACAATTAAGAAACTCCCCCCTTCCACTGAAGACATAAAAGCCAGATCGAATTAATTTAGAATTTTTTTCTGCCATTCATTTAACCAATCATGGATGTGTTCTGCAGGCATACAGGCCAGCCTTAAGAGGAAATCTCCTCATACACTCTTTCTTTATTTATTTTCTCTTTATTTCTTCAATTGGGGGAGAAAAAAAGATCTGCAGCACTCAGTGGTCTGAACCGATTCCATATTTGCATCCAAAACCACAGTGTTAGTCTTTTCCTCTCTCTTTCTTAGAATATTTGCATACGGAAGCCCACCACCAGATGTTTATTTTTAGGCTATGGTTCAAGGACTTACAGTACTCTATAACTAAGGGAATGACTTGAAAAAGAGAGACATTGTAGCACGCAGATCTATCTGGGCAGATTTAGGCCTTTTGTTTCCTGCAGAGTTTAAATGTGCAGAGTCGAGGAGCAGGTTGCATATCTGCATCCCCCATGCGCACAGCACAAGCGCCGTGTTTGGCAAAGGATGCACCAGCCCACATAATCTTACCACACACACATACAGTAAATATATATATTCATGTACACGCTCATGCCCTTTCTCCGGGTGATCGGCACGAAGAGCGAAGGCTGTTTAAAAACTGCATTGTATTGTAAGGCGATCGGTTCTGGTGTTCACAACACGAATGCATCAATCAAACACTAATGCACACTCACTGTAATCTCTGAGCAAGCATCCGGTAATCCCCAGTGAGGCTCCCCACTTCAGGTGATGCTCCCTGTGCAGCTGTTTTGCTAAACTTGATGGTGTTGCTAATGTGCTCATTACTGTTCTGCTGAGCTGATTATCATCTAATGTAAATGAATGCAGACTTAAAACGCAGTGCAGGTGCTCAGCCTGTCATGTTTTTCTAACTCGCTAATAATTTTTCCCCTTCCTTTTGCATCTCTCTCTTTTCCTCTTCCGCCTCTACCCAGCCTTTTTTTTTTCTTTTAAGTGTTTCTTCCGTGGGTGCAGATCAGTTTATGTTTTGGTTACTTTGTTTTCTTCTCCTCCAGCCCCTCACACAGGTCTGACCACAGCTGAGTACTACCACCAGATGGCTCTGCTGGCGGGCCACCGCAGCCCTTACACGTCTGACCTCCTACCGTCAGTGGCATCCGCCGCTGGGGCTAGCAGTGCCAGCGCCCTGCACATGGAGTATCTGCAGGCGATCGACAGTAAGTGTGCGCTCAGAGGTGTCTCATATATAAAACAACAAATAAATATCTAATAATTCTAGGATTACACTAAAACACTGCCTCACACACATTCCCCATTACATACATCCAAAACTTGTTTGATCTCTTTTTTTTTTGTTGTTTTGCGTCCATAAGAAATACTGGATTTCATGAACTTTCATTATAAAAAATAGTCAATAATATAGACAGCTTTTTCTTTTTTGGCTTTTATTCATCCACTTAAGCACATTTTATCTGCTTTGCAGTTCACAAAGTTAAAACCCTGATTAAATATAGTTAAAAAGTGAAAGGTTTTACACCACTGAATATCACTCAGACTCCCCACAAAAGGGGCAGCTTTGTACTTCATCCACACAACCTACTCACACAATCACACTAAACTCTAGTCACCTACAGTGTTGCACTTGAAGGCACAGATCAACAAAGAATGAAGTCAAGAGATAAAATTGCAATAAATAGTAAAATACATGAAAAAATACATAAAATAAACAGACAGATTGACAAAGACATTAAAAATGATTTAAAAAATCTAAAGGTTAATCTAGAGGTAAGTGATCTAAAAGCGGAGGAAATGAAGGATTTTAAGTGTCTATTTGTTCTGCACTGGGGTACTGGTGGGAACAGCTTACTAAACTCAGATGACAGAACATAATCAGGGTGGTTAATAATGTTTTTAATAATTGTTCTTTATCTAAATCTCTCTGCCCGACCACCAGGATTTTAAAGCAGGTGTTACCAATGGTGCTGAGGCGGTTTCCATTCTTAGCGATTAAAACACTAAACCAGCAGATAAAAGTAAAAGTTCAAAGACTCCTTATTGATATTAAGAGTATAACCTCTGTGATTTACAGTGGCTCTGAGTTTATTGGGAATTATATGTCAACTGTACTAGGCACCAAAACTGGACATTTACAACGTAAGTGAATAGACGCCTACCACATTCATCCCTACATACCTGCACATTTAAGCATGAGTGGCCCCAGTGGGAATTCAACCCTTAAAACTGCACTTTCATAATTCACCTATCTTGTACTATATATAGATCAACCACGGCGAGGAGGTATCTGCAACTTTTTCCTCTGACATGATTTAAATGAGCTATTGTCTTAATGTGTTCGGCTCAGGTCTGTGTGCAGAGGACTTATGCTAATGAGTTATTTTAAAGTGTAAATAGGAAATTAAATGCACACTGAATCTTAGAAAGGTCGGACAGCCTCACCCCGTTCCCTTTGATGAGAATGTATTTAGTCAGTCAGACGCCGCTTTCATGGAAATCCGGGGTGAAGTTCCCCCCGATTCCTCAGAACAAACTAATTAAAACTAGCCAAACTTGTGCGGGTATCAGAAAATTAATTGCTATTAAGTGGGAATTGGAATGTCCCACCATTCATCACTGCAGAAATCCTTTCTTCTGTGTCACTTTTTAAGATTAATAGACTGAAACAAAACAATTAGGGCCAAATTTAAGTAGAGATGCGGCGCTCCTCACTTTTAAAAAAAATCGCCTGTGATCATTGCTGGTAATAACTCATCATGTTTCAACAATGTGTGTTCCTGCGCCTGAAATATTAACACTTTAAAGCTTTGGTTGGATTTCAGAGAAAAAAAAACCACATACAAAGAGCGGCGTCTGTCAAGAGGCTTTCGCTGATAATCTGGGCTAGTACGACACTGCAGCTATTTTAGTCAATTTCAAATCAGTTTAATTACCTTCAGAGAGCGCTCTGCTAATGAAACAATGGGCCTGTCCTGCCTGTTTGTGCTCTAATGGGCTATTGTCTATGCTCATACTGCCTAATTAGCACCATAGCTCTCATAGATTACTAAAACTAAAGTCTACACTGCCATAAAGTCTTTATTTGTGGTCTTTATTAGCTGACTTTAATCTCCTTGCTATTCTCCACTAACAGCTGGCTGTTTTTCTTATAAACAGGCTTGCTTTTAGCAGCATTTTAGCATTTTTAACACCAGAGCTGTTTTATGTAACCTGATTAATTGTAGCTATTAATTATATGGTAGCACGTTAAGACTTCCTGTTTGGAATTCATAAGCAGTATAAACATTTCATAAATATTAATAATACATTAAAAGGTAGCTGTAAGCATACAAACATATTTACTGTTATATTACTGCTATAACTCTCCAATAGGCACCTTTAAGTGGAAACGTGTGTGTAAACAGATGAATAACAATGAAAACAGCTTTTTAAATATAAAATACATCTTAGAAAAAGTTATGATGTCTGACGCGGTGAAAATTATTAAACCTTTTAATGTCCTTTACACTCTAGCTGTCTAAAGCTACATTACTATTTACTGTAAACTGTGTATTAAATATTAATATACCGCTTATTTATGAGAAATGATGGAGAAAATATAAAGTAAAAATGTAGTTTTAGCAAACAGCTGTTCACAAACAAAGAGATTTTGACCAGATTACTCGTTTATATCAGCGTCCTTGGATCTCTAAAATCAAGTTTATATCACACTAAAAAGTCTATATTCATAAAATCCCTCTCATGTGGCCCTCAGGTGTGTTCGAGACGGTTCAAGCACAGCTTCGGAGCCACGTTTTATTTCCACCGCCAGTCAGTCTTGCCCGTCTGAACCCTCTCTGGCCGTGAGAATTAATGACGGGGCAACTAACCAGCCATCCCGTCCATAAATCAAGAGGAAATTAGAGGGACAGTCCCGCAACGAGCCAGCACGTTTCTGTCTCGGTCTTTCCCGGTTGGCTGATTTATCATTTGGGCTGTGCATTAATAAATACCACTCCCATGAGATTTTGCAGTGTTGGGACACAGACCCATCTCATCAGCTGTATTCCCCCCCACCACCACCAAACACCACCACCCACCCCTTCACCTAATTCACCACAAGTAGACGCTTTCCCTCTTGCTCGCCGCTCTTGCTTGCGTGGAGTGTCAGCTGGTGTCAAATTTAGGACGCGCAAAGTTGTGCAAAATCAGATGTGCCATGCGGTGTTCCTCGCTGTGTTTAACAATGTGAAGGACCCCCGTCAGAAACACATAAAAAAGATGGCTTTTCCATACAGTGACATTATTAAGGCAGCGTTGCTCTCCTTACGTGGCCTGTGTTTGCCAGAACACCACTGCTGCCACTGGAGCAGCATCCACACACACACACACACGCGCGCACACACACACACACACACTGTGATTACCATGTGAATGGAGTGTTCTGTAATCGCTGGATGTGTCAAACGAGAGATGGAGCATTTACATTTGGGAGATGGATGGATTGTGGGGGACGTAAATATGGAGGGGGGTTATCGGGGCTGCCTAAGCTGGTTTTGTTTGCCTTTATAAAATAACTCAAAATGTTTTATTTCCAAATCTCGAGTCACAAAGTCATTGTGTCAGTTCACGCACAAAGCACGACATCCCCTCAGCGCTTTTTTTTTCTCCCCCTCCTTCCATCTCCCCCTGTTTTTCTCTGTCTTGTTTGTGACATCTCCATGTGAAAAGACAACAAAAGTCATGTTTTAATCTCTACCCGTGGCTCATTGTATGTGCGCAGAGAATGGTTGCGCCGTTTCCGCCTTTTACCTTTTCAAACCCCCTTTTTCGTATTTCCAGTCAACACTGATTGCATTTGAATAACGAGTCAAATTGGACTTGATTAAATATTACCATACACAGTCGGAGCATTTCTCCAACATAAAAGGCATGTTTTCTCATAGATGAAATGCAAGCAGTGCATCAAGTGACAGCCGAATACTCGTTCAGATGAGCCTTTTGTCTGATGATTGACAAAAATGTCATCTGTTGGGGTTAGATTAGGTTAGAGTTTGGATGCAAAAAAAAGTGTAAAAACCAGCAAATGCTCGTTTCATTTCAAACATTTTCAGAGTTTAACTGATGCTCGGATATGGGTGTATTTTTAAGTGTACCGGTCTTTCTAAACCCAGATACTTGGCGCTCAATCTCCACCTCTTTCCTCATCCCCCGCAGGCTCTCGTTTCCCGAGCCCGAGGCTTCCGTCGCGACCCAGCAGGAAACGCCCTCTGCCCATCTCACCCCTCTCTGAGCACAGCTTTGACCTGCAGACCATGATCCGCAACTCGCCCAACTCCCTCGTCACCATGCTCAACAATTCCCGCTCCAGCTCGTCTACCAGCGGCTCTTACGGTCACCTCTCGGCTGGGGCCATCAGGTAAAAACTGCCCTGAATGTTCTTATAGCTCCTGATTAATCGTTTTATTTGTTATTAGAATTTTGAATGGTCTGATATCTTTGTATTGTGTGTATTTGTGTGGAAAATGTGGATGGTGAAGAGGAAAGGGAAGTCTAATTAAGGACAAGTGGAAGTTATAGTGCTTTTCTATTCAGTTGTAACACACAAAGTGCTTTCATACAAGCCCGATTCACATGTGCTTTTCCCCTATTTTAACCCAACATTCAAACTCTGATAGATGCATTGGGCTGACTCAGGGTTCAGTATCTTACCCAAGGATACTTCGACATGCAGTTAGGAGGGATCAAACTAGTAGACAAGCTACTATACTCTTGGCCTACATTGATTGACTCCCATGAAAGGAATTGTGGGATTGACCCATAATAGGGACTAAAGATTTTGACCATTACTTTAAAAGTAAATCACTCAGTTGTGAGTCACTTTTGAAGAAGGGCTTTGTGCATTTGGTTCTTTCAAGGTGGGCATTCTGGAACTAACATGTGTCAATAATGAATGAATGGATGGAACAGCTGACTCTCCCCAGGGGGAGGATTAATGCTGTACGTGGTGTTTCCGATGCCATCGATGCTCATAGTAAAACTCCATAAAGTTCAATAGGATCAGTGTGTACAACAAAAGTGTACCAGAAGTGTGGGGTGGTGGGGAAATAAGTGTGTACGTATCGTCCATGTCAAGGCCCCGCGTGGGTGACGATCTCCCAGCCAGCCAGTCAGCCTGCCTCCCCGGCGGCTCGTGTCAGTCATCCGGTGCACCTCACGGAAACATCACATACATCACGCCTCTGTAACCGAGACTAGCAAAGGGAAGCGAAAGAGCAGAGTAGAGAAGGGAAAAGGAAAGATCCATCGCCCCACCCACAGCCATTGATCAGCAATCTGTAAGAAGAGCCTGATCAATCACGCTGCACACTCAGCCACTGTCCAAGTGTCAGGGCCCAAATAACCAAAGCCAACAGACTGATGAGTGATATGACAAGCGGATGGGCCCCCAAATGTGTCTCGGCTCATTGATTTCCACTCGGCTCGTAATAAGATCAGCAGAAATATGGGTCGCAGCGAGAGCAAAGCGTCAGAGCGCAGGATGAATGGAGGCCTGTGCTCGGAGCCACACAGATCTGTGTTGATTTGGAGGTCCGTCCGTGGTTATACAGACCCCAGGAGAGGTTCTGGGTCGCTTCTGGCATTTTTATCATCCACAAAAAGTTAGCTCAGGTTGCAGGTTAAGAAGCTACAGAGGGGAAAAAAACAAACTCTGCTGCAGTAGATAAAAAATAATTTACATGGCTATAAGATACACCTCAGATTATTTATCGTGTGTATCATTTGCCTGGTGGAAGAATGACATACTGCCTTACACAGACCACATGATAATTCACTGTGTTAACAAGCTGAACATTCATTGGCAGGGATTTGTCGACGGTCCTGTGGTTCCAGCATTACCGCACCATCTCCTGTCAGATTGTCCTCAGGGATTGAGGCGCTATCCAGAACAATCCATTTACTCACTATCTTTCCCCCTTTTTTGCCTCATTTCTTTTACAGCTGATTTTTTTAGTGAAGTAGTTTAGTGAGGATTTTTTTGTTTCCCCGTGCTCTCTCCAGCCCAGCATTAAGTTTCGCCTACCCTCCGACCCCGGTGGCTTTGCATGTGCACCAGCAGCTGATGGGCCGTCAGCCGGGCATTGTTGGCTCTGCCTTTGGCCACAGTCCACCTCTCATCCACCCAACACCAGCCTTTGCCACCCAGCGACCCATGCCTGGCATCCCACCATCTGGACTCAGTGCCAGCGAGCGCTCAGTCATCTCCAACGACTCCTCGCAGGTGAGAGCGATGGCTAGTGCCTCTGCGATTCATCATTGCAGGTAATAGATAGCAGCGTCTATGCCAGCCACATCTGAGGGAAATGCAGCGAGCTAAGGTGGTATAGGCAGGATCCCCCCCTCCATGTGTGCCTCTCCTGGGAGTTTCCTCCTACTTGTGTTGTCTCTTGTTTTTAGACTGCCGAGCGTGGCCCAGAACCCGCCTGCAGCAAACAACAAGGGGCTTGTTAGCATAGAATCCCACTGCTGACTCCATTAATCACTAGAGAGAGAACAAGAATATAGAGAGGGAATATTGACATGGATGGATGGATCCAAAGGGACTTTTTCCTCTCATTCCTCAGCCCTTACTGTATGTGCGGGCCTGCATTTGAAGTGAATATTCAGTGTTTATTACCCATCCTCCCTGCTGTGTCCCATGCCTCGAATTTTACCGGTATGTTATCACAAATGAGGCCTCATTCAAATCGGGCACACCAAAATTGCCTTTTCCCTTTTGCTAGAGTCAACAGAATATTGCTTTGAGGCCACAGCTGAATATCAAATATTGGACAAATGCTGAGGAGACTGAGAGAACGGAGAGTTCTGTAAAACACTCCAAATTATGGGAAAAAACATTTTCAGGAATAGAAAGTCAAAGAAGAACTTGCCTGTTTTTTTCCACCAGAAGTTTAAAAACTCTTTGTTAATTCTTTTATTTCTTCTAGCTTGATATGTAACAAGAATTCCCTCTAGGGCATATTTAAGCCAGGGCCAAAGTCAGGTCATTCATTGGTTGAATTGGTTCATGTGTTTTTTTTTAATTGCAATGATTAGGGTAGCTAATGTGATACACTGAATTGCATTGCTTTTCATTAGCTCGGTTAAAGCTCTTGTCTGGGACTTGCAGGAATCGTTAAGGTTCAACCACGGTTGTTTTTTTTTTTCAGGCTGATTAAGTAAATGACTGATTGACTTATAAGCATCGCATACATTTTTAATAATACCATAAAGAATAAAACAAAAAAATATATATGAGGAAATGGAAAAATATACAGTACTGTGCAAAAGTCTTAAGCCAGCCCCCCCTCATTTTCTTTGTTTTGCTAAGAAAATGGTAAATAGGTGCAATTATTTAACTAAATATATATGCAAACACACATGGAAATAGAGTATTCCAGGCAAGAACACGATTTATACAATTCTAATGAGCTTTTATCCTTCGACACAGCCTGAGCTCACTTTAGCAAGCTTTATTGTGATTTCTTTAAGTAGTCTTCAGGAGTAGTTCTTCAGGCTTCTGGAAAGTAATTCAAGGCTCTTCTTTGGATGGTGGATGCCTCTTGTTCTGTTCTCTGATGAGATAATTTCACAGTAATGTTGAGGTTTGGGCTCTGGGGAGGCCAATCCATGACTGATAGTGTTTCGCCAGGTGTTTTTCTATTCAGGTATGCTTCACTGCACTCTCAGTGTGTTTAGCATTATTGTCATACTGACAGGCATAATTCCTGCTCCCTAACACCACTGATTGAAATACAGACAGAGCTGCCACTGTGTTTTACAGATGGCTGTAGATACTGAACCATTTGTTAAATCTCTTCCATACATAATAGCAATGATTTGAACAAAAAAATTACATAAAACCTGTTTGTACTGATTTTCAGTCCAGTTGTTGTGTAATATGACAAACCTCAGGCTCCCCCCTCCTCTCCCCCCCGTTTTACTTCCTCAAGACTTCAAGACTGACTTCTAGAAAGCCACGATTCCTCATTTCTCTTGAGGCTTCATGTGTCTTTGCTAAGCTGTCTGTAATGTGTAGACACAACAGTGGCTCATTCTTTTAGTTTGGCACCTAGTGGCTAAACAAAGAAAAAAAAACCCACTGAAAATGGTCAGGCACAAGGACTGGACTGAAAATCAGTGAAAAAGCAGCCAATGTCCAAAGAAAGGCTTTGAGAGACCTTCAGAAAGTCTGGAGAGCTACTGCTCGTGGCCAGTTTAAAAAAGTCTGATCAGATTTTTGTACAGTATAGTCTTTATAGTCGAGACAGTGACACTTTAGGCTCAAAGAAATACAATCTAATAATGTAATCATGTAAATATTCAAATATTTCTTCACAGGCCAAACCAACGAGTGAATCCGCTGTGAGCAGCACAGGAGACCCGATGCACCACAAACGTTCCAAAATGAAACCAGAGGAAGAATTGCCAAGCCCGGGCGTGGTGAGCATACAGGTGGGAGTCACCCGCACTAACTGCAAACATCAAAATTAGCTTTCATTTACTGACTCAATAGGTATTTTTCACTTATATGAGAACTCCACACATTCTGGGGAAAAAAGGAAGCAAATTACTGCAAAATCCCACCAGCTTGATTTTATTTTTAGACCCCCCCCCCCCCCCATATAGCAAGCCCATATAGCTGCTGGTCACCTGCCAACATGGCTACAACAATAGGCAAGCCTAACAGCCACAGTTTAGTGTTTATTTACCTGCATCTGGCTGATTTTCCCTTTTTTCCCCCTCTAATCAGTTTCAGTTTCCGAAGCAAAACTATTCATTGATCTTCGGGACACTGGTAGGAAATTGTTTTTGCTTTGGTTTAATCTGAATTTAAATGGCTGGGGTAAAGAAAGAGAAGTGTGATAAGAGTAAATGTCTGCATCTGGAGGAAAAATCTTACGGGGGTCGATTCTCAGGCAGAAGAAAGAGCCTGAGGTGTGCAGTGGAAGCCCGGGCTCTCCTTTAAAGCCGTCTCCAACTCCCTGCTCTACTCCGGCATCTAGCTGTGACAGTGAAATATGTCTGGGCTAATAGAGCAGCCTAGGGAAGGAAGAGGGGGTTAGATTCCTCAAATACTCACCCCAGTCTTGTCGTATAAAAACCACCAAAACAGAGAGGGGCTTTCAGCGCTACATTTCCGCCCTGTACTCTTTTCTCCCAGGCAGCCAGGTGAGGTCAGCTGTGCGGGGGCACTGCGGCTACACCACTAACCAATAACCTTCAAGGCTGTGCCTTTCATGTGAAAAATGGCTTTTGTGACAGGTTTACATGGACGGATGTCAGGAAGAGGAAACGGTTACTTTTGCTTTCTAACTTTTATCTCAGCATGTTGTGCCGGTGATACTGATTGTTGTGCTAAAACTTGTTTTCCTCAGGACAATCCCGACGGTATGACTTTGGTGAAGGAGGAAGGGGACAAGGATGAGAGCAAACAGGAGCCAGAGGTAGTTTACGAGACAAACTGCCACTGGGAAAACTGCTGCCGTGAGTTTGACACGCAGGAGCAGCTAGTACAAGTGAGTAGATTTTAAAACCCACTAACAATCACAAGAAGTGTTCAACAAAATAACTATAAATGACCTAATATGAAAACAATTTTTCGTTGCAGTCTCACTGTGCTCATACTGTCAGTTTGAGTCACAACAAAAGGGTCATGAGTTCAGGAAAAAATCAGCTTAGCATTTTAACCAAACGTGGAAAGCTATTTGTGTAAGATACCTGATAATTAGTATTTAGTAACAGAAATAAATGCTACAATGTCACTCACAGACTTTTGTAGACTGTCATATTATTTGACAGGTAATGCCTGTAAGCAGATGTATGAATATGAGTATGTACAGTATGTGGACAAAGGACAAGATTTTTATTATTGGAAGCTTTCTGGCTTCTGTCCACAGAGAACGTAAAAGAGAATTGGCATGTGTGCAAAATGCATTGGATAAGCAGATGGAAACAGAACCCAGCAGACTAGTGAACAGATTCCCTAGTTTTTGTTAGACACTTCCCTTAAAAATACTTCAAAAGTATTATCTTACAACTTGAAGTAGCTGAGGTGATGCCTTTTTCATGGTAACACAGGATAGCGTTGCATAGGTATTCATATTTGGGGCCCACCTCTAGTGGCCATTCAAGAAACTGCAGGCCTGGAAGTTGCTGCTTGGATTGCACATAACTCCTGGACACGCAACTAAGCAACTTAGTCCCAAAAATGTTTAGTATTTCGTCATATCAACTAAAAAAGTGTTCATATGTCAATGTTGTGGCTTCACTGGAGAAAATTTCATTGTCATTTGAAACTGCCCATCCACCTGCAGCCTTGGACTTGCATAGACTGTTGTTGGTCCGTCAGCCAGTGGCAGAGAAGAGCGATTTTATAACACAAACTGTGAAAAGTGACCATTGCCGCCACTGTCTGTACATTTCATGCTTCGTTTTTGGATTTTTATTTTAACCCATCAGCATTCGACCAGGCCATCCTCCTCCAGCAGCACGGGAGTATGTTTGTAATGGGTGAAAATCCCTCTTTGTATCCTGTCTGTACAGAAATCCATACGCAAATATTTGCAGTTCCATAAATTACACATAATGTCACTAAACTGTGCTCAGAATATTTGCTTTCAGTCACTTCACCACTTTTTTTTCTTGCTGCTGTTAAGCAAATGGCTGCTATTGCACTCAGGTGTCATTCATGGCTTACTATTGGGAGAGAAGTTTCTGCACTTCTCTGACAGGAGCAGCTTGTCTTGCAGGTAACAAACAGCGAGACACAACAGGGTGTTTGCATCTGTAAGACGCAGCAGAGCTACCACCACCAGTCTGCTTTTTTTGTTTTCTATGCTGTGAGAGGTTTTTGCTTTCCCTTTTCTCAAGCTCAGTACGTCCTAGCACAATCTACAGAAGCTGTGCTATTTTGGACAACGCCTGCTATCAGCCAACAACTTCTGCCTGCGTGTTTGAACACCAGCAGCAGCTGCAGCAGGGTCGGAGCTGCGGGCATCGGCTGTTGCTGCCGCTGGATAATGCTTTTGGAGATCCGTGGACGGTGGTAATGGGCTCAGAAGCTGAAAAGCACATCACACAGCTGAACGGTGCAAACTGATTTGGAGGGTTAAGCCTTCCAGAGTGAGCTTTGTGTATTACACTGACTTGGCCGAACCCCCCCACCCAGCCCTCCGGTCTGTTATCTGAACTCTCACACAGCCCGGGAGATGGATGGCTCTCATCGTCTTGTGCCCGAGGGTTCGCTGTAAAGCTAAATATTAATGACATCACGGCTGTGTCACCCCCGCCATGGCTGCTCACACTGGCACCATTAGCTTTGGCCCGTGAACAGCTCGGCCATCAGCTAAGTCGAGGAAGCAGAAGTTCAGAGCGAGCGATGAAATTACAACAATAGAAGGGGACGGTGTGCGTGTGCGCACGAGACACACATCTGATAGAAAGATCCTCAGCTCTCCACAGCTGTCTACTTGCCGTCTTGACATTGCAATCCTCAGCCGCGGTGGTAACCCCTATCTATAATTGATATCCTCAGCACGGAATGGGCTGCCTCCCGTGTTTGAAGGGCTCAGCTCAAAGGTTGAGGATCTTGACAACTTCTTGCCCCGTGTTTCAGGGGGCGGGGGGCGAGCGGAGGTGGTGGGAGAGGAGGTGAGAATGGCCGATTATTAGAAAACCTTGCCCACATCCACCCACCTTCTTTAGTCACACCAGGTGGCCACTCGAACAAAGCCGTGTCCTCTCATTCCTCCACATATACTATCCGGCCTAACCCCGCCAAACCGCTCTTATTATCAGATCGCCGTGTAGACACACGCTAACAAAATCCTTATTAGTTTTCCATTTTTCCATCCGCCTCTCCAGCGTTTGACTTTTTGATATTACGTTTTATTTCTCATTTTCTATGCACATGCAGATATGCTGAGAGATGCCAATAAAAGTCTTCGCCTACAGAATCCCTGCCCTCTAATTCAGCAGAGCGGACGGGAAAATGCTCTTATCTCTCCGCACCCCCACCCCCCTCAGTAATAGGATAAGTACAGTATTTGGACCACAGTGGCTCTTCTCACACATTGGGGAGGGGTTTGGGGGCTGGGGGTGGAGGGGGGGGGGATTTCCATATAACTAAACAATGGAGCGTCCCTTCCCCCTGTACTTGTCTTCTGAAATGGCTTTGGGGAAAAAAAACATGATGAGGGGGAAAAAAGCCTTTTTCTCCTTGGTTGTAACTCTTTCAACCAACACAAACTTTCTACAGCGACTGTGTTAAGAGTCGCCGTCATACCGTAAACGCCTTTTAAGTTTTAAAACTGGCGGCTTCACTGATTCCAATCCCCCCTCCCTCCTTTTTCTTTGTGGTTGGCCTAATTTTAGAATTAAGCCTTTGCACCACCCTCATTGCTCTCCACCTTGTTCAAAAGCACTCCTGCCGTGCTCTTGATGCATATTTTTACACTCTCAAACGTGCTTTCACCATGACACGCCACAGCGTTCCTTTATCATCTGCGTTTAAGCGCTCTCGGTGCCGCCGATAAGATAAACATCAGATCTGTGCAATTTGGCTCACTTATCTGGCCTACCCAGTCAGCAAAAGCGAGGCGGGCGTCAATTTTCGTTTGCTGTATTTATTTCATTTATTACATTTCAACTCTTTTGTACCTCTCCCATCTCACTCTCCCCTCAGCTACACATTCTTTTGCTTCCCCATTTTTTTTTTTTTTTGAGGGTGGGGGTGACACAAACCTCTCCCTCTCTCATTTTCTCTTTCATTTTCTCTGCCTCCCCTCTTTCCCCCTCAGAGGAAGTACTTTTAAAGATAAGGCCTGGTGGCTTCTTTAATGTCTCTCTTGAAGTAGGCTTTTTTCGCTGGGGTTTGTCGCCGGAGATGTGAACCCCACACTCCCAAAATTCCCTAATATGGCCTTGCTGAACAATCTTTTATTTTTTCATTGATCTATTACCGATCCTTCACCAATGAGAAGTCTAAAATCAAACTCTACCTTGTTGCCGCAATTTAACACTGAAAAGATGTTGAAAAAAGTGGCTTTAAGGTACTTGCATATAATGCAGTTTTACTCGATGATTCATTTTTTTACCCTTCAGCTTTTTTCCCTATTCAAAGCCTGTTTATTTTAGAATTACGTGAAAAAAATAGGTGATGCTGGATATCAGTACTTAAACCAATTGTGGCTTCTGAATTATTTCTCTCTCAGTATTGCAGGCAGGCACAAATAGCAGGCTTGTTTTGGAAGATATGACAGACTTTAAACTGGGGTGTCTGAAGAAGTTGGTGGTCTGCATGCGTGCAATTTTTTTTTTTTTGAGCTAATAAAGCCTTTTGCATCCTCCAGAGCCTACTGTTATGTTCCAGGTCAGCTTCATAGGTGGCGCTGTGATGTCCTTGTTCTTAGATGGGGAGCTGCCTTTGGTCAGCCGGTGTGCACCCTCGCTGAGGTGACTGCTGCGCGCCTCCCCAGTGTTAAAGGGAGATAAACGCAGGCGCAGTCTGAAGGCAGTCCCCCACACACCCTCTCCCGCCTGCTGGCGCAGGCCTTTAATTGGTAAAATGCAGATTTTTTTTGATCAGGAGAAGGATTAGGCCCCTTATCTGTCTAGAGTATCATACTCTAAGATGAAAAGAGTGTGCTGAATTACACATGCCAAATCTGGCTCCCTCACTTACTCTCTTCCCTTCCTTCACTCACTCATTCCCACCCCCCTCACTTCCCATTTACTTCCTCCCTCCTTCCCTCCCTTCTTTGCCTTTTTCGTTCTCGCTCCCCCCCCCTCTCTCTTTACACAATGCACTTCACCAACTGACATCACAAAGGAACATATGATTTATTAGGCGGCGCTTGATAAAGCTAAACGGTGTTGCGGGTCCCACAGCTTAGTGAAATTGCCTTGTAAACAGGCCCTCTTTTCATGCACGCATGCATTCTAATGCGTGGAGGCTATGTCCCAGAGAGGGTTTGATAAGGAGACATGGAGATGGATACTGAAGTGGGGAACGGCAAAAAATGCAAGGAAAAAAAAAGAGAGAGTGGCTTGATCCTGTGTTTTAGTAATGCATATAAGACATGAGCATTTGAGTATTTTATGGAAACAAATCATGCTTTTTAAATTTATTTTATTTTATATATATATTAGTTACCCCGCCTCTCGCCCTATGACAGCTGGGATTGGCTCCAGCACCCCCCGCGACCCTGAAAAGGATAAGCGGTAGCGAATGGATGGATATATATTAGTTATTTTACATATTTTGTTTACATGAATTGGAGTGTAAAGCAATTGTGTATTTTCGGGTTATTTATGTTTATTTTAAACAGTTGTTTGAACCAAACAAGGATATGGACCAAGAAAACAGTGCCTGCACCTCTGTGTGTGTGCGCGTGCACCTCATATGTCACAGACGGCTTCACTGTCCCCTGTGTCCGTGTCCCTTGCGTTCCCTGTTGTGCGACTCCCTCCTAAATCCATCTTGGTGGCGTTTTTACAGTTGTTGGCCGATAAGCTGGCAGGGGGAAGATGAATAACCTGCCGCGCCGGCGCTATCAGCACCTGTTTGTCGATTTAGCCGGCCAACGGGACCTGTCTGCTCAGCATGGAGATTATTGATTCAATAAGAATTGCCATTAGATCTTGCCATTAGGTTTCTCGGCGGCCCTTCTCCCCCGTGCTGCCTGTCCCCCTTTTTGTCAGCCCGGAGGCTCATGCATCACGCCCGTCAACGACCTCCTTCGTTTTGTACAAACAGAGTGTGACTGCGTATCCATCCGTGTGTGCGAGCGCGCACTGCGCCGTGCCATCCACCGGCATGATCCAGCGCCGCGGCCCTTCTCCTCATCGCTCTCAGCCGGCTGATATTGAACGCTGGTCACAACAGACCGATCGCTTGCCACCGGGGTTCCCTCACGGAGAGGAAGAAAAAGAGAAGACGAGTCAGGTTTTTCCGAAGCTCGGACCAAGGTGGGGGAGAAGATCAATCTTGGGGAAACTTCGCTAACGTCCATGGTCAATCAGGCTCCAATCATTTCCCCTGGAATTAGTCTTGTTTTGTCACTTTAAAATTAAAAACTGTCAAGTGAGAATAATGGCGGTTCCTTGCCGATATATTAGTGTCAATTTTACTCTTTGCTTTTGCGCTCTGCTGTTACTGTTTTCACTCATTTGTTGGTACTCATCCTTTAGTATTGCTGGGAAGGGAAAGGCTTGGGGTCAGAATAAAAGAATGATTTTAAGAAGCGCGGCGTCTCTCTGATGTCATGGTCATGCTTGCGCTTGGGGTCATGATCTAGCCAGTGAGCGAGGAACTGAGAAGGTACAAAGATGACATTGTCAGGGCAGCTTCATGCCTGGAGGGTAAATGACCCTGGGTACTTTATCTGCTTTGGTCCTGCATGTTTTATAGCTCGACAATCTTGGATTTCCCAGAGATTTAAGAGCGTTCAAAGTCAAGTATGTATTCATCTCCCTTCCTCTGTCCCTCCTCGTTCACCCTAAAGGTATAAAGAGTCCTCTCTGCTGCTCAGGAATGTAATAATACTGGTTTCTTTCAGTCAGGATATTGTCTGTCTCTGTGGGTTTAAATTGCTCTCGGATAGACACTTCAGAGGCCACCACACACTGTTGTCTCTGAAAGAGAGCCAGATGTTGACTTCTTCCCCAGAGCGTCTACATCTTCACATCCCCCCCACCTCGCCTTTTCTCTTTCATTCCTCTGTAACTTAGGCCACTTATCCCATTTTAGAAGACAGTTTGTGAGGAAAAAGAAAAAAAATGGAGTAAAAGGGAAGAGAGAAGGGGATGGAGCAAGGGAAAGGTGGTACTTGCAGATATAATGCTTGGCTGGAGTTGTAAAGCCCTCGCATTTCAAACGCCTCGACTGAACTTTTGATTTCTTTCCCTATCCCCTCACCTCGCTCCCACCTCCCCCGTCTTCCTAAGCCTCAGATTGGAAGTTGCCACGGCAGCACAACTGTCAGCACTTGTCATGGAGGGGCGCGAGCCCAGTGTGATGCGAAGTGACAGGGTTTTATTTGAAAATCCCGTTCAGATCGGACACCGAGACTCACACGTCTGCCTTTTCTTTGCCTGCTTTTATGCAGATTTCAATACACTGTGAAAAAGAGAAAGACTGTAGAGGAAGGAGACTGAAGAAATTAAATGGAGATTTGCCAAAGGAAATATTATATTTCCCCCTATGTGTTGCAGAGGGGAAAAAAATTGCTCAAGCTGAAAAACAAATACGCTCGACGCAAAGTGACGTTCCACTTCTCATGAGAGCGGTCCCGTTTTAAATTCTCTCATCTTCTTTTGCAGCACATCAACAATGACCACATCCACGGAGAGAAGAAGGAGTTTGTGTGCCGGTGGGAGGAATGCTCTCGAGAGCAGAAGCCCTTCAAGGCACAGTACATGCTGGTGGTCCACATGCGCAGGCATACCGGGGAAAAACCGCACAAGTGCACAGTAAGGGACGCTCAGATAGACTCAGCTGATGTCACATTATTGCGACGTTTGTGGTAAAAGAATGTGATGTGTGAGTGAAACTGTCTTCGCCTCCTCAGTTTGAAGGCTGCACCAAGGCCTACTCTCGTCTGGAAAACCTGAAGACTCACTTACGCTCCCACACCGGAGAGAAACCGTACGTGTGTGAACACGAAGGCTGCAACAAGGCTTTCTCCAATGCATCAGACCGGGCGAAACATCAGAATCGAACACACTCAAATGAGGTGCCAACAGGTTCTTTCACACATTCAACATGCCAAAAAAAACAAAGAAAAACAAACAAACTCAATGTTCGTCTCTCGTCTCTCTCTTAGAAACCGTATGTGTGTAAAATCCCGGGATGCACAAAACGCTACACAGATCCAAGCTCCTTACGGAAGCATGTTAAGACGGTACACGGGCCGGAGGCGCACATTACCAAGAAACAGCGGGGCGATTACCCGCGCCCGCCGCCCCAGCCCCGGGAGCCTGGGGGGAACGGCCAGGGTCGCTCGCCAGGGCAACTTCCGCTGGGCGGGTATACGGACCAAAGGGAGTACAACCACTCTACCTCAAAACAGGACGATTGTCTGCAGGTCAAGTCTGTCAAGACAGAGAAGCCCATGGTAAGACTTCAGCTTTTGTATCCTTCTTGCCGACTCGCATGTGTTTAACTTCATTTTGATTCCTGCACTTTAACTTTCTAACATTCTGACTACTATTTACTTAAACTTAGTGAATGAATGCCTAGTATTTAGGTTTGATGTAGCATTTAATAGGGGCCATGCACGTTTAACACCATAATCTTCTAATGAGTACATGTTTCCTTCTATCCAATGCTTCGGCATTTCTCTCCTTGCCTTTCTAAGGACAGTGGGTAATCAGGTGAGATAGGTATCACTTTATATTTTATTTGTAAAATATTCTCATGTTCTTTGCTCATCGTCCTATTTCCCATCAAACGTTTAACATCCTGTCACAACTGCTCCACTTGTTGACTTTAAAACATGCCAGATGGGTTCCCATTCCTGGTTTCTCTCATCCCTTAAATTCATAAAAAGACTGTTGTTCTTATTGCATTGTACGACACTTTGATATTGACCAAAGACATTGTGTTACTATAAGCTGAGAGCATGCCTTTGGGGAGAACTGCAAGGGCACTGAAAGTAAGCTTGATACTGCTCAGGGCTGCACTGTGCAGCCAAACTTAATCACTAGTAAACAGGATCAAAAGCACTAAACACTATTTCAACTTGATGCCAAAAAAAAGGATCTCATTATTCCCATCTGCAATGTAATCTGTAACATTCCATTAAATAAAATCAAAAAACAGTAGCTCAAAAAGATATTTGACTATTTTATCCAGATGTGGTCATATGAGAGGAGTTTTTGATTCGACCTCTGTTACAAAAAAGATGCTTGGTGATCCACAGACTATGTGATTTCTGTTCCATGTGTACAATACTCGTCTGCTTCTCATGCAGCACCACAGCTGAGCAGACCGTGTTAGGGTCCAGTAGATGTGGTCACAAGTATTCTAATAGATTTCTGAACAGAAAATAAACAATGACTCGGTGATGTTCTGTTTTCAATATACGTCTAACATTTTGCATCTGTACAACTATCGGCTAATATATACAAAAGTCTTAAGTTTCCTCTAATTTTTTTATATTTTTCTATGGAAGTGAAAATAGGTGCATGTAAACATGGAAATACAGTATACAGGGCAAAAACAGACCACAGATATTCTTCAACACAACCTGAACTCTCTCGGGTAATTTTCCAGACTTCTTGAAGAGCATTCAAGGCTCGTCTTTGAATGTTGGTTTCCTTTTGTCCCATTCACTTACAACATGCTGCATTGGCAGTGTGTTTTTCAGTCACTGGCATGCGGAACAATGAAACAGTTACCAAGCAGATGCTTTCCAGATGTTATTGCGTGGTCAAAGAAAATCTGATGGTACTTTTCTGTATACTTTCTTGTACTGTTTTTTAGAACTGGCACATTTTCTTTTATCCTGCACACCATGCTGAGATATGCTGATATAAGTTTTTGCCTAATAGCTCTTTAGGAATCAACTTGTTGGGGGCAAAAATGCTTTTTTATACAAATATACAAGACTTTTGCACAGTACTATAGACAGTGGAGATTTTATACACTGAAAGTTTTTAGGTTGTATGACTTAAGGTCCAACTTTCTATAGACTTAAATAAACTAAAGGTTTTTTTCCCCAAAAGATTAAAAGTAACTTTCACACAATCATTACACACACACACGACTACAGTTGTGTTTCATAATGGTTCGTTTTCATGAATAATGATCATTGTCCAACATTTTAGAGTGCATGCTCATTTGTTATCATTTGTAACGCTTTATATCTTCACCTGTGTAACCTGGAGTCATTGTTTCTAACTATTTAACTAATATATTGATTTTTTTTCTCACTTCTCTTCTCCTATTCTTATTCTTCTCTTTCTTTCCTGGCGTGCATCAGACGTCTCAGCCAAGCCCTGGCGGTCAGTCTACATGCAGCAGTGACCAGTCCCCCATCAGCACCTATCCCAGCAGTGGAGTCCAGCTTGCTGTGAGCGCCGGACGCTCGCCAGGGGAGGGGCTGGAGGAGGACGAAGAGAAAGAGGAAAACGAAGAGGAAGTAGAGGAGGAGTGTGAGGGTGAGCCAGCCCCCATCATGGACTCCACTGTCTCCACAGCTACCGCGGCCATGCTGACCCTCCAGGCGAGGCGAAGTATCGGCCGCCCTCTGCGATGGATGGAGCACATCAAGATGGAGAGGCTGAAGCAGGTGAATGGAGCGCTGCCCAGGCTGGGGCCCCTGTCCCCTACACCGCCCCCCAAAGCTTCTGCAGTACCCAACATGTTGGGGAAGGGTAAGGGAAACTTTTACATTTTTAAATGTCATTTTGTCCATTTTATTTGAAGCTCAAATGGGATTGTGAAGATTAAAAAACCCCTCTTATAATGGAATGGTTTAAAGACATGGTAGTTAAAAAGCACCTGTAAACAGAATTCACACCTCACCATGACCGTGCACACAAATCACAGAGATAAATTATCCTGAATTTCATCTTCTGGCTGAAGGATTCAGGCAAAACAAATGCTTAAAATTTACTGTTCTGCTGGAAAATGGTATCAAGACCATATCAAGCTGTAAATCATATCGGAGAGAATAGCATGTAATGTGATGTTTCATGGCCCAACTGCTGCCAGTTGTCTGTGGTAACATCTGTTTGAAAGATCTCTCCACACTTACACTTAACTTATTTGGCTTCTTCTCATCATCTTTGACTAATATCCCGTTTTCACCACACTTTTTCCCCCCCTCCCCTCGTTTCTCTTTATCGTGTCCAAACTTTTCTCATTCCCATCTCTTTGTCTGCGTGTCTCCCCAGGAACCTGTCTGGGCAGGCAGTGGGGGGTGTCTGCCCCTCAGCCACCTGCTCATGCTGAGCTGGGCAGCACAGAGCTAACAGTGCTCAACTTGCTCAGAGACCGGCGTGACAGCAGCGGCAGCGCCACCAGTTCAGCCTACCTGAGCAGCAGCCGGCGCTCCTCCGGCATCTCCCCCTGCTTCTCCAGCCGTCGCTCTAGCCAGGCTTCCCAGAGCGAGGGCACGGCAGCAGCCGCCCACCACCGCCGCCACCACAACCTCAGTTCCACCGACTCTTACGACCCCATCTCCACCGATGCCTCCCGTCGGTCCAGTGAAGCTAGCCAGTATGGAGGTGGGGTGGGAGGAGGGGGTGGAGGGGTGTTCTCAGTTGGGGGCTGTGGAGGTGGGGGAGTAGTAGGCATTGGGGGAGGAGGAGGGGGATCACGAGGGATGCTCAATTTAACCCCAGCCCAGCACTATCACCTTAAAGCCAAGTATGCAGCAGCAACAGGTGGCCCACCTCCTACGCCTCTACCCAACATGGAGCGCATGAGCTTGAAGACCCGCATGGCCATGATGGATGAGGGTGGTAGCAACCACTGTTTGCCACCTCTAGTCAGGCCACCTCGCTGCAGTGACGCCACCAGTGGGTACAGCAATGGCTACACGGGACATGCAGGTAATAGGAGGAGGGTCTTCTACCCTGGTGAGGGACCACTGAGTGGAAACCGGAGGGCTAGCGACCCAGTGCGGACGCAGGCTCCTGAAACTTGTAGTTTCCCTCCGGTGCAGCGCTTCAGCAGCCTTAATAACCTCCACCCTCTTCCGCCTCTTGCTCTGCACTGTACGCCTGAGTCTCGAAATTTGAACCTACAGAACTACACGCGCTCAGAAGGCAACCTGCACAGAGGCCTGCAGCACTCACCATACACCCCTAGCATTGCGGAACAAGCGGCCTTAGAAGCTCTGGCAATGGAGGACAATGGGGAGGCTGAGCTGTTGCTTGGGGATGAGGATATATTACCAGATGATCTGGTGCAGTATCTCCACTCCCAAGTTCAGTTGGACAATGGCTCCCACATGCACAATGAGGACCAAATAGCTTCTAGCCAAAGGGACACCTCCCACCTATCTATGGAGGAGATAGACCAGATCCAAACTCCGGGGTCAAATACGGCCTTCCCTGGGTCCCATAGTCTTCAGCAGCAGCAGCAACAGTTACGAGAGAGGAAGAGCCCCAGTAAACTTCCCATCCAATGGAATGAAGTGAGCTCTGGGAGTGCTGACAAGTGTCCTCCAAGGGATCAAAACCACCATTCGCAGTGTAGAAGGTGGCCTAGCACAGAACACGGGCCTGTGTCTGCACCTTTTGGCAGGTTTGGAAACATGGTTATTCAGCAGCAAGTACCCGTTGATTTCCAGAACAGTTGCGCCCAAGCTAATCAGTCTCAAAGTGCTTGCTGCGTAAACCCTGGAGTGAAGCTAGAGACATCACCTAACTCCTGCTTGGAAATGAGAGGTACTGGTCAAAACTCTACAAACAACTTTAATAGGTCTAATTTTACACAGATCAGCAATGGACCTTTTCCCCAGGGCTTCAGAGAGCAGGCCTCCAACGGATTTCAAAAACAGAGCCACTTCCATCAGAAGCACAACAGCAGCTCTTGCCAGGTAGGAAACAACCTAATCCTTAGCAGAGCCTCCATGGATTACCTCCCCAGCCTCTCCCAGGGGTCTGCTCTTCATCACAATCGCCCGGTACATGTTCCTCATCCACCAATCAACAGGAACTTGGGCAGAACCCAGCAATACCTCAGTCCCGGGAGCACCAATGAAAACGAATCTTGCGTCACTCAACAAGCACAACTGCAGAGGAGTGGCGAGAGCTGCTCCCTTGCGAATCAAGTTTCTGGGCTGAAGCTGGAGTCCCAGGATCATGGATACTTAGAGCAGGGCTTTGTTGACTGCCCCTCTTACGAACCAGCAGATCATAAGACCTCCACATTCCATGTTCTGGAAGATCAGTGCTTGTTGGACTCCATAGCTGCATCTGAGGGACAAGGTGGTGGAAGCGGCAACGGGGTTTCGGTTGCTCTTCTCTCCCCTGGTGCAGATCAGGTGACCAGCACAGTGGACGGTAGTGTTCCCGGTGTATTAGATGAAGGGGTAAGTCTGGACTTCGGTGCCATGCTGGAGGATGGCTATGACCAGGGCAGCTTGGTCTCAGGAGCGTTGAGTCCCTCCGTCTTCCAGGGTCTGTCCAGGACCTCCTCACGCCTCACCACCCCTCGGGCATCTGCTGCCTTCCACAGTGTGGTCCCTGGCCTAAACAACATGGCCATCGGAGATATGAGCTCTCTCCTCACCACCCTTGCTGAGGAGAGCAAGTTCTTGGCTATAATACAGTAGCTGCTCTCTGCTTTCTCCTCCCGTAGAAAAATAAAGGAAAAGGAAGAGGAAAAACTCTGGTGTATGTGAAGACAAAGTTAAAAGCGGTAATTATGAGAACTTTATGTACTTAGAAGTGTTCTGAAACAGGCAGTTGCCAAGCCCTTGCTTTTTTATTTTGTAAAAATGTCATCCTACAAAGAAACGGGATGTGTCAAAAATTGTGTATAAATAAATAGTTATATTCCTTTTCTGGAATGAAGGCTATTTTTGGAAGCCCTTCTCTTTGTAAAACTACGTGATGGTGAGCAAAAGCTCACGCCCTTGAATCAGTATTCTGTGTATTGTTACTGTTTTTGCTGTACGCCCTGTCGGTAAAAAAATAAATAAAATAAATGCATGTACTCAAGTGAAACATTTAACACTGTCTATACGAGTGCATAGACTAGCCCACGTGCCCACGTATCAGTCGTGCACCGCTCCCACTGGTACAAAGCAGATGAATCCATTGTCATCATAGGAAGTGAGACACGGGTCATGAATTCAACAGGCCCCGAAAGCAACTTTATATATCATAGGTTTTAACAAGTGGTATATTTACATTTGTTGTTACGTTTTTGTTTGTACGTTCCTTTTGCGAAGCTGTAAATGTTTCAGTGCTTCTACCAAGTTTTGCCAAGTGGTGTTTTTCCTCGACACGGTATCGAGTCCAAAACGCGGACCACACATCCGAGTCTTCAAGGCGCCGTAGATTGTTGTCTACTTAATATCTAAATGGCTTGATTTTGTTAGTCTGGTAAGGTACTCACAAGTGTATATAACTGTTTTTATATTCTGTTTGTTTTGTTGACGTTGGATTGCACGGTTGTTCGAAGCTGATGTGTAAATGGACTTTCTCTCCTTGATTTGGTGCTTTTTTTAAAAGAAAAACAAAAGAAATAACAAAAAACGAAAGATGCTTACATGGATTGATTTGAGTACTTTCTATGGTTTTGAATTGTCTTAATAACTGATGGCGGTCCACAGCACACAGCGTTTTCCGCTCCCAATGAAAAGTGCTGTACAGTGACGTGTTTTGTTTTATAGGAAATCATGCGTATCGTTCTCTCCAAAGCTCTTAAATTCAGAATGTGTACTGCCATTAAGTATTGCAGTGACTTTGTCAACAGTGTTAGTATTGCCTTGCAGTCTTGTGTGACTGCACACAGAATATCGAGTAGTTTACCTTTTACTCTGCATCAAAGCGGTGAGGTACAAACTGTTTTATTGTTTTTTGGTACTTTTTTGGTCATTTTTGTAGCTGTGCATTGATGGTGTTTACTTTCTTTGGTTTTGTTGTGTGTTTTTTTTTTCTTCTTCATTTTTTCAAAGAAGTAGAAATCATTTCCCTTTGAAAGAAGGAAATTTCAGAGGTATGTGCCTTATATGTATCTGCCTGTCAGAAAAGAAAGAGATCACTGCCAATCTTCCATTGTGAATTATGAAAAGAATAAAAAGTAAACATGTAAAGTGTCTTGTGGGGTCTGAAAAAAAGAGAAAAATCACAGAACATTTATATAAGAAAAGTCTGGATATCAGAAAAGTTGAGATTTGCGAAATGCATTCTACTTTTCTTTTTTTTTTCCGTTGTTGTTTTCACATTTATTGTGCTTTTATATTTATATATATATATATATATATATATATATATATATATATATATATATATTGTAAATACATTACTCATGCTGTAGTTTTAGCAGAGGAACTAGGGCAGGGGATATCCTGGGCCAATACAGAACTGACTTTGATAGCAGGGATTCCCAGGCCCTGGGCAGAGGCCAGGCAGATCTGGCTCAGAGCGGAGCTTCAAGTGCCCAGCGCTGCCCCTCCGCCAGAAGAGCCACTTTGCTCTTTTATAACTGACTACAAATGTTTGTATGGTTTTAATAAAAATGGAAATTATATTTTAAGTGTCTTCCCTTCTTTATACTGCGATTTTGATATTATATGAAACATATTGCTTTGAACTCTGTGCCTGTTTTCATAAAGACACAAACCCAAGATAAGAAACCGAGCTACTTCAGCAACTCTGCACACATCCACCTCAATTTACTATAAATCAAAGTCACTAAAAGGAACAATATTGTGCAAGTTTATTTAAAAAAAAGAAGAAAAAGACTGCAAGATACAAAATAAAATAGTCTGATGCTACTTCAGACTACTGTGTGGAAATATTCTGCCATTAAAAGTAAACACAATGTTCCAACATGAGTAAATTCATTCAGAGAAGCGCGAGTGTTCCTGATGCCCTCTTTTGATCATCAACAGAGACTACACTGTAAGGTTGGAGCTCATGAAGTTGATGGATATAAATTACATGTTTGGTTACATATTCACATTAAAAGCAGTCACGTCCTCATTTATGTTGAGATTAAAGCCAGCAGGTCTATAGCCCACGTCTATTTACAGGCCCCTTAAAGCTGACAGCCCATCAGCTCCAATCAGAAGTCCTTTTAGTGTGAGCACAGTGAGATCTTGCATCACTTCCACCCCCCCCCCCCCTCTCTCCCCGCCTGACTTTCCAGAGCGAGAAAAAAAAAATCGGAGTCTTTTCTAAGCGAGACTCCCATTATGCTTTTAAGGAGCTCGACACAAGTGCAATCATACAACGAGAACGAAGGCTACAGTTAAGACTGCGGAGAGGCAGAGCAAGAGACCTTTAAATTGTTCCAATGGGATACAAGATGGAGCGCTTTTACTTTTGATGCTCAGAGGCTGCGGCTGTCTCAACAATTTTTTCCTTCCCTCTCAAAAAAAAAAAAAAAAAAAAAAAAAAGGAAGCTTGCCACCTTTTCCAACACCCCCTTTGCATCCTTAAGAGTTCACTTAGCGGAGACGGAGGATCCTGTGAAGTAAGACACCCCCCCCCTCTCCATTCTCAATTCTGTTCATGCATCTCTACACCAGAAAAGCCATTAAAATTATGGATAAACAAGCTGAACAGTGCTACATCACATTCAAATGAAGAAAGGGTGTTTGGTATACAATAGGAAACATTTTATTACTAAAAACTTCTTATACTGAAGGTGCTCTTTCAGCAGCGTTTCCACAACTATTCTTTATTGAAATCACAAGATTTTTTTTTTTTTTAAACCACTTACTTGAAACAAAACAAATCATACATGAAATGACAGTAACTATGGACTATATACAACAGTGGAAGAGAGGTGGGGTTGGCTTCAATCGGCCAGCATTGTTTGGTGTTTTAACACACTAGGCTCGTACAGGAGGCACTTGAATGTGAGAGCCTTAAGAGCCACGACCTAGCCAGAGTGCTGGAGGGAGAGGAAGGTTAAAAATGGAATCGACCGGCAACAGAAAACAATGACTACCTGCTTTAAAAATTAAGAAAAAACAAAACAAAAACTTTTTGTAAGGAGTCCATAATATGCATCTATTCCTTCAGCTCAGACCTCGAGACCCGAGGACTGGTTAGTGGTGGAGCGGGGAGGTTGTCGTCGTCACATGTGGGACACTGATGCACATACAGAGCATTTTTACAGGCCTGCACCACGCAAATCTATAGCACAAAGGGTGCACATTCAAAAGCATGCATCGCCCCACAATGAGCAATGTGGTTATAAAAGAGGAAAGGTGTGTTTATGTTAGGACGTCTGCAACTACGACAAAATTCAACTGTCTGCTGCTCGAGATTGTTAATGCAATAGACATACACAGTATTTACAGGAATCATATTTTTCTTTTAAACATCTGTTTCTCCGATGCCAGTTAAATTAAAAAAGAAACTGTAACTCATTGGATATCAGGGAAAAGTTTACAGTGACAATTGAAGAAAAAAAAACAAACCTATGTTTTCAAGAATGGCTACCATTTCAATGATCTATTTACAATAAAACACAATTATGCATCCATAAACAAAATGAAGCTGAGGACGGAAAAAAAAAAAAAATCCATGACATTCTGAACAGTCTGTGAGTTGTCTGCCTCACTGCAGAGTTCCCGTCAGAGCAGGTTTAGTGGTTGGCTCTGTCTGTGTTGCTCTGGGAGTGTATGGTGTTCAGCGTTTCAGATCTTCTCCTGGATAAAGGGGTGCTGCAGAGCCTGGTTGATACTGATGCGCTTGGCTGGGTCCAGCATCAGCGTTCCATCCAGCAGGTCCTTCAGCTGCATTACCTTCTTCCTCTGGTCCTCAGGCAGCCGCTGGCCTCCTATCATGTCTGCCAGCAGGTCTTTGGTGGGGTTGATGGTGCTCATCACTGTCACCTTCTCCTAAAGGTGTTGAGCAACAAAAATATAAAACTTTTAAAACTGCTATTAAAATAGAGGGACATGTAAAAAAAAAAGAAAAAGAATGGTTTAGAGGCAAGAAAGAACACCTTACCCTTTCAGTCACTTTGTCTACTTCAATGTACAAGAAGTTCAAATTCTGATCGAAGTGCTGGTCTTTGAACAATCCTTTACGGATCATCTGTGGAAAGAATCCAAAACATTGCATCAGTCTTCTTGAACAGTGCACAGTAGAGCAACACATCTCCCTTCATCTAGAAAAGGGGAAACAATCACTAAAGGAACTGAAATTATATGATGCAATTTCACCTTGTTGGGCATCTTGCCCTTGAGGTCCATAGCCAGCTTGAGCATGTGATTGTTGGAAGATCCAGGAAGCAGGATTTTGCCTGTGTAAAGCTCGTACAGAGTGCAGCCGACGGACCACATGTCGATGCCATAGTCGTACGGCTTTCCTATGACTGAGGAAGAAATTATGAGCAAACTTCAAATTTAAAACGAGCTGATTAATGGTGAATATTTAAAGAAAAGAATAAATAGTGGTACTTACTAATTTCTGGAGCCCTGTAAAATCTGCTGACCAGATATGGTGTGATGTCATTGTCAGCAACATGTGACGCCGAACCAAAGTCACACAGCTTCAGGATGGTCTTTGACTCATTCACCTTTTAAAGACATGAATAGAAATCACACGTGGCACAACTACTTTGGTCATTCTGTGAGCCGATTTAAGATGACTGAGCATTTGAGTCATACCAGGATATTATCTGGCTTGATGTCGGCGTGGAGGATGTTGCATCGTTTGAGCAGCTTGAGAGCCAAGAAGAGCTGCTGGCTGTAGGAACGCACAGCTTTGATGTGAAGCCCAACATCTTTACCGTACTTCTTCAGCACCTCTCGCAAATTCATGCTACAAATGAAAAATTTACAAACTCATGAATTATGCTGAGGTAATTGATGAAAAGCACACCTTTCAAAATATGATGAAAATGAATGTGATGTCCTCTCTCCGAGTACCTTAGAGGCTCAAACACCAAACAAAGATGCTGCTTGTGGTAAAAGTGCCTGAAAAGGCGCAGGCAGTGGAACTTGTCATCGGGATCAGCGTCATTCAGCTTCTTGAGGAATTCCAGCTCTTTTAATCCGGTCTTGTGCCTGTTCAAACATACATCTTGTCAGGAGTGAAGCCATTACGGTATTTAAACAGATCAATAACTTTCACATATGAAATGCTGGCATTCATGGGAAGACTCACATGAGCTCGTTGTTTCGGATGATCTTGATTGCCACCTCCTGGCCGGCTCTGGCAGTGTCTCTGGCTCTGATCACATTGCTGAACACACCTTGTCCAGTGTAGCCATACACGTCGTAACGTTTGTCCAGCGTCTCCCCGATGTTCACTCCTAAACAACAACACAATTTACAAATGTGTAAAATGACTGAGACGAAGTCTCTCGTTGCACTTAAAAACAAACTTTGATGTGCGACGAACGCAAACAGGCTACAACCTTCATTCCTGGTGACATTAAACAAGCATAAAATGTCACCTTAACCTACAGTTAACAGAAAGGAAACACTTACGGTAGTAACCCTCAGCATCAGTCCAGTTGTCCCTGAGGTTGGGGTTCTCCTTGAAGTCCTTTCCTACACCTGCTGCTCTCATCCTGGCACTCTGCAGAAACAGCATGAAAAAAAACAGAGGTCAGTAATTCACTGGTGTGCCTCAATAATTTACACTCTTCTGAAGAACGACACAAAGACACAAATTAAAAATAAGTGAAGATTTTAAGATGCCCTACTGAGCTCAGTATTTAAATACTTACGTCAAAGTCTGCAGCAAACATGTCATCTGACTCGGTAAACATGTCTGGAGCTGAAGGCTTCTTCGGGTTAGATCCTGAGACACACAACAACAACAACAACAAATTATACCAGCAAAAGATGAGTTTCTGCTCATTCAGCATGTTGTAAAAAACAGTATATCTGGAACTTGTGTTTGATTCACATACTCTGCAGAGATCAAAACATGCTGCAGGTGGCAGAGACACCAGGCTTTGGATTACAAGCCAGCAACTGAATGAACACATGACAGAAAGAAACAAAATTAAAATCCCTGCATCACAAAACGCTGCATTTCTCACACAAACGAGCCACCAAATACCCTTTTAGACATGTGTACTTCCTGTACTGGACGTTTTTTAACATGCCCCTGTGTTAAAATGAAAATACCAAATTGTTCCAAACTGCAGGGAAGCAATATTAATGCAGCGTCCTAGCTCCAATTTCAAGTAATGTAAAAACGCTTTTTAATCACATTTCACGTTTATAAACTTGATTTGATTCATTTCTGCTGAAGGGACCGTGACAAAACCAAAAGAAAGAAAGAAAAAAAAACAAAAAACTGAAAAGTGCCATTTTGCTTTCAACAAAAATCACAGCCAGAAAACTGGGAACAGGCTGTCCAAAAGATTGCCATCTCTGACAGAAGGAGCTTTTAACTGTTAGGTTTCATCTCTCCGCCATGCTCACAGAAGACTGTGCTCTTCAGTGATCAAGTGGGCACAGGCAGCGACTCAAATCTCTTTTCAGAAAAATTTCAAAGGCTTAAGTGAGGGGTGGAAGTAAAGGAAGGACAGCGCAGAACAGTCTGTCGTTACCTGGGTCAAGCTGTCTCCTTTTTGCTAAGATAACACATGAAGGCACGTTTGTATTTGGCCTAAAACTGACCATTTTAAATGAGCTCTGTGTTTGTTATGTGTTTTCAGCGGTCACTGGTATTTAAATTTGGATTCTTCCGCTTCATATGCAAAACAAAAAACAAACAGTCGCAAAGACCAAATGCGTTGATTTAAACTGGTGGGAAATGCAATGCATTTCATATGTTAGCTATGGCAGAATCAAAACAATACAGACGGGGTCTCCCACTTTTAATTCATTCATTCTGCCTGTTTAACTTTATAATAAAATTCAGGAGCACATAAAGGAAGAGAGTATACTTTGTAGGATGTCAGGTCAGTATGCAGTGATGTAGTATGGCCAAGGACACATCAAAGAACACGCTGCTAAAAACAAGTGGCTCTAACACACCCAGACCTCCTGCAGTTCAAGCAATCAGACATTACTGTGTCCTGAATGCATTCACTTCTGTGCTTAAGCTGTCCACTTATGCTCAGATCAGCCAAAACACCTGCCAGTGTCAGGTGCGAAAAAGTAGATTTCAACCTCTGCAGTAGTTCTGGAAATAACATTTCAGCTAAAAAACATAAATAAAATACTAATAACAATTAAAAAAAAAAAAAAATCTCAAAGGCTTCTGCTTGCTCTTATTGTGACAAGCAGGTAATAGGGTAACATACAAGAGTCTTTAAGAGATTCAAGTCCTTCTCCATGCTAACAAGGAGAAGGAAAAGAACATATCTGCATCCTCCTATAATCCATTAGACTATTTTAAAGAGATCCCCTGAATTTGCAGCCAACCAGGATGCTCACAGCTGACAGTGTGGTTCATTCAGTTGGCCTTGTATGCTAACAGTCATCATTCTGATTGGAACATTACCATCTTTCTCCTGGGCGATGAGGTTGTGCTTGGCTTTGATGCTGGCCTCGAAGGTGTTAACGTTCTCGCGCTCGTACTCCTTCACGTCTGCGGCTACTCGCTCCAAGATGTCATCGGGTGAGGGCGAACGGCTACGCGTGCTGCTCTGCGGGCTGCTGGGCTCTGACGTCTGATTGGTGTCCTCGTTCACGATTTTGTACTTCTGTAAAGTGGAAAGAACAGCTGATGTAAGAAGGTCACTCATCAAATCCACTTATAGAAGTTACAAAAATTCCAGACATGAATTAGCGTGGGTATAAACAGACCTGGACGATGGCCATGCGCTGTTGGCGGCGCTGCTCAATGAGAGCTTCTTCATCTATCTCCTCACCATCAAAATCCTCCAAACTGCAAAAACATGCCAGAAATTAAAATTACAAAGGAAACACTTTCCTGTTAACGACTAAGCAACAAATCGTGCCCTGATGCATTAATGTGAAACAGGATATGATATCAGCTACAGATCATGGACGTCCTCAAAGACGAGATGGTAAAAATTGTCTTATTTCTAATCAATATCTACAAATGCTAAGGACTCAACTTTGTTTTGATTCATTAGTGCCAGCATTAATTCACCAAAAGCGGTTGATATGAATGGCTGCAGAGACGTACCACACCGTTTCACAGCAAATTTGAACTCTGTATGGCGAACCCGATCGGATCTTAGTTTTTATATCACTTTTACTTACACTTCTTCCTCTGAGGACTCCTGATCGACTTTCATGCCTTCTGAGAGACTTCCCTTGAACTTGTCTTCATCTCTGTTGCGTCGTCTTCTTTCCCGATCGCGGGACATTGAGCGTCGATACTGTCGGAGTCGACCATATCGGTCTCTCTCCCCAGACCTGTGAGGCACAGACGTGATGACAGGAATCATTATTTACTTCAAAAAGAAAAGAGGGGGGAAAGGTACTAGCAGACAGGGATATAAACAGAATTCATATCTAAACAACTGTTGGACCACCAAAAACTAATTAGAGAAACACAAGAGTTCTCCAGCGACTTTTGAGAACTGCTTTGTTGTGACTTGGGATAATGTCTTCTGTCACATGTAGACAAGTTGAGTGAAAAGTGAGCGGCCATCACCTCCGTCTCAGTGGAGACCTGCTCCGTCTGCGGGGGGAAGAGCGGGAGCGGCGGCGTGGCGATGGGGACCGTCGTCTTAGAGGCGAGCGACTCATCCTGCGGCGAGATGATGATCTCGGACTGGTATCACGCGATCGGTCTCTGCCTGGTCCAACATCTGCCCGAGAGCGCTTCCTGGAAGAACATAAAAAATAATATTTCAAAATCTGTCATAACTTTACTTTTGCGCCTTCAAGACTTTTTTTTCTCCGCAACTTTGGATCAGCATTTAAACTAAGTTAAATATATCATTATCTTCCAGTTTACAAAAAAATTAATAAATAAATAAATCTTTAGCTTTTATAAATGAACACTCAAATATTTTACATTTTTGCAAACTCACTTTTATTCATCTGAAACTGAAAGACAATTCTGTCATCTGTCACAATCAGCTTATTATGGGAAACGTTGGAAAAGCCAGAGGTGTGCACTAACCTCAGTGGTGATTCCTGTCTCTCAGCATCTCGCCTCCTGACCTCTAGTGAGCGGCTACGGCGTCTCTGGGGCGAGAACCTAGTTCTGGATGGAGAGTGGCTCTGTTTTGATATCCTTTCTGAGGCACTAGCCGAAGGGTAGCGGGCATCTCTATGGCGAGGGGAAGCGCTGCGTTTCCTTGCAGGGCTGTGAGCCCCTCGTCTATGAGGGGAGCGGTTTTCCTTTCCTAAAGAAGTGTCCTTGGATGGTGACTTGGCTGGCCGTTTGTCCCGGTCAGCGTCTGAGCGACTTGGCCGTTCTCGTCCAGGCGATCTGGACCGTCGGCTCACTCTTTCCTGGTTGGGTCTGTCATCCCGCTGCGGAGAGGACCGTTTATCAGTGCGGCCGACTTTCTGCTCTCCCCTGAAGCTGGAAGGAGAGTTGGACTTCCTTCTCTCCTTGGACCTATCAGTGCTGTGTGAACCCTTCCTGTCTTTTGACCTGCTCCTTCCTCGCCCTCTGTCTTTTACACCTGTGTCCTTGGTGCTTTTGGTCACCTTGTCCTGCTTAGACTCCTTGGCTAGCTTGTCTGCAGACTTACTCCGACTATGGCGTTTGGAGCTAGACTTACTGCCCTCTGTTGAGTCCCGTCTAGATTTGCCACTTTTTCCTCTGGGTGATATAGGTTTACCTGAGCTGCCCCTTTGTCGTGGTTCTCCATTTCTGAACCTTGCATCTCCATCCTCTTCAGATCCAGAGTTATACCCCTGAAGGATCAAACCCATGCCAGACTGAACTTTTCCCTCCATCAACTGGCTGTCAAGTTCAGCTTTGATCATGGCCCTCTGTTTCTCCAAATCCTCCAGCAAGGCCCTGTCATCCAGACTTGGATTTCCAGAAGAAGGAGAAGATTCAGCTTTTCTATGAGTAGAGGAGCCAAAGAGGACAGCGGCAGAGGGAGAGGAGCCCTCTTTGCGTTTGTGTTTCCTATGTTTGTGACGATGCTTGCGTTTGCGGTCCTTGTCCTCATCAGAGGCATGTTTGTGCTTTTTGTGCTTACTGCGATGCTTGTGTTTTTTCCGCTTGTGTTTACCGCTACTGCTGTGATGTTTGGACCCCTCCTCTGTCTTCTCGCCATTAGTTTCAGCCTCCTCCTAGGATGTGAACATACCAGGATAACAATCAATTTAGTTGACAGATGATCTCTGTAATTCTTAGTTATGGTGTAAACAGATATAATCTTGTTTTCTTTGAGTTTTTACCACCTAACCAACCTAGACTGTATTCAGAATGACTGATGTAGACAAAAAGTGTTACTAAATTTTGGTAAAAGTTGATCCTACAGCAAGTTATAGTAGCACAGTTTGGTATAGTCTGAGTTTTGTGTTAAAAGAGATGACACCACTTGATGGCATTTAGGTCCTCACATTGTCAAGCCCTACCTCCTCCTCCTCCTCTTCAGATATGTCGCCGCTGTCCTCATTTCCACTTCGTTCATGGCTTTCCAGATCTTGCTTCCTGTTTCAAAAAAAAAATATTTAATTGCTTTAGTGCTAAATTATTTGGCTGACTGAAGTCAAAAGGAAACAAAGGTCTAAAAAATAGACACAACTGTGTCAAATATTGTTTTTGGACTGGTAGTAGGAACACACGGCCATAGCAATGCCTGACCCTGAATGCAACTGATAACATCCCAGAAAATGAGACGCACAGAGTTCTGCCATCTGTCCAAAATACTGACAGGTGCTTAAGTTTAAGTGTCTGGGATATAAAACACTATGATAATCAACTAAAAATTTCAGTTACACATCAAATCTTCTTGTGGCACTATTATTTTTTCCCCTTTAAATCTGGAAAAATAGGAAACAATTATTATTTCTTTAATACACAATGAAGTGAACACGATTTACAGTAACAAACATCATACAACGTGATCAGTAGTTTTAATTTTAATACATGTACATAAAAAGATCATAAAGATAGCTATTCTTTCCTCGAGGTAACTTGCAGTCATTGTGAACATTTAGTCTAAAAATCAGTTCATAGCTTACACAACATTCATTTCCGAGTTTAACCCATCATCGCCCGAAGTGTACCATTTTAGGTAAGCGTAAGGTGTTTAACATCGGGCACACCGGGATTATATAACGTGGTCAGTTTAGCATGAAGCTGTAGAAACACTGATCAGAATCGCTCGTTGATGAGAGAGTGACACTCGGTAAATCCCCGTGTAACCTTCACTTGCTCCCTCTTTCTCCGAGCGAGACCGCCAAGATGATTTTCACTCATTAGCTCTGACATGCTAACCGTCTTTAGCAAAGTTAGTGCTAAGCAGCTACATCCACTGAATAATTTTTGCTATGCTAACTTACATTACATGATAGCTGCTTGGGAGCGAGTACAAACCTTACACTGCGTGTGGCTTAGCAGGTACACTTTATTGAGGCAAATACACACAAACGCGGATGAGGTACACTTCTACATGCTATCACCGAAACTTAGTGCTAGCCGCGCTGAAGAACATTAGCTAGCTAGCCAAGAACGTTAGCCTATCGTGAGCATGCCCCGGCAACAACGTGAACTTGCTACTCCGTTAGCCCCGGCAATGATAACACTTCCCTTCATATTCGACCTGAAAGAGGCCTATAACTTACTGCCACAAACTTTAAGTATCTGTAATTTAATAACTTACACGTGCTCGTTGCCATTATTCATTCTCCTGGACGAGATCTCCATCTCAACGTCGGCCATTTTCCTCAGCTGAGGGGGCTTTTTCTTCTTCGGCTACTTTCTCCACATGGGTACAATGATATCAAAATACTGACACGTTCCTCTGGTGTTTTGGCGGCGCATCGCAGTCAGAATTTGTGCACTGAAGTCTGTTCTTTGTCCACTAGAGTGTGTGCTTGTGTAACTTGAAATTTTCATATTAGCCACTTACGTCTTGATGCATGCTCAATCATCCAGGTAAGTAACGTTTACCTAAGTAAGTGACTTCTTCGAAGAAGTCACTTGGATGAGTGACGAAACGTTTCTCCCACAAAACGCTACGTCCAGATGAACAGAATCAACTTTTGGAGATTAGCCACTTACATTACACACAGACACCCCCTGCCTGAACAACTGCCAAATTAAAATATTTATAAATTTTTGGTAATTATGTCAAATTTTTCACCTACTAAGTATCTCGAAATTTCAAATTATTTCTGAGTGAAAAAATTGTAATAAGCAATTTGAAATGTAAAATTATTAACCAAAGTTTTTAAGTTGCAAATGTTGAAATTTCGTGTTATTATCTTAAAATGTCGAAATGCTAACGTACAAATGGAAAAATTGCAGAGTAAGATAGTGTTCTGAGATACGCAATTCAAGATATTAAGTGATTAACCAGAAATTTTAAGGTGCGTTACTCTAAATTTATACTTACTGTTTGTGTACTGTATGTGTTGTCCTGTATGTATATTTAAAGCGAGAGAATAGCTCTTTTAGCCAGTGTGACTGTTTTTAATGTGGCTTTTAATGATCTGCTATTTTGTATTATTCACACGTTTGTGCTCACTTGTCTGTATGCAATATAGTATTTGTTTTTTACTTGTTATATTATTATGTGTCGTATTAGCTTTTGCTGCCCTATTGGCCAGGCCTTTCTTGGAAATTAGATTTAAATCTCACCTGGACAAATAAAGGATAATAAAGACAAATGTATAACAAATACCCCACGATGTCCTTGATCTTATTTGAATTTTCGTATTTTTTCTGTATAAATAGATGGGCGACCTGAAGACTTGGATACAGGATTTTAAATGACCACATTGGCTATAGAAAGACTGAAAACATAGTCGTGCAAAGGACATGCTGTTGGAGCCTGTTCGGTCTGCTTTCACCACACGATGGCTCACGAGGTTAATTACAGGTGGATCATCTGTAGTGGTTCATGTGGTTGCTGAAAACCCCTCGTGCGCATCATGATTGCGCACCTCAGTGTGCGCCAATATTCAACAGAATGACACATGAATGATTACAGTTTTATCTCCAGTGCAACATTTTAACAGCAATGATTTTGCGGAAGTTACTTAGTATTATTGTGGTAAAAATAGAACAAGTAAAAGCGTGTCACTGTGTGATACTTGAGTTCTTTGCCTGAACTTCATTGCCTTTTATTTACAGTATCCTCAGGTCATTGGTCAGGTTCTTGTACCTTAGAGGAATGTGCTTTTTGTGTGAGCTTGTTAAGCCACTTAACACTGACCTACGAATCATCCAAACATAAAAAGACACATAGCACAAGGGATGAACCAGTATAGTGCCTACACATGACAGACAACTTAGCAAAGATATTTCCATACATCCTAGCAAACAATACAGAAATGTTCAGCGGTTCAACACTTCTACACACTTCTATAAATAGCCTTTTTCTTATGGTAGTCATCAGACCTGGAAAAACAAGAACAAGTCCAGTATCAGAAAGTGGTAATCCTTCTGAAAAGGGGAAAAACAGCATGTGACTCTGAAAGACAGAGTTAAAAAAAAAAACACCAAACACCACATCTGCTTTATCGTGTTGCCTCATACAAAATGCAAAATAAGGTCAGACGTGAGACATCATGTTCGCAACACAAAAAGTTGCGAGCTGTTCGGCGCACAGCTCTGTGAAACCGCATGACTTTCACGGATGCAAGCGCATTCAAGGGCTGGGCATTATCCACTTGTGACAGTTTTATATCAAGCAGTAAATTGTGGTATTGTGAGACACCTGTGGCTGCTCCACAACAGTGACGAAGTAATGGAAGCATGAAGACATAACGGCATTAATGCTGACATCCTGGCAGATGGGATGAGATTTTCTGGCAAATGATGATACTGCAGATGGTACTATTATCATCATGTGTTTGATGACATCTTGATTTGTGTATGTTTGAGTACTCTGAGATTTTGTTTACAAGTACAACAAGCATATACCGAAAAATACCCAACGCGACTTGAGTTTTACTGGAACCCCTCTCACGTAAATCCACACTGTATGTACAGAGTATAAACACACAGAGCCTGTAACTCACAGCCTGGGCCTTCTGCCGTGCAGCCTATCTCAGATTTATATGGTAAAGTTGCAAGCTGGAGGTCTCACAACTGATTAAAGTCTCTTTCACAGAGACATTAGATATTCCATTAGTTCACAGCCCCATCCCAGTGTGCCCAGTAAATCATGGCAGTATACAGTACGAGGCAAATGTTGTATACTCCATTCTGCCGTGCAATCTAAAGACCAGTCTGTCTTACATTGTATGATTTATGAGGTGTGTAACTACTTATATTGTGTAAAGCTTGAAGTTCTTGCCTAAAATAATTTCTGACACCTGCGTTTCATTAATATCATTTATCTTTTTTTACTGTATTCATTTGACTTAACAAAGCAGCTTAAGAACATTTAGTTTTAAGATACCAGAGTGTCCATAAAACTATGTTGTCAGGCCTTGTTCAGATGCAGGAAACTTTATTTTAACATTTCCTATTTCCTTATTTTAGGTTAAAAATCTGCTTAAATTTTACATCTGTACAACTGTAAATCTAGAATAAATCTGACTTTAATGAGAGCATATAGAACATATAATGTACCGTTTCACTGTTTGGCACAAGTGTCGAATAATAGCAGCAGTAAGCTGTAATGCTAGAAGCATAAGTAATGATTACATACTTTGAGAGAAGGTGCTGATCTCAAGATCCTGTTTCAAGTCGAGAAAGTCCGAAGCGTCCTGGTGATTGCTGCTATATTTCGATCCATACCCATAAATGATGAGACCCTTAATCAGAACATTTGTCACAGAGTTAGAGCCAGATTGGATAGGGCTGTGAACATGCCAGCTACCCAGAGGCAAAGCCAAGATATTGTGAATGTTCCCCAGTGGCTAGCTGCAGTATATGTCAAAATCCTAAGAACCTAAGTTGAACCAGTTCATTTATACCAAATTTGTTTTCCTTCATATTTAGTGATTATGTCTTTTAAAGCTCCAGTCTTCATTTTTCTAGGGATGCTTTTGATTAGCATTTTGATGCTATTTGATCAGCATCATTGTGATTACAGAGAACAACATATGCAAAACAAGCTGCTGATGAAAAATGTGTTTCATCTTGTGAGAATACTTGTTTAAAAGGTCATAATGCACATATGGGCTGATCAACCACATACTGATACATGGACATGTTGTTACCTGTATTATTCTCTGACTCTCTTCCACAGCCTGTCTTTATCCTGTCTTCCTTCTCTCACTTCAGCCGCTCACAGCAGATGGCCCCGCCCCTCCCTGAGCCTGGTTCTGCCAGAGGTTTCTTCCTGTTAAAAGGGAGTTTTTCCTTCCCACTGTTGCCAAAGTGCTTGCTCATAGGGGGTCATATGATTGTTGGGTTTTTCTCTGTATGTATTATTGTAGGGTTTACCTTACAATATAAAGCGCCATGAGGCAATAGTTGTTGTGATTTCACGCTGTATAAATAAAATTGAATTGAATTGTTAGCATGGGTAAAAACTGCACCTTTGCACAGTTATACAATCACTGTGCTTTAAGATCTGCAGCCACATTACTGATGAATGGACATTTCACAAATAAAGGCACACTGACACGGTAGATCTGATTCATGACTGCAACTCGTATTTCCCTGAGAAAAAAACCCCAAGCAGACATTAAGTCTACCTTGACTGTTCAGCTCTCTGCTCGTTGGGCTTTACTGGAGACACAATAAGGACGGAGCCATAAAACATGGGGTCCAACAGATGCTCGCTGAAGACAACCGCAGTCCATTATAGAGCCTGTTAAAGACACTCAGGCAGTTTGCTAACCTGCTGTCACCCTAGCCTTTGCACTCTTCACTGGGTTTTGTCTGCTGCTGCTGCAGACAAAGATAGAGTTATAGCTCAGAATGACTTCCTCAATGTGAAGCTTAGGCAGCTCTTCTAAATAAAAGAAGAACGCCTGCTCCTATCAAGCAGATGTCATTTGTTGCCTGACAGATGTATCCATATTTTTTCTTTCTCGTCTTCTTAACAGTTTTGCTTTACGAGCCTCTTTTGTTTACTTTTCTGAGAGAATAAGGGCTGACAGGCAATTTACAAGGGCAAAGAAGTGGGTTTGGGAGTATGAGCTAAGCATATTCAGTTGATGTTTGCTTTAAAGGATGAGAACAACCAGAAAACCCCCTTCTGAAATCAAAAACAGCTCAGACCAGTTGGGGCAATGGACATTAGGTGTGTTCCACTGTGCACTGCAAATGCCTGATCAGTACTGGGATCTGGAAATCTTGGAATCAGATTTTTTGTGCCGTTTTGGGTGGAGTGCCATTTCCATGGTGTGGGGTGCTTACTTTGCAGTGTTTAGGTGGGTGGCATGTGTCAAAAAGACATCCACATGAATACCAGGAGCCTATTGAAACAGAAGGAACAGTGTTATTCGTCATTGGTTTCATTTTTAGGTTTATACTAATTTAAATTAAAATCAAGAAAGTCTTGTACCTTCAGCCAGACTGGGCGGTGACTTGAAGTTAATTGTGGACGTTAAGACCATCATTGTGGGTGCAGGGTGTGGCAGAGAGGAGAATGTCTGTGAAGAGCTAACAAATTAGAAAACAGGAGTTGCAGAAACCCTTAATTTTACTCCTCTCAAGTGCTTAGTTAAGCATAGCTGTAAAATTGCATATGGGTGACAGTCAAAGCCTGTAATGGCGATATTTAAGCAGTGCTGTAGGTCCAACAGCTGCGTCACAAAATAAACAGTGTAAAACCACCCAGATTACAAAGTGGAACTAGTGTACTGTATCTTATAATACTGCCTAATTCATGTGAATTATTTTGAACCTAAACTTGTATTTATTGGGTGTGATCATCATTTAAAAAGGTTGCAATCACAAGCTCCTTTTCATTAAGGGCGCGTACACGCATTAGATACAACACAGACATGGTAAAACTAAAGTACACCCTCAGATCAATCGATTACACCATGTCATTATTTATTAAACAAAAACCAAGCCAAATGAAGCAGAGCGTGAAAAATAACGTCTTTGTTCACCTCAGGTTGAAGTTACCCAATTTCAAAGCCTTGACAGTTTTTTTTATGCCCTCGTTTGCAAAATCTTAGAGCTGACAAATGATGCTCTTTGTTTTTACCGTGTAGTTTTAAACTGTTAAAAACACTGAGATTACCTTGTATAATCATTGCTACTGTCTCCCTAGATCAGACTGGAAGCAAAGAGAAACAGAAAGCCAGGCTTTAACCAGAATTAACATAGTGTGGACAGACTAGTTGATTCCCTATCACTGTTTCCTGGCTCCAGCTATAATTACACTGTGATTATATTTAATGGAGCGATTTCATCTCAATATTCTTGTCTAAATGATTTCAAGAAAGGAAAAAAAACAGCTTTGTTCAAACCTTTTTGTCCTGTGAGGACACTGAAACACAAACATACCGATGATATGTCATTCATGCATCAGACCAGGGGTCCCCAACTCCAGGCCTCGAGGGCCGGTGTCCTGCAGGTTTTAGATCTCACCCTGGGTCTACACACCTGAATCAAATGATTAGTTCATTACCAGGCTTCTGGAGAACTTCAGGACATGTTGAGGAGGTCATTTAGCCATTTGAATCAGCTGTGTTGGATCAGGGACACATCTAAAAACTGCAGGACACCAGCCCTTGAGGCCTGCAGTTGGGGACCCATGCATCTGATAAACCAAAGCCGATCAATCCCTCCTGCGGCTTCCCTCACAGAGCTTTGGCATTCTCATGACTGTAATGGGAGACAAATGTGCTAGAATGTGGCTTAAACGGTCTGTAAGAGTGAGTAGGCAAATCTATTTTTCCTTTTAAAGTTTATGCTTTCAGAGGAATTTCGTATATTGGAGCGAGGTATTGGGGTAGAATGTGCTGACTCTATAAATGTGGCCAAACCACAGATTGAAGCCCTGCTCAAAACAGACGTATCCCATTATTACACAAGGGGAGAAGGGGCTTTCTGATTATACCGAGGTGGTTTATTCAAGTAATATAATCATTCGTGCTTAAAATGAAATATGTAGCTCGTAGCATCTCCACACTTGGCTTATAGCTGAGAAAAGAAACCCCTAAACTCTTTTTCAGTAGGAAACTTGACAGAATGGCAGCACAGCGAGTTGTTTTCTAACAAATTAAGTCTGACATGTTCTCTGATTTATTTTTAACTTTTGAAACATTTTGTTTTTAGTCATTTCCAATCTTAATAGGTTGGGCTATTTGCTAAGAATATATTTTTAGCTAATTTGCAATAGTAAAAGGCAAAACAGCCCAGTTGAACCTGGTTTAGGTGCTCAACATTCATCCCAAATGAAGTTAAAATGCTAAACTGTGATGAGCATCCTAACTTGCATCTTAGCATATAGGTGTTTTTGCCTATAGTAGCATTTGGATGTGAAAGAACTGATGGCTTGTCTGCAGACTCTTGTTTTACTGCAACTCACTTTTGGTTTTGTATAGAAGTAATCAAAGCAAAAAATGATGGACACAAATATGAAATGTTTTTAAAAATGGCAAAAAAGTTAATATCACTAAACCAACTAATACAAATGTAAAAAGTGGGTTGACATTCAAGGAGACAGAATGTATCTACTTGAAATACCACCCAGGCTAATAGGTGAAATGTTCCTCTCATCTTTCACCTCTGCTGTCCACTGGTTATCAGCAATGACAACTTGGCTCTTATTGATTCCTGTGTGTTTTGCATGTGTCATTCTGACACAAGGTAACCCCATCTGTGGATAGATTTCTGCAACACAATAGTGCTGTAGTCATGCAAAACAAACTCTCCTCATAATAAAGACTGGGTTCTGCTGATGGGTCTGTCCTATGAGCACCGAGTAAAGGAGGCCAAGAGCAGGTGTTTTTCTCCCTACATGACAGCCTGGTATCAGTGTTTTTACACTGGCACTTTTTTTTTTTTTTTTGTAAATTTCCCTCTATTTCATGTCTATTTGGTGTGTGAGCGTGAATTTGGACACGTCTGTCTGGTTATTTAAACACGATCAGACATTAGAGGTGTGCAACATAACCTTCATATTAATGTCTGGCCTCTAAAAAGCTAAAGAGATGGCTAACTGAGACTGTTACATTTCAGGATGCCTTTGCGAACACTTATAGATGAAACAACATGGCACGCCTCCACGTGACAATTCAACATCCAGTGCTTGTCAGAGCGACTATGATATTAAATGACAGTCATTTTCTTTCCACTCTGTAATTTCGGCTACAGCTATGATGCAGGTTAATGGTTGGTACTGTGTGACTAGCAATCTGAGAGAACAGTGTTTTATCCCAGTTCTTGGCGTAAACAACCAGCGACGCAAGCGATCATCTAATTTTGTATGCCTCGTGCGATGCTCCGTAACATTTCTAATGCTTTCTTTTGGACATGTAATATGTTTCCATACCAGATGTATGGAGGGATGTGCAGTTGTACAAACAAAACAAAGTACTATGAGGATCCAAGTACCCCAAAAAGCATCTGAATCATAGAGTGGAAAACTGAAATGGGGTTTAAACCAGGTTAGTTTCAGTCTTTATATTATTTTAAACAATATTCTTACAAATCAATAATTGGCCACCTCTATAGGACACTTGTTGGCTACCCAGTATTATACATTATAAGGAGATTGCAGCGTCTTTATGACCAGGGACTGTAACTCTGCTACTTACTTTCAAAGAGACGGCTATTCATATTTGTGGAAATCACTTTCAGTAAGTAGGCTTCAAGATAATAAAACTGTAAATTAGAGGGGGAAAAATGTTTCATGGGAAGTGCAAAATGAAATTCTATCTGTGGTTGACAATGTTGGACCTCCAGTGAAGTGGGAATCCCTCGAGTCTTTTTCCATAGCAGCCTTTCTGTGCAGACAGTATGATAATGAAGAGTGCTCACTGGCAGCGAGGAACTATGAAACAGCTTGATATTAAACTGTTAAATATGAAGGGATCCTCTTCGGACAGCTTCAATGTGGCAAATTGAAACTTTATACTTTCACGACTGGCTCGATTTCCTTGTTGGGAGTGCTCGTGTTTGCCATTATGATCCTAAGTCACTCACAAAGGTACAATTGTGAGCAACAAACGGGGCACAAAGGCGGACTCTGCACCAACCACCTGCTCTGTCTCATAAAACGTGATGTGCACATTACACATCTCAGAATTTCTTTCACCAATCTCAACAGAACAATTCTCATTTTTTCTGTAATGATTCCTGTTACGTGTGCAGGTGCAATTGTGTTCCTGTACTGTAAGGGGTGTTTTACAGCTTGCTTTTACCAGCTATTAACATGCTATTTCCTGCGTGGAATTTTTATGAATTGCTTACCAGAAGTGTTTGCAGACAGTCCTTTCCCCCACTGTCTTTTAGTACAGCTGATTCGCCACTTTTTGACTTCCTGCAAAGCCTCTTTTAACCAGTCTCGCCACTCAGCTAAACATCAGTGAGCAATGCAGAGAAAATCAGCTCTTTAGGTTATTCTCTCCCAAGATCAACATCATGGAGCAGCGCATCATTTTGCTGTGGTTACATATTGGCAAAAAATACCAGTACTTTGTGAAGACGGGAGTTATAAAATAGTTTGAAATGAAGAATCTTGGAGAAGCACAATTTCATTGCCCTCCCGTGTTTCTGCCTGCTTCACTAGATTCAGACAGTAAGGGCTTGTTCTCTGTGTAATGTAATCAAATGACTGCAGAGAGGAGCGTAAAATGAAAAGAGACAAACTTTTTGCAGACAGATGCAAAATGACCACAGAAATACAAACCAGTTCCCCAAAGCCATAACAGGACCTCATGGAGATGCAAAGACCACAAAGACACACAAACAACTGCAAGAAAACACACAAAGTTTCTCACTGCCAAGAACTAGGACCTTTAGTCCATTCAAAAGTTGTTTTTGGACTCCTTTCTGGGCATTTTTCTCCCTGTGGTTCATTCCAAACATCTCATTTCAAGATTAGGAGTGCTGATTTTTATGGAAATACACAGCAGCGACCTCACATGCAGGGTCACCAATAACTAGTTGACAGTGTGCAAAAGAAAATGAATGATTGAACCTGTCGATCCCGATTATACACAAGGAGATGGACAGTTTTGTCCTCACAGCCCTTTGCATTCCCTGCATAATAATAGCCTGTAGTCAAGGAGGAAGGAAGGAAGAAAGGAGGGAGAGGGGAGGAAACTGCGCTGAAAGAAAAGCAACTGCTGATCCAAGTGTGAGGTTAAATGCTCTGGAAGCGCAAAGAGGGAGGGAGCAGTGTCTTATTCTGAGAGGTGTGGGTTTAGTGTTGGATCTTTTCTTTCTCTCTTTTTTTGGTCAATAATTGACGAAAAAAACCCGCACTTGGATCAATATTACCAAATCAGTTTTTCAGGGGCGTTATCTCTGGCTCTAAAGTCTATTTTTTTTTTTTTTTTTTAAGTCATGCCACGTTTGAGATTACGCCTGTGATGGGCTGAGCCATCATCCTCCTCTCGCTCACACTCTGCTGCCGCTCAGACACAGAGGCTGGTCGAAAAGTTACCAAAGTTGCCTTGCCTTTTATTTGTTTATGTATTTGACATTGTCATCGCGAACACCTCATTCTGCTGTTCACCGGGCCCGCCGCAGCATGCTGGACTGACGGCTTGGAGGAATGGCATCGGCTGTGTTTGAAGGGACGTCCCTGGTCAACATGTTCGTCCGGGACTGCTGGGTTAACGGGATCCGGAGACTTATTATCAGTCAGAGCGGAGAGGAAGAGGAGTTTTTCGAGATCAGGACCGAGTGGTCTGACAGGAACATTTTATACTTGCATCGCAGTTACTCTGATCTCGGGCGGCTGTTTAGGAGACTGGTGGAGTCTTTTCCGGAGGACAGACGAGATCTGTCCAAATCTCCACTGATAGAAGGTTGGTGTGACAGCGGATAACATGTGACAGTTACTAATCTACAAGGCAGGAAGCGATGATCGAGCAGTATCAGAAATAACTCATTTCTATTATTATATTCCCGTTCAGGAGCGTAGCTATTGCATTTATACTGTAAGTGTAGGAAGTAAGTTGGCCACCCTGTCCTCTTTAGCACTACGAGTTTCAGATTCCAGAAGAGAAATATTTACTCTGAAGTCCCGAAACAAAGAAAACTAATTTTGGCATTTCAAGCAATTAAACTTGCAGATGGCATTTCTATGTAATTAGTGAAATAATTGAAGCTCAGTTTTCTACTATTTACCAGACTTTTGCAGCATTTTTCAGCAATATGAAGCTACCTCGAACTAAATCAGCACTGACCACTTTTTTTTTTTTTTTTTTTTTTTTTAACTAATTGAAAAGTTTGTCTTTGAGTTTGCGGTGGACTCCCTAAAGGAAATCCTCCTGCAGATTATATTCCTGTTTACATTTTGCAAGAGCTGGTACAGAAGTTGTTGTCTTTGTGCATTGCAGTCAGATCCAGATCTGCAAATGATCCATTGACACCATAGGGCTGATTAAAGTGCTGGTGATTAACAAAGCAGAATACACGAAAAATATTGAGCTTAATCAGCAAAGGCTTGGTTCTAATTTGAAAGGCTTCAGAGCTTTGGAGGTTAATAATTAACATTGTGCTCTTTAGGATGTCACATCAATAGAAGTCTGTGCTGACAGCATGTTTCTAATCTATGTCAATATTTAGGACCTAAAAGACTGGACACACTATGTGTAAGATTTGTTGCCATGACTCTGTGGGAGCTGGATTCCCTATGGGGATCCTTAAGTACCAATGCAGACTTTCAGTGTGGAAATCTGTTCTTTACATCTTACAGCTTGCTGCTGGAGCAAGTCTTTTCTGGTAGCTTAAAACTTGGATCAAAGGCCACGGCAAAAATATTTCTATTGCTTATGCACATTTTTTATTATGAGGGATAAAAGTACACAGTTTTGCAGAAGATGGGTGCTGAAATATAAACTTGTTGAGATATAAACAGTTAGTCCAGATGGTAGCATTTTAGGTTAACATCAGTTATTTGACACACTATTTTGCCATCGCATGTCTCCAGATTTGGTGATTCTTTTAAAGATATGAAAGTGAAGGTTTTTCCTTCAAAAGCAAGCGGGGTATTCAAGTTAAAGCTTGGCTTTACTGTGTCTGAGCATCCAACCAAAGCATACTGTTTACGTTGTCTTTGACCATGTTGCAATATTTGCCTTTCACAGTCACTTTGAACCACCTGTGTCTGGCTTAATCCAGGGGTCTTTTTAGTGGTTTTCCCGCACTCTTTTCCACTTTCTATTTTTATTTATTTATTTTTAAATGGAAGTGCGGGAGAGCCATCCAGCCACAAACTACTGCAGAAATAACTTGTTTGTTTTGTTTTTTGTTTTTTAAATTACTTCACTTAATTTTGAGTAAATATAACTAAAACGTTCGTCCAAAACTGAATGTGAAAGATTTTGTGCTACTGATATCAGGTAATTTAAACAGTAAAATATAAGGCAGTGCTTTGCAGACGGCAGTCTTTTGGTATACTATGTGTGAACCTCCAGCGTTCAGGATTTGGATACCCCACAACTGTCACAAATTTGGCAAAACTCCCAGCCTCTCCTGTGTGAGAGAGGACCCCCCCCCCCCCCTCGGCACTTTGCTTTCGTGTCTACTTGCTGAGCTTATACCAGTGTTTTGGAGACATCCCTTTAGCTGGGACTGGAAAGGCTGGCTTCCTGCTCAGGCACTAAAATAGCTGACAGAGTTGTTGACAGCTAGCTGCTTCGCCTCAGCCAGTGCAGTGTGGAATGCATTTTGGGACGAGACATTTTTGATCTCATGACTCACTTTTCACTTCTTTATTCCGTCTGTCACTCTCATGCTGATTATAGCTCAATGATAAATGAAGCTGAAGGAGACATCAAGACCATTTTAGTGTTTGAAACTGGTTTGAGCATTTCATTGACGGCTTGTGAGCCACAGGGTTAAAAGAAATTGAGGAATTCCTGAATTCCTATCCCTTTTTAATATTTCCTTTGCATGCCATCTAATTGCTGCCCTGATTGAAGATCTTGAGGGGAGAAAAAAAACAAAACCATAGGTCTGCCCTTTCTCAGTCCATTTTGCCACAATTTCTGGCTCTGGTCATGTTTTCCTGTTTCTGTGCTGCGTCTAGGCAACAAGGAAGGCGTGCAGAGCTTTTCAGACTTATGTCATGATGAGAAAGAGGGCGACTGCGGAGGAGTGGACTTCCCATATTTAGTACCGCTGGTCTGCCAGGGCCTCATCACACTTACCTTACATGTGACCCCATGAGCATACAGACAGCGAGCGATTGCTCACATTCCATGTGAGCTAGATATGATCAAGGAATGTAGACGCAGACAGCGTTGAAATCACTCTTACAAACTGTCAGCTTCTGTTGCCTACTCAAGCAGTTTCTCTATTTTAGGCTTTTTTTTTTTTTTTTTTTTTTAACAGTAATATATGAATGCTAAACAATATAATACAACCTCAATTTTTACTCTGTAGGCAGCGAAGGTGACACTTTGACACTGTGGAGAGGCTATTAAATTGGCAGACTACCTATAATGCACTGTATAATAAAAGGAATATGTGCACATCACTTTCATGCAATTTGACATTTAAAATGGGATGTGCATGCATTGTCTGTTCAAAATTTGCATTAGATGAGAGTGAAGAAAATAGGCAATTTGATCATTAATGTGCTCAGAATGGCTACAGACAGGAGAATTCACCTAACCTAGCACTTTTCAAAGGTACACGATCTGCTCTCATGTCATCTGTAAACGTCGCTATTTAACATAGTTGTTTAATCAAGAAAACTCAATACAAAACAACATTGCTGCATTTATCAATGATCTCGGAGGGGCAGGTGAGCTTTGGACGTGCAACACTATCAACATCAAGTATAACTCAAGAAACGAAATTCCTCGAAATGCCAAAGTCTTCTTTTAACTTCCAGCTTAACGACAGCTGAATCAAGCTGAGCCATTTCAGCTTTTCACAAAGCAGCTTTGTGAAACCAAACAAATGGCCGCATACACGTAGCGGCTGCAAATAGAGATTTTACAGGAAATATAGTGTGCATGTGTAAAGATTAAAATGGCCTGCACCAAGTTGTTGCTGCAGGCCAACTTCTTGCTAATAAAAGTAACATCTTCTTTCTGACCATGCCTGGGGCTTGATGACAGAAGTATTCGGGAATAATGTGTTGACAAACTGTGGCATGTTAGTGGTTGAATGATTAAGTACTGTGCTGCTGACTGCAGCTTATCAGATCCCTGCAGAAGATAACTGTGAAATGTGGCTCTTACAACATAGGATGACTAGATAATGTGCATGAGGAAGACGTGGGGACGGCTGAGTTCCTGTTGTACACATGCTTCTATTTTTTGTAATATTACAGAGCTTCTCGTCACCATGGCATTTTATAATAATCTACCTTTATAATGACTACAATTAGTGCTACTGATTACTGATCACATTTTACCAACTAGCAGCCCCAGGTAAATAAACACAGTCACATGTTCTTCTTAAAAATAGAAGTACAGTAATCAAAAGTGAAAGCTACTAAGAGACAACTAAAAAGAGCCAAAATGGCTGGTTGTGAGGTCACTGTAGGGTAAAGTGAAAATGGTTTCACTGTAGAATAATTTGCTCTATACCACCAATGACAGCATTGTTTAATTATTTATAGTGCATGGACCACTGTAACCAGAAAGTCCAAGCAGAAAAATCAGTTTACAACCATGTAATTCTAGCCAACACAGAAAATTAGACATCCTGGGTTAAACTCATGAGACACATGTCAGTAATCTAGCGAAGCACTCTAATATTGATGTGTTAGAGTGATTTCCAAAGCTATGGCACAAAATCCGCTCCCGAAAAATCCCCAAACTTTCTTTAATGAATATTTTTTCTCATCCAAAAGTTTTGCTGTGTGATTTTTAAAATGAACATTAATCAGTATTTGTCATCTACAATAACATGCTTACACGACATTGGGCCTTATGACTGATTAACACCGTATGAAGCCAACTGATAGCAGCAGTTGCGTGCTGAAATTTGCACTCTCTAATTAGACACATAATCAAGCTACACACACCAGATTAACAGTGGTTACAACTTGCACAACTGGCAGAAACGCACACACTTCTCTTTGGCACATCACACACGTTTGAGTCTTGGTGTTATACGCAGTCTTCCAGATTATGCAGTGAAAAACGTCCCATCGTTGTCACCCCTACCCACTAGTTCCCACTTTGAAAATATTTATGTGCAAAGACACAGCTAAGATCAGACTGTGAAGAAAAGAACAGCAATTTGTGAGCTTGATCGCTCCAAATCTCTAAGATTAAATGCTTATGATTTATTCCTCATAATTCATTCCTTGATGGACTGCGTGCGTGCATGCAATAAAGTGTATTTCTTTTCATTTAATTTATAACATTACTGCACTACATCAGTGGACACAAACTTTGAAATCTGTCCCCGAGGATAACAACTAACAAGACAGGGTGTGGTTTGAAGTCTCCGCAGTGACGTTGTCATCCAGGCTTTGTTTCCGTTTAAGATGTTAACTGCTGACTGCTGACTCACACTTGAAACCTCCCGAGGTTTTGAATTAATATGAACAACTGTAACACAACCTAATGAACTTTATGGACACATTTCCAACATTGTGAAGCTTGTCTTGTTTAATCCAAGAGGTTATTTTCTGACTTCAGCTACATATTTTAAACAATTTTTACTTGCTCTCCATAGAGCTGCTTTTATTTACTGACACTACTCCCTGATTTTTCTGGTCGAGTGGACCAATCTGTAACACATTTATCTAATTTTTGCATGTTTACAACACTGAATATTGACACAAACCTATCACTAGCTTTAGTAGTAAAACATCTTAAAGTGCATCTAAATTTGTAATATGTCTATTTGTCTACTTTTAACATTGACATTTTGTCACATTTTCATGAGAAACAGGGAGCACGGGAGTTAGCTGAACCCCTGTTCCCACCCTGTTTCCCGGGGCCAGATCAAATTGTGTGTGTCTAACCTAACTGCATAAGGAGTTTACTTCTGATTGAATCACTTCCAAACTTGCCCCGCCTTTCTACACATCTTAATTAGTTCTGGTTGGATCTTGTCTCTCTTGAACATTTTCTTCTTTTTATTTGACAAAAGTGTAGATAAACTTCATCATTGCTTTTTCCTTGTGCGTTAGTACTTATTTAGGTATCGTCTTGTTTTTATCAAGAACAAAAAAGATCGTTGAAGAAAATTAGTGAACTAAAATGTGAAGAACACATTTTAACTCTACTTAAAAAGAACACCCCTATGGCCATTCATACCATACCAATGTAACTAAGTGAGAAACGATTAAATGGCCGATGTGTCTATTTACAACAGAAATTTCTGTTTTAAAGCTTGTGGGGATAGGTTAATTGGAAAATCCAAATTGTCACTAGGTGTGAATGTGCGAATGAATGAGTGTGAATGGTTGTCTGTCCCTGTGTGTTGGCCCTGCGACAGACTGGCGACCTGTCCAGGGTGTACCCTGCCTCTCGCCCTATGACAGCTGGGATAGGCTCCAGCACCCCCCGCGACCCTGAAAAAAAGGATAAGCGGAAGCGAATGGATGGAAATTTCTGTTTTAGTTTAAAATAACTTTCTGTGAATGAACACAAACTTTCTGTTTTATAATCACAAGTCAGGCTGGGCAATGCACTACCAGAATTTTTCTGTATTATTGCACATTTATTTCTTACAATTTGAGTCCAAAGATGCTGACAGATTTTGTTTGCATTTCTTTATCGCGAAGAAAAATTGAGACGTAGGATTGAAATTGTACTTCACTTCCTTATATTGAGATATTTCAGAGAATAAATGTGTAATTAAGCTTCTTTACACTAACAGAAACAGGAGTTTCATTACTTAGGATCAAAGTGGGCTGTACGATATAAAATGAGTTTGACATCCTTCGCCTAAAACTCGTATCTGTTCTTGCACCGCGCTCTGGCAAACGGATATCGAAAGGACTTTGCAAGTTAAACAGGAGGAGGGCACAACACAAGCTTCAGATTGGGCACCTAGTCATGATTCAACTGCCGCATCACTCTTCACATCCCCCAGGATGTGATGTCATCACTGTGGGTCATTATAAATGGATGAGCCTGTGAGTGTGCATAGAGGTCGTCTTACTCAGTGCTTCCATGTAACCACTGTGTGACTACGTTTCATCTGTCCCAGTCAGTTCAGACAGAGCCACATCCCTGTGGCTGCAGTCTTCATCATTATTCTCCTCACCACATCCCTTTGTCAGCAGGCTGGCTGTAAATGATGCTCTGCTGACTTGCTCACTCATATCGGCGGTAGCCTTCTATTACCAAATGTGCTGATTTTACGCTCCCACTGCCTCTTAAATTGCATTCCTAGTTTTATGCAGGATTAGCGTGCTATCACAGACATTGTTCTACAGCCACTCCACCACCTATTATTACTTTCCTCTGTTATTACTGCTGTTATACAAATGCCAGCAATTGCGGTGGCAGTTTTACAGTGTTAGAGCAAGAGCAGGGTGCACACTAAGGACAATGGTACGTGGTCTGTTTTTCTCTCCTCCTACGAGAGGTAAATATCATGGGGCATTGTGAGGAAAAAGGTTACCGAAATAAAAAGGACTCTTGCATTTGAGCCAGTCTTTTTCAAGAGTTGGGATGAATTAAAATCTGTCTGGCTTTTGTGTTTTGACCTACAGAAAGCTAACACAGTGATGGCTGTAAAGGTCGTAGAGCTTGCCCTCTTTCATTTTCTAGGTGCAGAAATAGTTACACTTGGCCTTTTCATGGAGGGAAAGTTTCTTTGTACATCCGTCTCTATGTACAAATGATAAGGGCTCACCAAAAACATCTATACTAAAGGCACCGCTACGTCAAATTTCACTGTGTCTTAGAGTTGTTGCGATACACTTTTTACAACATTAAAAAGACTGACAGGTGAAGTGAGTAACATTGAATAGGTCATAATAATGCAATGCTTTTAAGGAAAATGTTTGACCCCAAAGGAAGCTCAAAGGCTAAAAGCAAGACTATTTATCATCCAGGGCTCTTGAACTGTCATGGTTCTGCGTCATTTTGACCCAGTATTTTCAGTTTCTTGTATTTTGGTGTTTTTTCTCTATTATGGTTTGTTTTCTGATTCTTTAGTTGTCCTGTTTTGAATATTATAATCCTAAGTTTCAGTGTTATTCTGGTTAAGGGTTTGTTCTTAGGTTTAGTTCAGTGTCTAGTCTGTGCCTGTCATGTTTCCTGTTTTACTTTGAAGGTCCGTGTCTCATGTTAGTGTGTCCTGTGTAATTTCCCCCTGTGTTGTCATTGTTTCATTCGAGTCAGCTGTGTCCTCATGTGTCTCCACTTCTCCTGATCACCTCATGTGTGTATTTAAGTCTTCAGTCTTCCTGTGTTCAGCGTCGTGTTGTCTGTGTTTCTTACCCCATGTCTGATCATAGTTTATTGTCGCAGTTTAAGTTGTAGTTCTAGGTCTTATTTGACTCGGTATTTTCTCAGTTAACTCTGTATGTTATCACCTGCAACTAGCAAAATAAAGGTTATTTTTGGGCTTTAAAGTTTCATCCCCTCGCCTCTGTCTGCTCCTGGGTCCTCAACGCTAACCCACACATGGTCTGCCTCGGCGGCCTGTGACATGAACGGATGTAAAACACTTCATGGAGATCCAGTGGATGGTTTTAAATCGAAGGAATCAAGTTAATAGAGCTTTATTTCACTGACAGGAATTCAAATCAGCAGCCAAATCCAGCGTACCGCAATCATTTAGAGTTCTTTTTGTTTCTTTCAGGGCTGGTGAAAATCAAAGAAGCGACCGACATCGAGGAGAAGTTAAACGAAGTGGAAAGGCTACTGAAGAATGCAATCAACATGCCATGCAAGGTTGGTATTTCATCTGATGGCATGTCATATAAACTTATAAAAGCTTCTTACATGAGCACATCAGCTCTGTACTCAAACCTCTTTCTTTAGTATTCCAGATCAGAGGTGATGCTGACTTTCTTTGAGCGGTCGCCCCTGGATCAGGTGCTAAGGAACGACAAAGTCCACAGAATCCAGCCATGCTTTGACAGTCCAATCAAGATATCAGGTTCATATACTTATTTAATGTGAATATAACTACATTTCAGTTATTTTTCATGATTTCTTTAAGGATGATGTAATATTCCTCTCTGCATTTTCCAGAAATCATGCGGTCCAATGGATTTTGTCTGGCCAACACAGAAACCATCGTGTTCGATCACAGTATCCCCGAAGAAAAAGAGAGACCTTCATCGACCGACTCTGTAGAACATACGTGAGTATAAGGATCGCTCAGTCATTAATTATATCTGCCTTTGCATATGTTACTGAGCAAGAAAGCTATGTTTAAAATCACATTAAGGGCCAGAGTGAGTTTAACACAGTTGTAGGTTTGAAGGCCACTTCAGAGTAAGAAACTACCTACTTGCCTTCTCACAAATGTGAGGATTTCCATGCTTGCCTTTGAGTGTATACAATAAATGCTTTGGTGAGTAAAGAGGTCCTAGAATGTGAACCTACCCCAGGACCCTCCACCCGCTTCACATAGCACAGGAAGTGTGTCTGTGCAGCTCTTCCTTCCCTGGGTGTGTGTAGAAAGCAAAAGAGGAACACATTCCTCTCGGTACTTCACAGAAACACAAACAATGCAAATCACCCATAAATGGCAGCACAGTTCTAAGGTTTTGTCAGTGTTTTGATGTTGACACTTACATCACACCTTTGATTCCTGGGGTAAACTACACAGGCCTGGGTTAACCCAGTATGTCTTTCATTTTATTGCCAGGTATGAAGATGGAACAGAGTTTTTGCCATTGGAAACAGATGTGTGTGATGAAGAAACAGAAGCATATGTCACCAACCTCTCCTACTACCATCTGGTCCCATTTGAAACAGACATCCTGGAATGAGCATTGATCTACCAGATGCTTGTCGATGATGGCTTGTCACGCTGTAATATGTAGTCCTCAGTGGAACTCAACTATGCAATGCTGCACACCACGTAGCTGCTGCTTATTCCAGCGACTTTAAGAACTTTTTAAATAAGCATTGGTCATTTTGGAGTTGGCTGGGTGTACAGTTTGCACAGTAGTATTAGAGGAGCGCTACAGCAGCACGCCTTTGTTTTCATCCACTTTATGTGACATCACCGATGTGCCTCATCCAGAGCCTTACTTTTTTTTCCCACTTCAAAAGGCTTTCAGATGATGTACCTGAGGCAGCCACACAGTATAGATCCTCAGTGACACTTTTAACGTGCTGTTTGGCAACTTAAAAGAACTAAAATCTGTAGGTTGGGGTGTGATTGTAGTGGCGACTACGCAACAGTGGAAATTAAGAAGCAAAAGTAATTTATGGAAACATTCATGATTTTCTCTCATGGACCTAAGAGATGGATCTTTAAGGTTTATCATGTTCTCTGATTCCTGAAGTGATGCCACTTAGGAAAAAAGACAAAAAACAGTTAAGGAGATTTTTATAGGATTTTTTTTTGTTGTTGTTGTGTGGTGCAGTTTCCACCTGCATTAAGTTTTTTGTAAAAGCTTAAAACTCACAGGAAAACTCTGATTTTGTTGCTGTGTCATGCAGCAGGATCTTTGGTATGACAGTACACTGAAAGCTGAATGAAACTAGAAAACATGGGCTCTGATGATAGACACTTGTGGAATTTAGCTAGTCTTGGAGATGTTACCTGTGACAAATTGTTGCAATTGCTAAATTAAAGGCACTGAAGTGTGCGCAGTGCTTTTTGAGTCCTATTTGACCAGTCAAAGCAAACACCAGTCCACAAACTGGGGGGCAAGGTTTTCAATTTTGCATCTGTCCCAGGACTGAACCACAGAGGTTTTGATTATGATGGTGAATTGAGCAAGAATTATGTTATCTTATCCTCCAGCAGCATAAACATCAGCAGGAGATTCCTTTTCATGCTTCAGTTGGGCCTTGGACTGCTGTCAGTTAAAATAATATAAAGAAAATACAAAGTTTGGTTGTTATGTTGTTGCTTTGTGTTCAGATAAATGCTGCCGAGTTTGATGTTGATGAGACGTTTTTTGTATTAGTTTTGTCTGAATTATGAATTGTGATGTTAGACATGTAGCTTCATAAAAATGCTCATTTTTTTTGCCCATAAAGGAATAATTTGGTGTCAAGAGTGAGTGTAGCCTGTGGAAAACAGAATCATGTCTCTGCTGTTGTTGTTTTCTGATGAGTGATAAAATGGGGCAAAGAAAGCTTTGTTTAAAGGCTCCATTGAGGTCACTTTTGTAAGATGACATGAGTGGGTTCAGTCAGACAGCTGAGTGTGGGAGTCTACAGAACAAGTCCTCTCTTTATGTAAAGAAGACAAACAACTTTGCTGTACTACAAGTTTCTATAGGAAAAGTTGTGAAGCAAGGCAAACAATTGGTTAAAATTCACGCCTTTGTATGTTTGTACTATAAGGAGGGCACTTTTACTTCTGAAACTGAGAACTCAGTGGTGCATTGCAGAGGCTTTGAATGTGACCCAAATGCTAAAAATGTATATTTGTGTTGTGTTAGCTGTCTTTGCTTCAGCGGTTTTGTCACTGCAGGAGTCACCGTGGCCTTACAATGTAACTTAACAGCTTGTGTCCAGGTTCCTGCCCTTCCAAATACAAAGGCATTCAGCCCTCCACAAACTTGGCACATGAGCCGTCAGCATGGCGATCCTCCACATGAATCTGTTTAGTAACACAGTCATGATCACTATTCACCCCGTGAGAAAGTACAGCTCTTTCACAGGATACAAAAGTATTTCATGCTTTCTCTTCTTGTTTTTTGAACAAGAATGACGTGCTGATTTTGTATATAAGCATTTCTGTCTAAGGTGCGAAAAAAAACTGGAATTTCCCACTAAAATTTCTGGACCAAGATTTTGTTCTACATGAAATTGTCTGATATTGATGAACGAGCATAGGCGTTCATATTTAATAATGAAAACTCCAGCAAGACCTCTGCCTTCTTTACGACTCTTTTGCAAGCTTATGGCATTCAGTTTATTTTGAATATGAAGTTCTGAAATGGTACTCAACGCATTCAATGCAATGAGGAAAAACACAACGCTGGTACTCCAGTGCCAGTGAAACTCTGAAACAAAGCTACATGCCTGGTGTGCCAGCCAGAGGTTTGAAGAGAGACAAGTGAAGACAATAGGAAAATAAAGTTACACAAAATATTCTTATTTATTTTGTAAATTTCAGCCACATTCTGTGAAGCCAACCATTCTATGCCTTGTAATGTATTGTATATTTACTTGTGTGCGTCATACGTGAGATGAACCTTTGGTTTGTAAATATGAATCTTAATTATAAACTTCTAAGATGAAGTTTATGTGCAAACATGTTTGATAACCTTAAAGATGTTCAGTATTGGTTACAAATTATTATTCAAAAAACCTTCTCAAAACAAATAAACGTTTTCAATAAAACAAATGGTCCTGTGATGTCTTTTGTGCACAAAGTGATTGGACCTTAGGGTCGTAGAACGGCAGATGTAGACTGTGGGTAACTTGAGAAGCAAGGTGGCTACAATCATTAGTGTTGGATATGAGATTCAGAGGCATTCAGTGATAAGTGCACAATACTCATCCACAAACTCAAAGAAGTGGAGAATATTTGGTTGGGAAATCATGATTTGTAAATATGAATATCAGAAGCAAATATTCCAAGTTGCTGGAGCCTTATTGGAAGCAGTGCACAAATTTGGACGGCAATCACTGGCAAATTCTCTTATTCTGGTAGTATTTTAATGTTTATGTATTTAAGATGCTACTAAAAAGAAAGTGAAGACAGAGATGTATGGTAATATTGATGATATTTATTGTATATGATCACTTTATTCTATGGAAGTACACAGGCATTGAGGTGCTTGGCCCGCTGCCCGTTATCTTAGAGCGACACCTGATGGTGGGTACAGGTAGTCATCATCAGTGTCGCTTCTTCAAAATTCAGTACAGTTAAAAGGTTGCTGATTTAAAAAAAAAAGGGAAAACTGTAAAATAAGAAACAGCAACAAGATGAAGTAAATAATTACAGCAACCAGGCCCCCCGTAACAAACAGAAAGATCAACATCAATATCTTGTGTTGTTTTCATTAGATAATCTTTGTTATTCTATTTAACTGTGGAAAAAATGTTCTATCAACGGAATGTAAAAATAAAAAACTAAATTGAACATAACACAATAAATATTCATTAATTATTTGTTATTAACCACCTGTTTATTAGGACGACCTGCATCACAAACCTTGACTTGCAGTTTCATCAGTATAAATACTTATATTTTTGCATTTGTGTACGTTCATAAAGTGGAAAAAATAGACCGTAAACATGGCGTAAACGTCGATGAAAATCTTCTGTAAAAAATGTAGTAAGTGGTACAGATCAAAAGTGATTTAAATACTATTAAAACAAAATTAAACTACAAAAAAAAGCTAAAGGAGGAACCGTTTTGTTTGGTAACCCCTTCAGGAGGCTGCGCAACCCGGCGCATGCGCGGAGGGAGGTCGATTTAGCGGTTGTTTCCTGCTTGCTGTTTCCACTCGAAGCAATGGCAGAAGTAAAAGCTTCCCTGGCTTGTGGAGGTATGTTCAGCTTTTGTATTTCCTGTATGAATAACAGTGGACCACACACGCTATCCCAGCATCAGTTTAAAGGCCCCTAGCAGCTGCCGTTGGTGAAAATGCGGCTCAAACTGAAGCACAGTTAGCCGGAGGGGCGACAGCTTTAGCTGGTGATGCTTCAGTCATGAGGTTTAATGCTGGGGAGGAAAAGAAACCTTAAAGCTGTAAAGCTTCACATTGAGATAAACACCTTGTCTGATTTCAGTGTTTTCTTTTACCGTCACAGTTATAGCGGCTTTCCTGAGTTCAGCGGTGCTTGCATTTGTTGAAGACCTAGATGACACGTAAGTGATGCACTACTATGTGCTTTTCCCCCTTCACTGATTCACCAATTCAGCTTCCTGCTACGGCAACTTCCGAGTTTAGAAATCATGCTCCGTGTGGATGCAAAGTGGCTCACTGCTCCTACTTCCTGTACTTTAGCAATGCTCTAAACCCTGTATGGTAAAAAGTGCCCACATTGCAGTGGTTGCATTAGCAGAAAAAAAAATACATGGTGGTGATGCTGATTTCCTCTCTTTCTAGTTGCACAGTGCTTTATTTTTTTTAATTGGATGCCTGTGGTGAAAAGTCTCTGTAGATTATCTCTCTTGTGTGTAATAAGCCTGTCTTTGTATTGGAACATTTTTCATGATTTTGCCAATGACAATTTAAACATTAGCTCATCAATGGGCAGAGAGTAGTCTGCACGCCACAGGCTTTAATTGATTTTTTTCAGGCCCCCAGATGTCAGCAGTTTAAATGTGAGAATATGATTCTTACGTTAAATATGAGTTTGGATTGCTGTGGGGAGATTTACCCATATGGTATACTCAGTCTTTTGTGGTATTTCATTTGATTTTATTATTCATTAATTTTAATGTGATTTATTTGATTGTCAGAACTTGTCATTTCTGTCTAGTCTCAGCTGAATGGTTACAACTATGTTTTTTCTCTATTCCATAGATTTAAAGACACCAGAGTGAATGACGTCTGGCTGGTTGATGTGAGTTTGACATTATGGACCCACACAAACACACACTCTAACCTGGGTCCATTGAGCTATGGTTTACTTCATATCCAGCACGCCACTGTCTGAATCATCCCTTGCGGAAGCAATGGGAGTCTGGGTGGGATGTCATAAGGGAGGGGGTCGTGCAAACAGTCCCCTGTGATTAGTGAATGAGAAGTCATGCATGCACGGCAAAGCCGGGGGGCTCTGAGAGCTTTAAAGCAGGGTTTGTGTCGACACCCAAAGTAGCAAAAGTTGCTTTTGCTGCGCGTTATGGGCTCCATGGTGAATTGTGACATTAGTTTTATTTTTGTGTTGTTTTCTTATACTGATGAAATTGTTATATGTTGTGTAATTTGTGGAAACTAAGCTCCTAAAAAGAAATTCAAACAAACCAGACAATCACTGGAGCAAAAGGCTTTTACGTAAAATTAGTCAACAAGTTCTGCTTAACACTGAATCTTTGTCTTTTATTGCCATAATAACTGTTTTGTAATCCTTTTGGCTTTCAGTGGAGAAAGACCACTGTAACTGTTACCCATGGTCACATGTTAGGTTAGCCATTAAATCAACAATAAAGCACCAATGTGTAAAATTAGTACAGGAAAAATATGGTGTAACCGAAAAAGCCATAAAAATAACTTGCACAAGAGAGCAGATACAAACCAGTGTTTTAAGTATACAAAGAATCGTAACCAGTTACATAAGACATGTAATAGTCACACATATAATATAATAGACTTGTAATAACATTTCAATAAAAATGATGATTAAAAAACAGACAAAAACCAAACACTAAACGAGACCAGATAAAACAAACCTTTAATACACTACTTTTTGTTATTCATAAATTCAGACATACTTAACGTCCACTGATAAAGACAAACACGGTGTGTCATACCGGCTTCATAACTGCCTAACTTGTAAAATGCAATGGTACCTTAAATGGCCCTCTGGTTAAAGTGATGATTAAGAGCATGGGGAATCATACTTTCTCATGCTACTATCTCACCTCTGTGTGAAGATCTTTTTGTGGTGGTGGAATAAGACGTGACGTGCAATCTTTAGCGGGTTGTTTTGTTCTAATGAGCATGTCGTCATTTTGTGCATGCCTGTCTGTTAAACCCTACGTTTAGTGCTGCCGGCGTGCTCTGGAATGATGGTCTGGCACTTTTTCCTCCAAGGGAGGAAATGGAACACAGTCTGACTTAAAGTCAGTCATTGCTGAAGTGTATTTCATGCAAAAGATGCAAAAAGGCAAATTAAATGGTCAAAAGCTAACATGACCTAACACTGACAACATAGATGTCACAGTTTTCTCCTTCATTCACATGAACTCTGTTTCATCTTACAGTACCTGTCTTTTAGTTATCCTAAATGGCCTTTTATTCTTTTTGTTTGGTAAGCATAGTGTGCCATGTTAGTATTTTATTTTCTCTTGTCCTGTGAAACTTACTTCATTACGTTATGTCTGTGTAGGTTCTCAGTTGTCCAGGTCATGGTAGCTTCAGGAGCTTGACAAAAGAAGTCCAGTGGCCTTCTTTTCAAGCTCTTAAGACTTCATTACATTGTTCACATAAACTCAACCTTTCCTCAATCAGTTAAATTAAAAGTCCTGTACCTTTGCATATATTTTACTTTGACATATTTCTATAAATGTGCTGAAAATGTTAGAACAGCTTTTATTTTGAAGACATATGGGTACATAAGGATTATCTGTGGATATTTCATTAACCCTTGATGTATTATAAATCTTACCAGCAAACAGACAGATATTAAAAAAGAGAGAGTTTAACATTTAATTATAGTCTCCCTTAGAGGTAGCTAATGTGTCGTCATGGCAAAAAGAAAGTTAGACCTTTTGCCAATTCTACATTTTTTATATTGGGACATAATAGAAGTAATGCTCTCCTTACCAAGTCTTAAAATTTGGTAAATATAACCTTAGATGGACAGCAGCACGTGACATATCACACAGTGTCATTATCAGTAAATCATGAAAATGCAGAAGCAGTTTGTGGAAAAATTAAGTACACCCCAGTGTCTACTGATTTACTAGCTTGTAGAACGACTAGCCATACTTCAGCCTGTTAACTAATGTTAAGATCTAAGATGCTAACTGAGGCCTGTAGAGTCTGAGATGCTCTGGGGGTGAACTTGCCGCGATGTCCACTTCTGGCAAGATTAACAATTGTCTTGAATTTTCCATGTTCTCACTGTAGAATGATGCACTTTTAATTATTTGGAAATGGTCATATAGCCTCTCCAACACAGATGGACAGCAGCTTTTCCTTCTCTAAGAACAGTTAGACACTGCATTGCAGATGTCGTTCCTTCCTGGCAAACAAGTGTCAGTGCTCCAGACAGGAAAAACGTCTGTTTCTATGGCAGTGCTCACATTTGCTAATGACCAGTGCATTTGATTAGTAAAAGCAGGGTGTGCCTTATTTTTACCACAACTCTGCCTTTGTTTTGCCCCGGTACTAAAGACACTGCATCTGTACTGTTAATGTGACATCATGAAGTTCAGACTTCTGCAATGTAGAAAATATGAAAATATACTAGCGTCCCAAACCCTGATAAATGGGAGGGATGGATCAGGAAGGACTGCCGACATAAAATCTGTGTCAAATCAAATATGCGGATCCATCCTCTGTGGTGAACCGTTGGGAAATAAAGGACCAGCTGAAAGCACCTTCTCTTTTCTCTGTTCTTTGAAAACGGGATGACATGAGTACAGTTCTTGAACCACTATTTCAAGCTTAGCTTAAAATTAAACAACTGCAATTGTTCTTCCTTTTTTATCTGCTGTTAATTACCAATAATGCTTTAACTCAGCTGTGTTTGTCCTTTCAACAATGGGGTGAATCTTGACAGCGCAATATTAAGGTCGCTATTAATATAGCTTATGATTATATGAAAGACTTCACAGTAGGTTGTACATGATCTAAAGAATGCTTTTTTTAAATTCTTGTGGTCTCTTTCAGTTCTATGCTCCGTGGTGCGGCTATTGTAAAAAACTAGAGCCAATATGGCATGAGGTAGGAGCTGAGCTGAAGAGCTCAGGGTCGCCGGTTCGTGTGGGAAAGATGGATGCTACGGCTTACTCTGGTGAGTAAATCATGTAGCAGTTTAATGTCTTCCCCTGGAGCTTGCGTGCCCCCAGGTGATTACTTTATGTGCTAGAGACAACATTTCTCTGTAATGGACCATGTTGTTCAACATCATGATGCTTTCAATATAAACATTAGAGTATTAATGCCAGTTACTGTGACATTTGTGTGACGTGTAGGGATGTTGGTACAGCAATATTACAAGTGTGTTAGAGTAAAAATTATACCTCTACAAATGCAACAGTTCTGTGTCTTATTAAGCAGCTGCTAACTGCAAGATTAATCTATGGACACGTATTCTCCAGCCACAGGAAAGCATCTTTCTTTTTGAATCTGTAATGCTTCAGAGAGATATACTTAATTTTTGCAGTGAGATTAAATTAGGAGAGCATTTGAATCCTTTAAGACGATTACAAGAGGGTATTAAAATCTTTCAAAGAGAGAGACGTCTTTCAAGATGTGGAGATTAAGCCTTTCAAAAAAAGCAAGTATGATTTGTATTGTTTTCTGTGTTGCAGGAATGGCATCAGAGTTTGGTGTTCGTGGTTACCCCACAATAAAACTGTAAGTACCACTCTTTAGTTTGGTATAGATGCAAGATGAAGTTAAATGATTTGAATATATCCCACACTCATTATAGACTTTATGGGAAGTAATACCAAGCAGTTTTTTAAAAACAAGTTATTATACTTGAGCGCTTAGAAAAAGTAATATGCTATTAAAAGGTTAATTAAATTTGAACACAATATTTAATTATTCCATTAAAGTTGTTTTGCAGGTAACACTGTCTTTGTGAAGCTTCAGTAATTTTCCTTTCACTATTTAATCAGAGGAGCGTTTTTTTTCACCAACATGTAGTAATTTTGGACTGTAATTTGTTATGTGGCTGTTGCATTATTTATATTTTATACTCTAGCTATTGCTTCAGCCACCCCACCCCCACTGTAACCTCCTGTATCTAAGTGTACCTGCGTGTATTTTGTGTCATTATAAAGATGCTTTTTCCCTTGTTGCCTTGCCTTTGGAGATGCCCTTAGATAAATTATTCAAGAGGGAATAAGGTGTTGTTGCTTTCTCCTTAAGGCATAACCAAGTAACAAAGTCAGTTCACACATTTTGAAAAAAAATTATATTAGTTTGGCACTTCAGAGTGCTGTTAATTACACATTTCTTGTGGGATGATTGTGCAAAACTCCCTTTAGTCATTGGAATTAGCAATAGCTTCTTGATTTCACTCGTATGCCTTTCTTACAGTATATCTGAGTGTACCTGTGAAACTACAAATGCAGTTGTCCAAATGTTTTAGCGCATACTTTCCATTTAATTTATTTCAAATCATTTCTTAAAATTCAAGTGCCATTTTTTTTATTATAAAATGAATGAATTTAGGTAGACACCAGCTGCTTAACGGCAGGGCTCATGTTGACATGAGATAAATGATCTTGCAACTTAGCAGAGTTCCCTCCATTTATATGAAGCTGAATCATTTATCAGCACACTAACATAATGGGCTCCCCATTTAGTTTCATCAAGCTCATTTGGGAAAGTGCCACAAGATCACTGCAGGGTTCATAACATTAAACCAAGCAAGTGATGAAACATCCATCGAAGAACACGAGATACCTCCCTTGGTGACAGAAGGAGACTTGATTTAGAGTTCTGTTTCCCCCTGAGTTCATTAAGCGCCGTGGGCTGATGCAACCTTAGCAATCCTTAATGCATTTTGCTTGTTGTAAGAGCTCGACTCGAGCAGTTTTCTCGGCTGGAACTCAATTAGGTAAAGTCATTTGTCTTTTTTTTTTCCCCTATTGGAGGTGTAATGATTTAGATTAAGTTGACCTTTGCGGTGAACAGGGTTTTCCTGGTAGGTGCTGTTTCACCAGAACATGCTGTTTGTATGACAGGTTGTTGTTTTTAAGTTCAGATGTTGGTCACAGACTTTTAAGTGAGATAATTTGCTTTTTATTGTTAAAGGCATTCATTTCATATGTAAAGGTATGATGTTAATATAAAACATGGGCAGAGTTTCAAAATTATGATGGAAACGTCTGTAAAAGAAAGGCTTAATCTGGCATTAAATTCTAGGTTTTCAATTTGTTTTCTTTTCACATCATATACCACATATCTTATATTCAATGTATAACATATGAGACACCTATAACATGAAAGGGAACAGGTGGATTTATAAAACTGCTTATTGCAATGGTTTCTCAAAAATTGCTAACTCCTGTTAACTTACAATAGGTGTCTCCATAGTTTACAAAATTAGATATAAAAAACAAAAACATCCAGTGATGGGCTGTTCTTGTCAATGACAGAGGTCAGAGGAGAACTGCTTGATTGGTTAAGGCCCCCCCCCCAAAAAAGAAAAGTGACTGCAACTATTTTGAGCATGATTGCTTTGCAGATCAGTATCTCAGTATGCGTAACACGCTGAAACTTGATTGGCCAGACCAAACCAGGCTTCACTCCCTGTGACTCACCAAAACTGAAGTGTGGAAAAGCATGTCTTGGTACGATGACTTTAGATTTCTGCTGTAATGCGCAGATGGTAGGGTCACGATTTGGCATCCAGCTGCCTTGTGTCAACGCTTCAGGCTGGGTTAGTGGTAAAATTGCGTGGGGAATGCTTTTCCCTGGCGCATATTAAGGCCCTTAATACCAACTGAACATCATTCGAATGCCATTGCCGAGCCGAGTATTGTTGCTGACCGTGTGCATCTCTTGATAGCCACTGCCAGCAGGGTAAGGCGCCATTTCACAAAGCACACATGATCTGAAGCCGGTTCCATCGACATGCCAGCGGGTTTTGTATGTTCCATTCGCCTCGGCTCTCGACCAAAACCCCCTTTGGGATGAGGTTGAAAGGGAGAGCCGTACAGCCAGCAATTCTGTAGCATCGTGTACTGGTTTTATATGAACATGGTAAACAATCTGTAAGGAATGTTTCCAATATTATACTGAATCTATGCCACCAATTAATTTAGGATTTTTTAAGTGGGCAAAGGTGGGTCCAACACTACATTAGAAAAGCATACAAAAAATTGGCACCTGCTATATAAAATGAGGAAGAACCAGTAGAAGGAAAAAAATATTTGTGTTGCTTAAACAGCAAAAATAATCTACTCTAAAATGTCAAAAGAGCGGTCCAATCAGAAAATTTAGTTCGACGTACACCTCTTGCATAATATTCTTTTTTCATACAAATCCTGAATGCATGACTGCCAAGCAGTTAATTCCCGTTTTATTCAGTTTCACATAAATATGCAAGCGGTGTCATTCTGTTGGCACAAAACAGTGAAAGGTGTTGAATGGGTTTTCAATGAAATATTCAGTCTTTCACTATTTTTTCTTATTATTTTCAGGTTAAAGGGTGATCTTGCCTACAATTACAAGGGACCGAGGACAAAAGATGATATTGTAGAGTTTGCCAACAGGGTGGCAGGGTAAGTTACAGGGTTCAAACAACACTTGGAAATCAACATGAGGAGAAACTGAGAGCCGAGTAGAACTTCCCTTATTTCACAGGAAGACATGCCAAGCTAAATGAAAACCATCTAAGGCAGCTTATCAACCCAGGCCATATTTGTTTCATAGCTCAATGGATTTCTGCCTCTGATGCTCCACTTTAAACCACTGTATCAAGTGAGCCTGACAGATTTCTCCCCTCCTTGAGGGAAATCAAACTAGATCCGTGACAGAGGGGCTGATCAAAAGCTTGGCTCGGAGACGGGTTGAGGACTGCAGTGGTTTTTTGAACTGCCACTGGGTGGTGCTAGCAGCACAGAAACCAAGATTAGGACGTTACACATCACTGTTGTACTCTGTGAGGTTTAAATACTTATCAAAATGAACTCCTGTCTATGTTTTGTTTGTTTGTTTGTTTGTTTGTTTGTTTGTTCTTTATTCCATCAGACCAGCCGTCCGAGCCCTTCCCAGCAAGCAGATGTTTGAGCACATGATGAAACGGCACGATGTGCTTTTTGTGTATGTTGGTGGGGATTCTCCTCTCAAAGTAAGCAACCTACATCAATACACTTTCATTCTTTTATTCTTTAGCAACCACACAAAAGTCTGCATCATAGGGGCAATGCTATGCTGCAGCATTGACATAATATAAGAAAGAATTAATTCTATGCAATACCTTCAAGTGATAATTTACAATCTTTGAATACCGAAAGCCTTTTTTTTTTTTCCTTCTTTTTTTGCTATTGCAGGAGAAGTACAACGACGCTGCCTCTGAGCTCATCGTCTATACTTACTTCTTCTCTGCTTCAGAGGAAGCCTTGCCAGAGGTAATGCTTTGAATAGGCGATCATCTTTCGTCTTTAGAAAGTATGAAATTAATTTCACAAAGATACACTCACAAACATGTCATTAATGCACTTGGGAATGACACATGCAGTTATATTTTCCTAGTTTGAGATAATGTATTTAGATTCTTTGAGCATGTCTCTTGCCCTGGGATTGCACACGTTACAAGCGCTGATGTTTTTTTTTCCCAGTACAAAGAGTTTTTCACATATTTTATATGATTTATGGATCTTTGTCTAAAGTGGTGTTTTTGTGTTTTCAACAGTCAGTATCTTTGCCAGAGCTTCCTGCTGTCGTAGTCTTTAAAGATGGAGGCTACTTTACCTATGATGGTAAGTATTTTATTTGCTTTAGGCTTTGTCCACTACTGTTGTCTTGTTTTTTTCAATTGGTTTAGTTTAATAGCTTAACTAGAGGGCAGTAGGGTGCCATGCTGTCTCCTGCTCCCGCCTGCTATTCCCTCCTCCTTCTCGCCTCTCACATAAACTTTGTAACCAGAGCTGTCTTCATGTAGTTTTCCCGTTCCTGCCGCTGCTCTTTCATCCTCACCACACTGAGTTATGGTGTGCCTGGCCCATCATAAAGCACCCCAGGCTCTGCCCACTATTGTGTGTGTGGTTAGGCCAGTGATGTTGTGGCAGTTTGTCTCTGGGCGGACATACATAGCAGGCCAGGGTGGATGAACTGGCTTGAGTGGGCGTGCGAGACCGCAGATTCGACCAAAGAAGAGCGCAGAGCTGGTAGTGTGTATACAGTCAAAGCCAAGAGGTGAATCGCTGCATCAGCCATCGAGTCAAAGCAGACAAAAAAGAAAATCACATTTGCGATGCGTAAAAGCTTTAGAGGATCTGCTTTTTCAGGTCATAATTGAAAGCTTTCAGCGCAGTAACATGAGTTCACCGCATTCCTCCATGATCTCTTGTATTTCTCTGCCGCTTTGGGCCTGAGTTGGCAGGCGGAACCGGAAGCGAAGAGCGTCGAGGCACAGCGACAACACAAACGGACCCCAGTAGTGGCTGTTAGGGAGGTCAGGCGCACGGTGTGTGACCCGGAGAACAAAATCCATCTGCGTTGCGGTCTGTGCGTTTGCATCCATCTGCTCCACCTGACCATTTCGGAAGGCGGGCTTCACGCACCAGAATCTCAGCAGAAGAGGCTCGCCACAGTAGATGTTAACCACAAAAACTCCACACTCTGCAGAGTCCTCTAGGACTCTGATACGGAGGATGTGATGAATCTGTAGCATTGCCATGGTGACGGTGTGTTAAACTTGTCAAGGACTGAGGAGAGGAGCAGCATGGCAAAATGACATGGTTGTGTCCTTCCTTTCTTTGTCCTTTTCAGTCGTTCGTAAACTGCAGAAGAAAAAAACTTTGATTATTTAGTATAGTAACACAGAAACTGAGTCATTAAGCATTAGACACTTACCTCAAGTGATAGCAAAAGAGAAATTTAAGAAAGTGGTTTGCCTCGCTTTTTTAAAGACTTATAGCCTTCAGCCTCGGCTTTCTGTCCATCTGCTGTAGTATGCTTCTAGTCTCCCTGAAGGTCTTCTGGCTAAATGTTGGATGAAGGAATAAATGAGTCAACCACACCTCATATGGTTTGCTGTTGCCCTCACTTTGCATGGTGTTCAGTCAGAAAATTTTATATGGCTAAACTTATGAGCCCATTTGCATAGGCACCTAGTGACACTGTTTTATGGCAGGCTGTGACGTTTAGTCAAGCGTGTGAGTATTATACTGTGAAACTGACACGTTCTTTTTTTGCTGCACTGTTGTTTATCTTCTAGCTTTAGAGGCCGACAGCTGCCAAGATATTCTAACGACTTTGATCATGCCCCCCCGCCAACTATTTGCTTTCATATGTATTTTCCGAATACACAGATTCAAAGTACTCATTAGAAATTCACTGCACACTTGCTGTTCTTGCTGTGCACTCTTGTTTTTAAAGAACGGGTCCCACTGAGCACAACCACACTGTCCAAACACAAGCTCTCGCTTTGTGTAAAATGATATTTGACATGTTATTGTTTAGCTTTGATTGCTTTAGTGCGCATCACAAATAGCGGCATCCCCTTTGAAAAGCACTGTTAAGATATAGTAGAACACAGAAGCTCATACATATTTAATTATCCAAATCCTCTGTTTCATACAGTTATACAGGTCTGCTCTGCTATTGTGCTTCAAAGGCCAAGTGGTTTTGATCATTGTGTAGCTGCATTGAAAGCTACTGGGCAACATGTAAGAAAGCAGAAAAATATAATTAGCATATATGTCAGCATGCACAGTATGGCATTTGTAACTGTTTCACTTGCCAACAGTCTTTAGACACGTTTTTGGGTCTTTGAGTCCTCCTAATGCTCAGAGCTCCACATAAGGCTTCCTGTTAATCTGACTCAGTGGTTAATGGTTTGGCCTTTCCACTCCTTGTATGGAAACATTCATAATGCTGCCAGCTGTGAGGCCGAATGTGTTTGCATATGTTTATTGGGATCATGTAAATGACAGGATGATTAACAGTTTGTGAATGTGATGACAGAAAAGATCACACTTAAACAGGTGATAACACAATGATGACATTTTGGTACAGCGCACACGGTCAGCCTTCATTTCACTGGTTATTGCAATCTGCAGTGTTGGCAAGGTCAGCGTGAATGACATTGATGGAAACTGGTTGTTGTTTTTACTTTGTTTGGACAGAGGAGTGGTGGGTGGGAGATGGGGTATGAAGTGCAAAAAAGGCAGAGATGCTGCATGTAAATTGTGACCGTGGATTTCACGATCTTATTTTGGATAATTGTTTTTGGAAAGTGGACAAAAGTATTTAGACATGATTAACATAAGTCAAATGTTTAATTATTGTCAAATTATTAGGTCAAAATGATCAAATTATTGTTCCAGCTGCTGGTGTAATGTTTAATTACTAATTTATTGCTGAGCTATAAGTACATAATGTAGAGTGGAACCCCGACTTACGAAATTAATTCGTTCCCAAGGGTCTTTCGTAAGTCGAAAATTTTCTTAAGTCGAAGCACCCATCGCGCCTTTTGAGTGACCGATAGGCTATTGGCTAATTGCTAACTGCAACAACAATACACCGTTTAAGTGGAATAGCGAAGCGCAAGTACGAAAGCCAAGGGGGTTGTCACATGATCCGGAAGGCATTGTAGGCATTCTGGGCTCAGCCAATCAGAGCCAGCGGATTTCGTTATGCGGGCATGTTGCCGTAACACGGGCAGAAATATTGCCGTTAAGTGCCTACATAACTTGAATTTTTCGTTAAATGGGGTATTCGTAAGTCGGGGTTCCACATTCTGCAGTTGCATGCAAATTACAGTGGAGTAATTAAAGTAGGAATACAGTGAAGTACTTCAGTGAATTTACTTTAGTAGTAAGTCTACTTACTACATGGCTCTTGTCCACTTTTCTATATTTTTTTATTCATGTGGCATTTGTCACCAACAGTGGCTTCTTCTTCACTATAAATAATATAACTAACTATAACCGATATAGCTTTGTTTGATTTGATTGCTCAAGCATTACCTTACATGAATATGAGCTGCTAGCTACTGACAGCATCATTTTTTTTCTTTATCTTTACCCGATCCTATAACTGAGCAATACATAAAATATTTTTATATCACACTCTTTTTATTTGTTGTTGTATTCCTATTTCCTTTTAGTAGTTGAGCCAACGCATCTTCTTTGTTAAACCTTATGTGTTCTTTTTTATAATAGCAAATTACCCATCATTACACCGAGCTTTGTGTCACATTTCAACACGTCATTCTCCTGGATCGTACGCTGTCTGAGTTATCTTTATGAAGCAGCTTCCTCCCCTCTCTATGCGTTTCCCCCTGTGGTTCTGTTTCTACACTTTTTGCATTGTCTTGGAGGTCTTCTGTGCCATTAACCTTCATCCTTGAAATGTGTCAGAGCTGCCTCCTCCCTCTGCTCCAAACTCTGACACTGGATCATCCTCACTCCACCCACTGTCTGTTTATATTCCCCCTCATCTTTCTCTCTCACCTCCCACTGTGTGAACTCTGGGCTGAAGGGCTCCTGTAGGGCAGTATGGAGATTGTGAGGGTGGCGCCCGGGAAGAAAGCAGTTCTAATTTGTTTCAAGGTGAAGCAGGTTCAGTCGGTGTAGAGGTGGATCAGGCTGTACAACCCCAGTATGGGGCCTCCGAGCTTTCTTTTGCTTCTGGGGTAAAGTTGGGAAGCTGCATGCTGTCTGTAAAGCCAGAACATCTGTGGAAAGAACTCTCTGGAATGTCTGCCCTATCCACTGACTCAGCAGTCTTAACAGCAAGGCTCCGCTCCCTTTGCACAGTATAATCACTGAGGAATAGTTTCTAATACTACTGTAAGCTACGACCTTGGGGGGGGTTTAAAAGTGTGTTCCAGGTTTTAGCTTGTCATGTTTAGTATTATGCTTCCAGCTCACTTGGAGCCCTGCAGGATGAGAATCATGTTAAAAGTCATCAGTGTTCTTGTAATTACTATGATGGTAGCGAAAGGTCACGGTAACTTATTAACGTGTCATAATAAGGTCCCGGCTACATTTGACATCAATTATGAGCGTCCTGTAGCCTCTCAGCTGGAGAAAACGGTGTTGTTTAAGCAGCTTCGTTACACCCTATTTATACCCTCCAGGGACATTCTCTGCTTCCTGTTTGCGTGTTGCCTCCAGATGTTAGAGGAGCAACAACATGTGGCTCGCATTCAGGAAGTAATTTTTTATTTTTCTGTCTTTGTTTATTTTTTTTTATTTATATGGTGCATTTGATAGGATTTTTTTTTCTTCTCTTGTTGCATCTGTTGAATTATACATTTGCTCCAGATGTGTTAAAAATAAATGTATGGTTGCAGAATCATTTACAAACCAAATGTGATGTTTTTCTTTCCTTAGCTGTTAAAATTAGGTCAGGTTAGCCAGCATTTTGGGGGAAAAGGCATCAATTGTGAATGAAAATTACAGTATTTTTCCTCTTAATGTTCTTGACAGCCATCTATTTGATAAATAGTAATTAATCTGGAAATGTGACTGTGAACAGTCAAAGCTAAACAAACTGTTATTTGATTTATGACTTGGCCATCTGTTGCGTTTGATTGTTTACATCTCCATCGATTGCCAATCTGTTCGCTCTGAGTCATAGATCATTGTGCTGCTTCAGATCTTGAATACCCTGCCTGACTGTTAAGCCAGAGGCAGCTGGCTGTCAAAACAGTTTCTGGTCATTGTTTATCTGACCTATGGCTGTGACTGCTCAGCTTCTGTCTTGCTCTTTGTTCCCCAAGAATGCATACAGGTGGCAAACGCTGATCTTCTTACATTCCAGCCATCAATACACTCTTCTGCTTTCCCTTTTTATTATAGGCAGTCTTTGGGCTGAATGTTGATTAGCTCTGTGCTTCTGTTTCTGAAAGATTTTACCTGTCTGTGTTGCAGAGTACGAGGACAGTAGCTTATCATTGTGGGTGAACAAGGAGCGCTTCCAAGGTTACCTTCAGATTGATGGCTTTACGTTGTATGAGCTGGGGGAAACAGGTGGCGTATGCTCTTTTTCAATATATAACGTATTTATTCCTGAATTTCATTTTCCTTTGCACATTGTTTTTACTTTAGTTAGGGTTTATAATAGAATACTGTCCAAAAGGCTTGAGCCACCCCTAATTTCTTTAGATTTTGCTAAGAAAATGAGAAATAGATGCAGTGATCTATTGAAACCTGTGAAGATAATGAAAATACAGTTAAGATTCCCTGCCAAGTTAACTGTCATATGTAGACCCTTGAGTTAGGTGGCCTTTTTATGCCTGAATTATTTATATGTTAGGGCTTTGAACTTGACAAACAATCATTCCTCTGAATAATTGTTACGACCCGGCTCAAAAGCTGCAACATAAAAAAGGAGACTAATACCAGCGTGTAGGTGAAAAGAGGTTTTATCTTAAAATGGACAGGTTGGCTAAAATGGCTGGTGCCACCAAGGCAAAGACTAGTGAGCTCCCTGGGAAGCTTGCCTCAGGTATGCTTTTATCCACACCTGACTAGGTGTGGCCAATTAGCACCAGCTGAACACACTGAGCAGATTAGAGGCTGCAGAGGGACGTAACAATAATAATCAGAAAACCTGAAGAACTATTGCATGAGAGGACTTTAAAACTGATTTGGAGAAAGTCTTGCTCCTTAGAAGCAAAGTTTACAAAAATGACAGGTGGCTCAAGACTTTTGCACAGTACTGTAATATCCTGCTTCAAAATGTATGGAATCGTGAGTTTCTGGGTCTAGTTTCATTTGTTTTTTTGGTTAGTAGATTAATTGCTGAAATTTCACTGAGAAATAGAAGAATGAACCGAAAACCTCAAAATATTCAGTTTCCTTTCATGGAAAACAAGACATGCAGCCAATGATCACTTTTAAAAACCCAGCACTGGGACATTTTATGTCTTTGCTTTATTATCAGAATAGATACAGATCAATTTTCTGCAGAATGACTGTTTTTTAAAGGGCTGTATTTTGTTAATTGTGAGCCTAAGATGTGGGACTTTTAATGTGTTTTTTTTATGTGTGTGTCCTTTTTAATCTTTATGACTGTGGAACCAAAGTGATTACAGATTGAATACCAGCTTATATCATTTGAACTGCATCAGCACTTTATACATGGCTTTGCTCAGACTGCCTGCCTCATTTTATTACATTGTAAAACCCCTTAATATTTTAGAATCTCTAAACATGTCTTCCACTTAACAACTTTATATTTAAGAATCAAACAACATAGAGCTGCGGTTTTTAAAAAATCCAGTAAAAATATCCAGGGCTAAGGTAGCAAAGAGTATCCCTTCCCTCCAGATATAGCCCATGTTCTGCTTGTTTAAATGTACATACACTTCTCCTCTAAAAGGAAATTTAAGCTCAAGAGTGAAATACAAACTGCCTCTTAAACGGCAGTAAATTGATGGTCTGTGCAGAGAAAGCTGTGCTTTCTAATATTAGATACAGTGTTTTCCTCCTTTGTGCTGATGTTGCTGAGATCAGTGATGCTCAACAGTTGAATGTTGCTTAAATGTGTTACTGTGTGCAGTTTTAGTTTCTGGCCCATCCATATAGCAGGCTTTCCAGTTAGTTTTAACAGTTCTGCATATAACACGGTCTCCATAGCATCTTAATTGGATAAACACTGTAACTGATTAAAGGCTACATTGTTAAGTTTGATGTGTATCTGTGAATTTGCCAGCCTTGTCTTTGAAGCCTTTTCAACAAAGCATCAGATTTCACGCTCTTGGGCTCAGCGGAGCTGTAGGAGTGACATTTCATGCTGTAAAATCCCTGCTCCAACACATCGTAAGTCACACTGACACAGAACTTGGTACCCGCGACAGCCCCAGTGTGACCAAACCATTGAAAAGTTTGAAACTGTAATTTATGGGCTAAGATTTAGAGCACATGAGACCTATATTGGTAGCATACTGAAAGCAAAAAAACATGCAACACATGGATTTTAAAATTAAAAGGCAGCAGTTTGGATTTCTTTGCGGTGTAAAGAAACATTGAAGGTTTTTCTTTGGGGATAGAAGATAAATAGTAAGCAAGCGCTTTCATAGTGCGGTTAATTTGCAGATTTTCTAATTTAACCCATTAGAATCCAACTTGCTTCACACGTTATTGGATGGAGGCAGTGAACTAGTGAATAAACAACTTCTGCAGGTCAAACATGAATAGAAACCTGATAGAAATGTAATACGACATTTTAGAATATGTGAATTCTTTTTTTTTAAAGCTATTATTACAAAATCTTGGAATTTAAAGGACTTGAGACTTGAGCAGTAAGGGATTCAGAAGTTCTGTCTACATGTAAGCCATGAAAAATATCTTTTCTATGCTTTGATCTTTTTGCTTGGAGATTGTTTAAAAGATATAATAACAACCCTATGATCACAGAGCTTGGAAGTATTGGATGTCGAAGCTGTAGAAAATAACACCAGTGGTTCTTCATTTCATCTGTGGGTCAAAAATTACAACTAAATTCACAGAACGAGGGGCTTTGATGCCAGAGGGTAGCAGGCTGAGAAACATCAGTGGTTTCAAAAAGTGGTTGAATAAATAACGACACAGTGCAAACACGGTAAATATAATGTTCGATGGGTGTGCCGGTTGTAAGTTTTCACTAATACGTTTATTAATATTAGATCTATTTAATGCATTCTGGATCAATTATGAGTAGGTCACAAGCTCAGCTTTTTTAAGTTGCCAGGTTGTGAAAAACCCACCTTTCACATAGGATTAGTCTTTTTAGCTCTTTAATTAACCCCACAGACCCTTTCGGATAATCTGATGTTTGACATCCGATCCTCTGGAAAGAGCCGCAAGGCTTCTGAACCAAAAGTCAATTTATTAACTGTTTTCCTTTTAAATCTGCAGACTTGATATTTATGTGAAGAAATCCCTCATTAATCACTTGAATGCACTCACTTTTATAATTGCACTTACTACACCTTGTTGTCACCTTCATAGAAAATAAGAAGCCTATGATGCTTATCAGCATATGTAACTAGTGAAATTGCCACATGTAGAGGATTGAAAAACAAAGAGGTTTTGAACACTGCTGCACTTGAGTGGCTTTATTTGCCATAGTAAATTATTATTAAATTGGCTACATTGTTAAAAAATACTCCATAAATGTCTAAATAATACTTGCATGGTAGTGCAATTTTATTGTAAAACTTAATTTGTCCTTTTCCAACTTGAGTTGTGCAGAATCAATCTAATCTTCCTGGAAATACACAGATGAATGATGCTGCTGTGCTCATGCTCAAACACAGCACAGAGTTAATTATACACATTTCCACAGGTTGTATTCCCATGAAGAATAAAAACACCAACTGAACCATAAATTAACATTTTTTCCTCTCTGATTTTCTGTTTCCACCAGCAGTTACAGAAAATCTGCAATCAAAGTTATTTAGATATACAGTATAATTTCACTGAATATACATGTTAAATATTATTCCTTCTCCTGATGCAAAGCTGGCAACTTTCTTTATATAACCTCATTCTTGGCATCTAATCAACGTGAGTGACCACCAGGGGGCAGGCTGGCACTCTCACCCAAGCAGCAAGGGACGTGTAGCATCAAAGCATATCAGGCCGAGTAACAAACCTTTAAAGTTGTGTAACAGTTTTTTGTTGTGCTTTTTAAGCAGATCTATTTGTTGTGGGTTTGGGTTTTGAATGGCACTGAAATAGCTCTCCCACCACAAAGTGACCACTTGTTTCCTATTCAGCCGAGCAGAAAGCCTAAGCTAGCTTAATGTTTGAGTGATGAATGAGCAAAGTGCTCGCCGTGTCCCTTCCTTTCTTCTTCCCCTATTGAGAGGTGATAGATCTCCTCCGGAACCTCTTACCCTCCCACCATTGTCTTTTCACCGTCCTTTTTGTGTGTCTGACTGATTTGTAATCCTTGTCTTCCACCTCAGGCAAACTGGTGGCAATTGCAATCATCGATGAGAAGGACCCCACAGAGGAGAGTGGCAGGTACAAAAGAACACTGAAATTAAAAAGCATGACTCTTATAAATTACTCCCACTCTCACCACAATAATTGAGCTTAAGTGCATGGCTTTCAAATACAGATAAGACCATTATTGTTTGCATCTGCCTACAAATTGCAGCCAACAGCTAAAAAAAGGTTAGACTCCAACTCGTGTGGTATTTCTCTGTCTTCTAATTTGCTTTTAGATTAAAGACCTTGATGCAGAGGGTGGCAAAGGAATACCGGGAACACTTTAACAGGTAAGGCACGGGTAAATGATGAGGTCAAAGACGGAGATCCAATTTATACATTTATTCTAGGATGTTGCGCTCACTGGGGAACGCTGCCTGTCTACTCACAAGCAAGTTATACCTTTGTCAGGGCACGTCTGTTTTTGTTGAGGTTCAGTAGGAACGTAATTATGCAAAATGTCAGATTCCAAATATAGGTGTTCTTTTCAGCTGTCACTCAGAAACACAACTCGGCTTGTATTAATGCATAATTTTCTGTTTTCTCTGCCTCCAATTGTGCGATAACAACTGGAGATGGGGTATTTATGTTACGCGCTGTGCTGCTCGACCTGTTCTTTTACAGGAGAGGAGCCAGTGTAACAAGGCAAATGAAAGGATAAAAAAACACTTGAATGCATAATTTCACACTGCCACTATTGTTATTTTTGCTCAAGTGCGCTATAGTTGGCAGGTCATCCTTCCCCTACAGCACCCAGGTGGAAGCAAACGGGGTTTTTTGCTGAAGTGGCTTCAGGTAAAATGAGCTCAAAGGTTGCTGTTCTTTATGTGACCCTCATTTCTGATCACTGTCAGCAGGGAGTCAGTCACCAGGTGGATTGCCACAAAAGATTAGTTAAAAAAAAAAAAGTCCAATACATTTGCATAATGATGCAGTGCTTTAGTTCCTCGCTGTGTCCTGTCATTGACCGCGTTGCTTCATCAGATACATTTCTGCTTTTGAATGAAGAGGTGTGTCTCAAACCGTAATGATAAAAGTGCTTCTCACTCTGCAGGCATGCCCATTAAGACTGATTGAATTACACAGATCCCTATCATCTGTTATACTACTGTCTGCCACACTACTCAGCGCTGTTTTTGAAGGCTTCAGAGTCTGAGATCCCTACTGAGATCAGAGCTGCCTGCGGCGTTCAGACACACCTAAACGGTACTTGTAATTACAAGCTGCCGAGTGTTGCCCCTGTTAGTGGGTGGAGCCAGCATACAGAGTCAACAGAGCATAGGGGGTGACTGACATTTGAATGAGTTGGTGCCGTTTGATGTAGTATTAGTTCACCTTCAGTTTGTAGCATTTGCAGAAATGTTGGTGTGGGGCAGTGGAGGACTCGTGCCCACGTTTGTGTGGCGGAGTTTGATTTTTGTCACTTTGATGGGCGTGTAGGCTGGGTTGTCACTCTACACCAGTCATTGTGTATGCCTTTATATTTTACAGCACTCATGACAAGATGACAAGCAATGTCACAAAGTCTGCCTCAACTGGAGGTTTTTATCCAAAAACGACTCTGTGCGCTCCTTTTTTTTTCTTTTTTTTCTTTTTTTTTTAAAGGAAACTTTTGCAACATTTCAAGAAACCCTGCCGTTAAAAATAATGTGAAAATGACCAACTCTGAAGTGTCACTCTTTTGACTGTCACAAACCACAGCGACGTAGCACAAGTTATTTACTAGAAAGCGCAGAGCAGAATTTAGCTGCAGAAGAAACTAAAACGGAAGTAAGCATTGATCTTTAATTCACTAGGAGAGCAGAAACACATCCAGGTTAGTACTTATGAATAGTTGGTGTAAATAGGCAAAACTAAATTAATGCAAGTATTATGAATTTTTAAAAAAAGGTCTTCAAAAAAGACCATAGTAAACAGCAGTTCATCCTACCTCTTAAACCCTCATCTGAACTGCGAATGTAATGACAGATGAAAACATTTACTCATACACATTTAGTATAATCACATAATAAGAATGTATTAAAAGTGACCCTGTTATGCTCATTTGCAGCCTGTATTTTTATTATTTCATTCTACTAGAGTTGATTTGTGTGGCTTCTTTCAGCTGCTCCCTTATTCTTAAGGGGTCGCCACAGCGGGCAGCACTGCATGTTTGATTTGGCACATTTTTATGCGGGATGTCCTTCCTGACAAAACCTCCAAGGGATTTGTGTCTCTTTTCTCAATCGAAATGGGGTCTTTTGCTTGTTAGGCGAACTATTCTGTTCAATAAGTAGGAATCAGTTGGAAGAAATTAACATGATTTTATTGAGATACAGAATTCAGTCAGACTGTTTGGCAATTAGACTATGATAGGAGTGAAGGACCCCTTGAAGTCTAGAAGCTGGTGGTGGTGAAGATGAAGATGGTGATGGGGAGGAGGTGGGTTGTACAAAAGGCAGAAAGACATAAAAGCACAGAGATTTAAAGTACGCAAAATGCAGGCAAGAAGATGATTGGACAGCCTCGATGATGTCATCATTAAGTTTGACAGCGTGAGAAAGTGGAAGTGATGTAAAGGAATAGACTAGCAGCCGAGTACCCGGGAAAGCAGGCGGCTGAGTGATTACAGATCTTCCTTCTTGAACTTGCACATACGCTTCATGGTAACTGTTGAAAATAATCCTTGTTGACCTTGCACTGGGTGTTGGTGCAGCACCTCAGTTCATCCACTCTCTGCAACAAGCTGTTTGAGCTCCCTTCCCCTTTCCTTTAAAGCCAGCTGTCTTCTGATTGGCTGCTCAAACAAGCAGAACGCTTTGAAGGTGGGTGGAGCTTCTGATCCAGAATGAATTCACTGTTGTTTGTTTTTTGTTTTTTAACCCTGACTGCTTGTCCCATCTTTTAATTTCAGCCCACAGAAACATTTTGTTTTTAAAGCATTTCTAAGAACTGTGTGCCATGAGATGACGGGGCCACAAGATTATTTTATGATTACTCATTACCTAGCATAAAAACACCCTCTGGGATTTGGCTCCAAGTATAATGATGGTCAGAATGATGAGTTTAGATAGGTGAAAAAATACGCCCACCTTACTTGGAATTTCTTTTTTTTTGGTTGTGCTCTGACTTTTGAAAATACTCAGTGAGAACTGCAGATAAAGTCAATATAGACAACCAGGATTTTAAAAAAAGTTTATTAGAAAACCTTGCCACAAAGGGAATATTTTATAAAAACGCAAACAGTTTGGACACACTTACCTTCAGTTTGTTCTACTCTCACATATACAAGGCTCTCGGTAGGTTACTCACTATTTTGGCCAGTGTGCTCCATGATTCCTCCAGCCAGGAGAGTCAGTGGAAAGATATACATACATGGTGAAGAGACTTGTAAATGTTTAATTTATCGGATCTGAAAAGTACTAATAATAGCAAAGTAAAACTGGAATGGAATTTAATTTAATATTTTCTGTGCCTCAGTCTCGTATCTCAGTGGTTGTTTTGCCAGTCTTTGAGATCTGGATCGTTTCTAACAGTGCCTGATCTGTGTCTTATAGCATTGAAGTTATAAGCTGACTTTTTGATGAGCTTTATTCCCAGTCAGGCCCACTATTGTCAGCAAGATTATCAGTAACCCAGACTGATTTTTATATTGCATCCAGTGGTTATATTATACAGTTCAGTTTCTTCATAATCATGTCAAGCACAAGCAGTATTGTTTAGCACCCAGGGGACCAATGCCCTAGATGTTGCTGTGATTCAGAATGAATATAATATATATCTAGAGGCCTCCACAGTCAGTCATTCAGAGAAAGTTCCTAGTTTTCCTGGACTTGTGCAACCCCCTTTCCTAGTCTGCCCACAATACACTTTGCTCAGACATTGTGCAGCACAATGAGATACAAATTGAATTCCTCCTCCTACCTTATCGTTTAGATAAATCACCTGAGTCTTTTCTGTGCTAGAAAAGATGAGGAGAAACAGGAGATGGCACAGAATGGAGCTTTGGGGATATTCCCCCCCCCCCTCCTCTGTTAAAGCGTTCTCCAGTTTCCAATAGCAAGAACATGTAATTTCATTCACCAAGTTTTCATAGCTGTATACTATTGTGCGTTGAAGTTTGTGTCCCAGTTTGTGCTAGTGTCATGCAGTCCACCGAGACAGGAAAAAGAGTTCATTTCACTCAGCTTTTTTTGGATGCAATGTTTCGCTTTCTCATGCCACTGATTTCTCTTGCATCTCCAGAGATTTCCAGTTTGGCCACATGGACGGGAATGACTACATTAACAGCCTCATTATGGGGTAAGTGTCTCACATTCAGCCTCCCTCTCTCTTCTCGTGTCATCCTCCTCGTTCTCAGCTTCATTTTACCTTCTGTCAGCTACTTATCCAGGTCTGCACTGACTTGTAATGCCAGCCTCTGCCATTAAAGATGCTCTCTTGTGGAGAAGTCAATTACACAGACTGTCATTTCTTTTTTAGTGCTCTTGGAAACTTTAAACCCCCCTTTCCCCCCTCTACATCCAGCATACACCCAGGAAAAGCACAAAGATCCACAAGCTCATGCAAATCTGGTTGCGAAAGTGCAGCCTATTGAGATGAATATGTGAGGAGTTTAGGGAAAGCGGGCTGTGCGTGGATTAAATCTATAGCGGTCATGTATTTTTCTAATAGCTTGCCAAAGAGCAACGCTAATGATGCAGTTAGACCCTTTGCTGCAGCAACTTTGTGCCCAAGCTGAGGCTGGCTGTTAGGGTGTCATGCTTAGGGAGGCCTTGAAACTGACATCCCTTCCTTTTAATTAGGCAGAACCCCACTACGACCAGGATGGCCGTCGCAGTCGGCATGTCTGTTTTGTGTCTACTAACGTACAGCATCTAATTATGTGTGTCTGTATAATTTTGTGTGAGAATCTGCATGCGTAAAACGACCGCGGCAGGATGTTATTTTAATTTGAGCATGTTATTGTTTGTATGAGTAAGATTATAGCAGACATGGTGTCCCAAGTCCTGTGTAATTTAGTCAGTGTGTCACTGAGTACAGTAGAAGTTATGGCTTGAAATATAACTACATTGAACCAGCAGGCTTCTGGTGCACAGTTGAAAATAGGCGGTGTTTATATTTAAGGATAAAAGAGGTGATTAGCCTTCCTAATTTTGTATGAGCACATACAATATGTATTTTTCCTGGGTTTTAGGGGACTGAATTTAGCTGCTGTAGCGCAGGATTAATTGCCCTCCTTTGAGGAATAAAATCCTGGCCTGTCAATGTCCACTAATCCTTTCCCTTAGGAGGGCCATGGAAATAAATCTGATGGCTTTTTATTCCTCTTTCTGTCATCACAGCGATTACTGTGTTCTGGCAGCAGTCTGTCTGGCGTAAGGCTGCTTCTGCTTTCACCAGAGGCACACAAACACACTCAGGAATACACACATACCAGATGAGAACCACTCAAAGTCTGAGGTCGTCTTTGTTTCTGTTTAAATGTAGGATTATCTCTAACCCCTTATATGGGATGCATTGTAGGCTGTGAAAAACGTGAAAAGATGTGAGCTGACTGAAAACTGGCAATATCGAGGGAGGACTTGTAATCGGAATGGGAATGATTACGAAAGGCATTTCTCCAGTTGGACATCCAAATGAACGACCTCCTGATGTCAGCAAACATCATTTTCTGATAACTTTAAATTGATATTTATCCAGATTTTATGTTGGCACGCATCCTAAATGTATATTCTGGACATACTGTGATAATGATTATCATAGTTTACAGCTGGGATTAGTAATTAGGCCTTCTTACAATAATTAATGCTCAGAAAATGCTTCTGGTAACAAAGCGCAAAAGGAAACTTTGAGAAAAACAAACTGATGAACTGTTGCTAATGAGTCCTGTTAAAAAAAAAAAGAAATAAAATAACATGAAGCCCTCAAATGTGTAAACTGCACATAATTTGTGCACAATTTGTTCACTTCTATTTTCATTTTTTAACACCAACTAACATTAGTGCATTAAAGTCAATATTTCAAAAATGTATTAATATATATGTTGTCCAATGTGCACAAAGGGTCAATGGGAAAGCACAAGACATGCCGAAAATTGCATAATTTAGAAATTGTGTAATCACATTGTGCCCAGCAGAGCAGCTTGAGCTGCAGCACATGTAGGCGAGTACATGCTAAAGCTGAGCAGACAGTTGTGAAGTCTTTGGTTGTATTCACAGTAAATTAATAACTAGTTTGTTAAAATTCATTTGCTGAATTTTTAATGAACAACAACCCTGTTCAGAATATAAGGAACAGCTTCTGATAAATCAGTATTAGACAACTGTTGGTTAGTGGTTGCTGGAGGTTGGAGGTAGAAGTCATTGTTTAATTGATTGCTAAAGCTTTAATCAGGCAGGCATCGAGACTGGTCAGTCACCCCCCAGCACTGACCAGCCTCCAGAGAAAGGAGGAATGACGAATAGTTGCTGGCAGTCGTAAAGAGGTACCAAAACCCTCCTTGTGATTGCTTTGGTTGTTAGCAGACTGCCTGTAGAGTGGCTCCAATACGCTGACGAACAAAAAACTTGGCTCAAGTCTTCAAGATGGGACTCTCATGTAGTTAGGGATGGGTACCGGTATCCAGTGTCATTATGGCACCAGTTCTGACATAAACGGTAGTAACCAGACCGAAAAGCAGCGCACATTTCGGTGCTTTATTTCAGTGCTTTATTTCAGTGCTTTTTTTTTTCCTGAGATGTCATACACTTTGGATTCTAGCCAATCATTTTACCTTTCCAAGGATAGTAGGCGGGCCCAGGTACGTATGCTCTTTTAGAGCAGAGCTACAGATTAAAAATGCCCAAGGCGAAGCGGTCAAAAGTCTGGCTGTACTTCACAGCAAAAGATGCAAACTCAGCAGCAACAAGTGCTTTAAGGTGATACTGTGCAAAGGAGGTAACACCTCGAATCTGATGAAACACCTGGCGACGCATAGCCTTTTTTTAAAAGCCGAGAAATCACCGTATTTGATAGCTTGCTGCAAGACCGAGCACCGAGCACATCTACCCATCCCTACATGTAGTCTGTGCTTCTTGTGTTAGTTCTAATGAATACCAATAGTTTCTCAGCTCCTGCTCCATAGTGAATCCAAAGACATGTAATGGTATCTTATCGTCTAACTTTCTATCTAATATGCAAATTCCCCCAAATCCCGAGTTATTACTTGAATAGTGAATTTTGGCTAGACTAGAAATGAGCTCACTATTACTTTAATTCCTTTAGCAGTTTGTACAGATCTTGTAGGATGGTACATAAAAGAAAAACAACAACAAAACCACTGGCCCTAATTGCATAGAAACCATTTTTTGCAGTAGAAGAAGAATGTGTGCAAATGGTAGAATATATGACCCTTAATTATGGTGGCGAACCCCCAGTAGTCCCACTAACTGAGGCACCTAGGCTAATCCATATTTATTTTAAATGGGTGCCATCTGTTGGAGTAGGCTGGATGTCAGATGGAAATACCCATTCATAATGTGTGTGTGGTTGTGTGTGTGTGAGAGAGAGAGATTGCAGAACTCAGCTGGGCAGAGTAGTGAGGCACTGATGACTCTACCGCACAGGCGTATATGTTTGCACTCCTGATTTCAGCGGGGTGGTGGATTGGGACAGTGATGGATATGCGTGCGTGTGTGTGCAATTTGTTGCTGGGTTGAGTAACACCGCGGGGATGTAAGGTGGCAGCGCCGTGATGGACTGTTTGTGCGCCTGTGTGCATGTGTGTATCTAAGCACTAGGATACCTTATCTAAGCCAGGCTTTGGTGTTGTGCGAGACGTGTGGAAGAGGGATCGGTTGTTTGTATGACCTTATTCCCTATCTCACTGAGTTTTGTAATTCCTCTGCTGATTTGTCGAAATGAGCCGGCTTGGCAGCGTACAGCGTGTCACTGTTTCTGTGTTTTCTGTTAAAACAAAGCCTGTAAGATCACTGGAGTAGTTAGTATATGTTTTGTACGTGTCTCGGTGTGGCTGCAGAGCTGCCTTCCTCTGGACTCCCTGGGCTTCACTTGTCAGTTTTAGTTTGTAAAGGTCTCTTTAACTGTGACCGGCACAGACCCATAAAACCCCTGAGTTGCACACTCTTTGTATAAAAGATGGAAGAAATGCCACTCTGAAATGGGCCACACTGCATCGCCTTTTTCCTTGGGAAAGAAAAATTCTCTGTTTGAAAGAAAACCCATGGGAAAAGTTGGGTTGCTCAGAGTACAAAGGGTTTGTTTATCTCACTATTGTATTCTCTGTGTTGCAATTTATTCTTTAAGACTACAATTTGTTCCCATCTAATGATGCTCTTTGATAATGGCAGTCTGAGGTGTGGGGGTTAAGAAGATTAAAAGCCGTGTTTCCTGTTTTTTTCCTCAGCGAGGTGACAGTTCCCTCCGTTATCATCCTCAACACATCCAACGAGCAGTACTTCCTGCCCAGTGAGCCGATCGAAAGCATGGAGCAGCTGGTCCAATTCATCAGCAGTGTTCTGAACGGTTCTGCACAGGTCCAAATCCTTCCCTCTCCCCTCCCTTGCCTCCCTTTCCTGCTTTCTGTTTATGTATTCAGCCTGGTGTAGCCTTCGCTCCCCTTCACCTTATGTTGTACTGTTGTAATCACACCAAATCTTCATTAATCAAGCATGTTGCCTTGCATTTTAAGTCCCCCACTCAGAAATTTTTTTTTTTATCAGATGAGATATTTTTCCAATCTCCTTTTTGCATGTTTAGATTTCATATTGCATTCCCTTTTGAATAGATTATCTGCAATAATTCTATGTTCTGAGCCAAACACTGAGATTACTACATGACTTTGTATTGTAGTGTGCGCACTAATCTGGAAAATAAATGTCATCGTTCTCTCTACTCTACGCTAAAGTCACCAGATGTATGAAACCATAAGCCAAACACCCAAAGGTCTTTTTCCTTTTTCCGAGAATGGTCTGGGCTATTTTTCGCCTGGCAAAACAAACCACCCTCCCACCAAATAAACAGCAACAGAAACCACCATGTTTCTGCAGTCCAGTTTTAGCCAAGCCCCGGACAGTTTCAGCCTCTACACGTCAGGCTCGTAATCTCAGCCATGTGGTGTCTCAGGGCCCGTTTGTCCTTCATGTAGAAATGCACCAAATAAAGTTTTTGCCCCACAAAAAATGTTACCATAGAATAGAAGTGGATTTCAAGGATTTTCTTGTGGAGTGTAGGGAGCTTTTTTGCTCCAAGCATGATCAAGTTTTGTGAATCTTTAATGCTTTTTCAATGGAAGTATAAAAAACATGAAAACTGGGTGTGTTTTTTGTGGAATTCGCCTCCTGTGAAGCATGAACCAGCCTCAAGAACAGAGTTACCTTAGCAGTCTGTCACATCGCTACACCTGGTTTTCATGGAATAATTATTTTATTTTTTTAAACTCACTGCTGCCATATTTAAGTCCTCGTTCCTTTGCTTCGTTTCAATTAAGAAGAAAAAGCTACAACTTCTTTATATGTTGGTTTTTTTGCATAAGGATGTCTGATACCTTGCGTAGTTGTCATGCAATTTGTGCTTAGTCTGTTCAGCAGCTGCATCCACAAAGATTGTCTCATACCCCACCTTCAGCTTATTTCCAGAAGTCCTGCTTAGTTGGAGCTCACTAATTGGCCATCCTGATGAATTAGCATCAGGACAAATCACTCATTGGCTGCCCCGGTGCTTTTTGCCAATAAATGAGCTCAGATGGAGCAGAACTGCTGCACTGTGAGCAAACTAGAGTCAGGCACATTAGATAATTTTGTGCAAGGAAGCGGTTAATTAAACATTATTTAAAATGTCTGAAATGTACTAAGCACATGACTGGAGAACTGAAACCTGGATATTTCAGTCTGTGTATAGTATGTGTTGCTGTTTGCGAAGTTTTTATTGATTTATTGATTGTTTTGTGGTTTAGGGAATGCTTCCAGGTAACTGCATCAAATTGTTGTTGCCAAGCTGAAGAGTGCATGAAACCCTGCGCATGTCCTATAGAACTGGGATAGACTACACGTAGTAGCTTATCTGTGTCCATTAAACTCTGTCTTCCTGCAGGCATATGGAGGTGACGGCATCATTCAGAGGATCAAACGTGTTGCCTTTGATGCCAGGTCCACCATTATGGTAAGTTGGTGAGATTTCAATCAGAGAATATTGCCTAAGCAGGATGTAGCTCAAGTTCAAAGTGAAATGAAATACAAAACATCATCTAAGATTTCCACCAAAAAGCAATAAATATGTACAAAAGAGCGTAAAATAATTCAGTCTGCAGGATGTCTGCATCAAGTGTTCCTCAGGACTGAAGAAACAATATGACTAAAATTCAATCATGTCTTTTTTGTGCCCTGTTCATGAAGAATCAAGCTCCAAAACTATATTATTATTATTATTATTGTTGTTGTTATTATTTCGTTGCATAGTTGCATTCCTAAAAATGAATTTAAGTGGTTGAATGTTATGCTTCATTATTATGCTGACCTCTCAGAGGGACTCAGTATGCCGGCTGAAATTTGGGTATAAAACTGGTAATTCAGTTTATTTAATAAATAACAATACATTTCTGAGATTTAAACAACCTTTTGACAAATTTTCTCAGTTTTGACAGACGGTATCGTAGATTTGTATTAAAGTTGACTTAAGCATACAGTGGCCAAAAGTTCAATATTTGCACTGCTTTGGTTCTGTTTTGGTCTCCACCACCTTCATGGGGAAATGTGTTTTTCTGTGTTCACCAGCTAATTGTAACTATTAACTAATGGCTTGTATACAATTGGAACAATTTTCTGTGGATTCTCACATTACATACAACACTTACTGTTTGTCAAATAAGAGTATTGCAGATGATTATCCAATCTAGCTTTCAAGCTAATATTACTTCAGGGTAATTTTACTATGCGACATGCTACTCAGAGGACGCTCTCCTGTTTAAGGATACCAGGCTTCACCTCTACAATTAAAGCGCAGCATTATCGTGCTGCACAATATCAAATTGCCCCTGTTATGGAATAATATTCTTGCTGTGTTTCAAAATGTGCTTCACCTTGACTGCGTTTGCTAAATTAGGGTTAATGCTCTGTGTTCAAGCTGCTCTGCAACAATGTCAAACAAATGCCCCTGTGCACTCCACTTTTCCTCTTTGAGGAAAAACAACATTTAGAGGACAAGATTGGATGTACAACTGAGAATATGCAGTACAGGCAGTAAACAGTCCGTAGGGAGAGGGGGGGAAAAAACAGCAGAGCAGATGGAGGTGGAGTGTTGAGGGAGGAGAGGGTCAGGCGGCTGAACTTCTCCTCCTTCTTTTACTCTAAGTAGTTGGTTCTTTTGGGAGAACTAGTGTTTATTTTACCAAGGGTGTGATAGGAATGTAAATACAGCTGTGAATAATACCTCTCAGCAGGCATGGTTGAACTTTAACCACGACTAACACTCTGCTCCGCCCATAACAGTGTCCTTAAAGCCATGTGGAGCATGTCTAAATGAGAATCGCATGCTTTAATGTTAGATTGAAGTAAAGGGTTTGACTTAAAGCTCAAACGAGAGCCTTTTAACAAGATATTAATTGAAGGTTTAATTCTTCGTGCGTCAGATCAGGCTTGACTCTCGGGTTATTAAATGAAATCAGTGATAAAGTAAGCCAGATGAGCAATGGGTAAACGTTTCAGTGCAAAAGAAAAGCTGTATTTCTTTGAGCTAAAAAAGCAACAATGCAGGATCTTTATTTGACTTCTTCTATTGGCTGCTTAAAAGTAAAAATCTTGTGTCAAGGGTCTGACTTACATCTGTAAGAGAAATGAAATGTGAGACTTGTGCTTTCCTAAATTTAGCAAGCTGGAAGTATCACCAGTCTAGTTTTGCTTACAGTGACATGATATAATATAGAGGAGATAGGCAACAGCCATCACCTTGCCCCTAGAGAGCCTATTTAAATTCATGTCTGACAGGAGCATGAAGAAGCAAGCGCATTAAGCCCAATGAGTCATAGCCAGCTGTGTTAGCATAGCATGCCCATCCTTTCCCTCATCCAGCATCACAGAGCACCGGCAATTACCATTCCTCTTCCTGTGGCAACGACTGAAGGGAACGTGAGTGTTTCTCTTCTTCTCAGCTCAGTGGCTGGCAGGAGTTGGGACCGAATGTGCCCTTTTAGGTGGATTCTCTCTGATGCAGTTTGCTACATTAAGATCATCTGAATTGTGCTTCACGTGTTCCTGAAAGGAAAAAAAAAACAGATTTAATTACACTGGAGTGCTTAAGAAATATTAGAAATAAATTGTATCAAAGTGGAAAACATGGATGTGAAATGAGGGGTGCCTTAATTATTACCAGAGAGCAACTTGTTGGCTCTGCGTGTTTACTTTGATTTTTCTCTTAAGTGATCCTCAAGGATAAATGTAGTTGTTATAAATGTGCAAATTTGTCACTAACGCTGGTTTAATTTAAAATGAAAAGGTTGTAATTAGGATGGAAAGCACAGTCTCGACAAATGTAGCGTCCACAGAGGTTTGCGTCACGTTCCTCCAGCAGCTTTTTGCTCATTTCCGTTTCATCTTCGTCTCATAAGCGAGATTAGCCAGCTTGTGACCTGTAGTTACCTATAGCATCATGCTCTGTGCAGGTCTGCAGAGATTTACATTGATATTCATGGAAGCATAATTTCGGCTTTAATGTGCTCGCACGCACTAAAGCCGAGGGAGGTGGGAGGTGAGCCCGTAATAAGCAGGGCAGTGTGTGTGCAGGCAGTATCTTCAGAAAGACTAGTGCGTAACGGTGGGCCTGTGCTCGTGTTTGATTTTTCTTTATTCATCTTAGTTGAGTTTGTAAAATGAGAAGGTAAAAGAAACATGAAGGATGTTCGATTGAAGGCCAACGCTCTCCAATATGGTCATTTGGTGTAAAACAAAACAAGCGGCACAGCAGACGATACAAATAGTTTAACACACTATAAGCATCTGAAAATTACAGGACAGAAGTGGAATTAATACTAAAACATTAAACCCTGCGTGAGTGTATGGAAATGTTTCAAGACCAGCTTTTTAAAAACTTACACAACATGTAGTGTAAATGATAGAATACATGAATAAGTTACAAACTTGGCGAAAAAGTGTTTTGATCTGCAGATCTGATTTGAATTTGCTTAACTTTCTGCAGCTAAAGGCAGGCTCTTTGCTACTACAAACACTGGTTGTTGAGAGCAATGTGATGCTTTTATGGGACTGGACTGAACAGGTTGTGTTACAAGTAAGCAAGTCTCAGTGTGTGAATTTAAGAAACTGCAGCACTGACTCATCGTGGGACCTCTGGACCACAACTGAGCTTTAGGGTCTTATTTATCATATTTCCTCCCTTGTAGTCTCCGATAATGTGTGCACATGTCAAAGTACATGTGGCAGTTTCATTATATTTTGCCCCGAGCTCATAAACTAACCATCACTCCTACTAGCTGTTAGTCGTGGTAGACAGACAATCGGACCGAATTGACATTTTGCTGGATATTGATTTAGCCTGACATTTACCTCTTGTTAGCAGATTGTTTTGTCTTAAGCAGTCCTCATACTCACTTGACATCCCTTTTACTTTCCTTTTATTACCATTTGCTAGTAGTGTAGCTGGTTATTTCTGCGAATGACCTCAGATTACTGTGTACAGATGTATTCATTTTAATTTTTACTCCCCATTTTCTTGTCTGTGTCATGCGTGGATCTTGCTGAGAAGCTAGCTGGATTTCAGATTTTTTTTCCCCATAGAAAGGAAAACAAAATTAATCCTGTGAACGATGATCAGTTAGTGAAGGAAGAAAAAATCAGATTTCTTGGATAATATTATTGTTTGCACATAAATGTTTTGACTGACAGACAGACATACAGATAGATCAAGAGCATGGTGATGGATGAGACCATTAATGACAAGTCGTTCGCCAATGAGTGTGTAGATTTGAACCAAATCTACACACTAAAAATTAGTTTTTATTCAGCATGACCATAAATGGGTGACTGAAAGTGTTCACAGACATCAAGACAGATTTTTTTTTATATATAGACTTCTATAGGGCCAGGACTCTATTTGCAACCACAGCTGTCGCCATCTGGTGCACGTTCAAGACACTTCAGCATAATTTAATTTTCCATATTAACTTCACAATATATTAAACAACACTGGAAATAGCGATTGAGTAATTAGAAACCTATCTGGAAATAATTCTCACTCAAATTTTTAAATCAAATGACAAACAATGATCACTTCCTCGTGGACTTCTGTTCTGTGAGACCTTTCGAAACCAGAGAGTTGCCCCCCCAGCTGTTAGAAACAATGCAAGTTTAAGGTACGCTGTATGGATACAAGTATTGGGCCACACCTCTAAATCACTGAATCCAGTTGCTTTTCGACCTGTTGCCACAGGGGTATAAAATCGAGCTCTTGGCCATGCTGTCTGCTTTTACAAACATTTGTGGAGGAAGGGTAATCCTAATGCGCTAACAGAGTTTGAGTGTGGTACCATAAGAGGATGCCACTATTGCGAAAAGTTATTTTGTGAACTTTCTTCCCTCATAGATATTCATCAATCTTTTATTTGCAGTTAATGGTGTTTAAAGTGGTGTTTGGTTGCTGAAAGATAAAACTAAGGTTATATATTTTTCTCTTGTATTTTCTCACTGGATTATTTCAGTGTTTTCCTCAAGTTACTGTATTAGTGTCTTTTACAAATTTGTCTCCCTATACTCTCCCTCACCCCTCGTGCTTCGCGTTCTTAATTTTCCTTTCATCTTTCGCTGTCTTCTTTCCCTCATCAGTCGGTGTTTCGCAGCTCTCCACTGCTGGGCTGCTTCCTGTTTGGCCTACCGCTGGGCGTAATTAGCCTGATGTGCTATGGCATCTGCACAGCTGAGTCTGATGACGGTTCGGATGACATAGATGCGCCGAAGAGAGAGGGCCTGACTGACGAGGAGGAGGAAGAGGAGGAGGAGGAGAGGCAACGTGCTGCGGCGCTGGAGGGCCCAGAAGAAGAGGATGAGGACGTTGGAGAGAAGGATCCTGAAGAGAAGAAAACCGATTAACACAGGGGCACCTGCTGGATAGAGGATCATAGGCCTAGTCAAATGCAGTGACATGAAACTCAAAGACATATCAATGTGTTACTGTTGTGCTTTGTTTTTCATCTCACTTCCCCTCAGAGCCCCTCTAGCACAGACTATTCTTCCATCTTTGAGTTCTTTGTCTGCGTGTAAGGTCGGCTGCTTGGCGAAGCCACTGAATTATGTTGAAAGTAAACAGCCTCTTTAATGATGGAGTGTAAACACTGTTCACATGAAGAAGGGATGGCTGCGAACCAAACATACCATCTTATTTATTATGATTCCAACCAACCAACCAGTGGTTAATTCCATGTGACGTGTGACACCCTGATTTCATAGGTCAGTGTCTTGAAACCACTTTTTTTTTGTCGCATACCGAACTATTTTTCATTTTAATTCTCATTTTCTATATTATCCTACAGTAGTAGAAACTGATTGATGTTGCCTTTAAATTTGCCCTCAATCCATTGTGTAGACTTGTGTATTGTTATTGACGCGTGTAGAATGAAAAAGAAGTGCCCAACAAGGAAAATCTGCCATCGTTGAAATGTGCAGTTTTTGTTTTTAATTCTGTGTTATTGCCTAAAAATATTTCTTCTTATAAAGGGTTACAAAGTGCCCAGACAGTTCTGCACTTCACCGCATTTCTCTGTCAGCCATCTGCTGTCATTAAGAAAGACTGGGGACAATAATCGGGATCACTCGCTGTGATACCGACACACGGCAGATGGACATTTTTAACCCATTTCCTTCCAACATGACCAACTGGGTAAAAACAAATAAAAAATATCCTTATATAGACAGGTTGTACCTGTCTAGCAAAAGCCATAACATGCACCAGTAGCTCCTGTGGATCTTAACAAGTCATATTCCTCAGACAGACAAGCTCTGTCTGTTTCCATATTTCAGGCTATCCCCCATCACCGGTTTCTATATTCAATTCATTTGACATTTGAAGTTTACATCCCAATGCCCTGAGATGTACACAGAGCATGTAGAACGTTAGGATTGTCTTTATGCTGCTGAGTTGTTGTTGTTCTTTTTTTTTTTTTCCTTTGTTGGTCTCAAGGCATAGAGATCCTGTATACCCTCTCCTTGTGACTAAAGTGTGTGTAATAGCTGAAATCAAGTAGGGATAATGGATTCCTCCTTAATTCACCAGACCAATCTATTTCATAAAAAGACAGAGTGTTCCCAAAATCCTCTACACCCAGTGTAATAACATTTTCATGAAAATTCCACAGTACAGTGTACCTTACTGGATTTAGGGTGCAATGAGGCAGAGACCTCAAAGCATCTGAAAACACAACTTGAATATCTGTAAAATAGATTCTTACTCTCAGCTGGTACGGCGAGTTACGTGGCGTCCACCTTTTCCAATAAAGATCAATTTTCTTCAATATAAGATTTTCTTTAATGTTCTTGTTTTTTGCCAAGAGTTAGAGGACATGGTTGATGCTGCTGACATGTGTCTACGTCAGCAGGTAGGCAGCTTATAGCATAAAGACGAAACTGGGGCCGCGCTCGCCCGGCTCTGTCCAAAGAGCTGCCTCAGAGCTCCTTTAAAAAGCAGGAATAACAGTAATTTCACCATTCGGTTCTAGTTCAGTAACCCATTCGACTCAATATAAGCACACCTTTTCTCTTTTAAAAGAAAATTGTTATTATCTGTGGTTTACTGTGAAGCTGCGCTAAAGGAGCCATGCCCTCGCCTTGCCTTCTGGTCTGTAGTTGCCTACCACTATCTGCCAAACTTCCCGTTAGGGTTTGAATTGAGTTTGTCACATTTTATTACAGGTTTGAAAGATTGAAATAAAGATGGTCGTCTTTTTTTCTTGCTCATTGGAATTTCTTTCTTTTTTTCATCATGTAATGTCGGGTTGTTAGGTTTCCTTTTTTGTTTTTTCTTTTAGGTCTGTCAATCTTCCAGCTACCGTGCTGTGCAAAAGTCTTGAGCCGGTCCTCACATCTTTGTTTTACTTCCAAGCGCCAGAGTTACTTTAAATTTTTAAAAAGTGGTTGTGAGCAGTAGTTCTCTGGGCTTTTTGAAGATCTTGGACATGATGCCTTTTCCCCTCAGCAGTGTGGGTAGGCGGCGTGGACATTGAGTTTGTGAATTTGGTAACTCGAGAATGAGGTGAAATAGGAGCTTCAAGTTGATACCAAAGGTGTATCTACTAAAAGCCTTGGACAGGATTAAAACTCAGTGACCTAGACCTCAAAGTCAGAGGTAAATTTCACTGAGAACACAGTAAGATTTTCAGTTAATGCCATTGGTGAATGTCCTAAAAATTTTGGATGTGTCTCAGGGACCTTGATCTGAAAGCAAAAGTAAGTTTTCTGACCATCTTGTGTATGCAATAACAAGATGATGTAGGATTTTGTAATTGATACTATAGGTGGCTGAGGGGTAGCAGTATCACAGTATTTCAGTATAATGATTTTGTTTGGTAAGCTATGTAACTGACCTGTTACGGTTAACAAGGCTCCTAACTCAAAGAATGAACCAGTGCCAGGTCTACACCAACACATACCAGACAAAAAACAGTTGTAGGTGCTTTGTTAGTAGCAGGTTGTCAGAAAAACACACTGAATATCTTTATCTGCATGTATGAAAAATGCCAAAGATGACAGAATCTGACAGACATAAAATAGTAATTTTGTACAAACAAAGTGATTCCCAAAGAGTTATTAATCAACAATTGGCAAATCACAACACATCTACACTGAAAAAGAAATGGCAGCAGGTGTTGCTTCTGACTTTAAACCCTGGTAGAATAATACAAACTCCTTATGTTCTGTATTTCCTTCTGTACTAATGAATAAATCACTGCACGTATTTTCTTTGGTAAATGGTAAATGGCCTGTATTTATATAGCGCTTTACTAGTCCCTAAGGACCCCAAAGCGCTTTACATATCCAGTCATCCACACACTGGTGATGGCAGCTACATTGTAGCCACGGCCACCCTGGGGCGCACTGACAGAGGCGAGGCTGCCGGACACTGGCGCCACCGGGCCCTCTGACCACCACCAGTAGGCAACGGGTGAAGTGTCTTGCCCAAGGACACAACGACCGAGACTGTTCAAGCCGGGGCTCAAACCGGCAACCTTCCGATTACAAGGCGAACTCCCAACTCTTGAGCCACGATCGCCACGATAGCCACGATCTTTGAAAAACATAAAGAAATGAAGGCTGCTTCAAGACTTTTGCACACTATAGTTCTCTGCCAAGCTTCAATTATCACACAGACAAATGTGTTTTTTTTTTCTTCCCCCCACTTCCACCATTATAATCCTTGGCAGAGGTGTGTACTCACATATGGCAGATATAATCACATTTTTGGAGATCTAGGTTTAACCAGGGCTGATTGCTTTCCTTGATGTGAAACTCATTTATTTCTTCTCTTTAGGGAAAGACGACGTTCTCAAGTCAAACTCAGAAACGTGACTTTACATAATGAAAAAGCACACCGTCAGCATACTTCCCTCACATGATTTGAGAGGGGGAAAAAAAGTGTTGCTTTTCGTAAAGTTTGATTGGTTGTTTTCAAGTCTGATAAAGTCAGAGAATTTTCCAGCGGATGTCTTTTTGGGGACAAATTACCACATAGGGGGAGATAATATATTACTACATCAGAATCAGTGTCATTGAGTGGTGCTGATGCAAAAAGTAATTCATCGCTCAATTACCTCGCGCTATATTCTGAGAATGAGTTTCATCGTGTGCTAAATGAAGGAGGCCTGGTGTCTCTCTCTCTCTCTCTTTTTTTCCCAAAGTACCAACAGTCTGGCGCGCTAGACAAGGGCAATTACACACTGAAGCTCGTTCTGACGTCTGTCTTATGTTGGAATGGCAAATTAAGGCGAGATAGTAATCATCTCATTTCTGACTCACATGGGAGGTGTTTAATGGTTTAGGTTCACATGTAAGGTCAAAGCAAAAAATAAAAAAGAAGGAAAGATAGATGGTTATTTCCGTTAATGCTTCAACCCTCCATGTCGAGTGTAGTCTGAGCTCAGTTGGTGTCAATCAGTAGCAAGATGAGAAATAGCTGATTAACTTTGCTCACCATGGAAACCAGCCCACACTTGTTCTCTGTGAGTCTTTGCAAATCCTGTTAGAAACAAGAGTATTTTATTTATTTATTTATTTATTTATTTTTGTATGGTTGATAGATGGCTGCAGCTGCCCGATTCCATCTGTTTGCTGCCACTATAGAAAAATACCTCAATGCCTAATTACACAAACAATGTAAAGCGCTTTGGGGTCCTTAGGGACTAGTAAAGCGCTATATAAATACAGGCCATTTACCATTTACCAATGTAGGCAAATCTGCCCTTTTGAGATATCTCACCTCCTCTCAGTGAATCGGTGTGTGTGTGTGTGTGTGTGTGTGTGTGTGTGTGTGTGTGTGTGTGTGCACACGTTTATTTCGTTCAATCATCAGCTGTTACATCCTTTCTCATAGCCCTGTCTATGACTATTTTTGGGGATCCGACTTTACCTCAACAGTTCAACTGGGCTTAATAGGCACTTGTCAGCCTGTCAGTCGATAGACGGTGCTCGTTGCTGCCGTTTTCTTCTGTGCGCTCTGACAATTTGGCAAACTTTTCTTCAGGGCTTGTGTGAAAATGATTCTGCAAAGATGGTTGCTGCCCATCAATGCTGTTACAACTTCTCCTGCAACAAAAAGCATCAAGTAGGCAAACTCCTGCAGGGGATGGTAACTGCAGATAGAAGCTGAGATAAGAACTCCGCATTAGAGCAGCAAACACACCCTGTTTTTGAAACACACAGGACGTGGTAAAGAAACTATGTTTAGTTTGTGATGTCTGAACACTATTAGATCTCACCCATTATGGTACAGAATCATCACAAAGATTTCAACCCACTTATGCACGTGTGCCTTTTTCTTCCTTAAGTCCGTCTATTCCACATACTCTACACTTACTGGCCACTTCATTAGTTGCACCTTGTTATTGATGGATTGGATTCCTTTTTGAATTGAAACTGCTTTGTGGCATAGATTCAACAACATACTTCAAACATTCCTCTTGATCTCACAGTCACAGCCACCAGGTTGTTGTCATGCTCAAGAAACTAGTTCTAGATGATCCGAGCTTTGTGACACCATGCATTATCCTGCTGGAAGCAACCATCAGAAAATGAGTACACTGTGGTCTCAAAAGGGATAGATGTGGTCAGCAACAATACTCAGGTGGGTTGTGGTATTTAAAACATGCTTGAGGGGCCGAAAGCGTGCCAAGAAAATATCCTCAACACCAACAGCAGCGCTGGCATTTGCTCACACAAAGCCGGACGGTTCCATCCAGTTTCGAGACTCATCAGACCAGGCAATGTTTTTCTTCTATCAATCTTCTTTTGTTCAGTTCTGTGAGCCTGTGTGAAGCCTCGGTTTCATGTTCTTATCTGACAGGAGTGGCACTTGGTGTGGTCTTCTGCTGCTATAGCCCACTTGCTTCAATGTTCAGAGATGCTCTTCTGCATACCTTGGTTGTAACAAGTGATTATTTCAGTTACTGTTGCTTTTTTTTTTTTTTTTTTTGCTCAAAGCAGTCTGGCCAGTCTACTTTAATCTCTTAAATAAGCAAGCTGCTTTTGTCCCCAGAGAACTGCAGCTCACTGGATATTTTCTTATTTTCAAACCATTCTCAGTAAAACCCAGGGATGGCTGTGCAGTAAAATCCCAGTAGATCAGCAGTTTCTGAAATAGTTAAACAGCTCATCTGGCACAAACAATAATGTCATATTCAAAGCCACTTAAAATTACCTTTGTTCTCATCTGAGATGCAGGTCATCCTTCAGACTACAGATATTTGCATTAACAAACAGTTGAACAGGTGTACAAGTATGCGTTGAAAGATCACAGAATGTTCTTGTACACAAACTATTTGAGAGCTGTATCAAAAACAGTACCCAAATAACTTTTAAACTACATTTATTATTATATTATTATTATTTCATGTTCAACCTGATGGACGCGTGTGCTACCTCTGCATCCTGTGCTCCACAAGCTCTGTTTTCTCTGCTCGGGTGTTTATTTTTAATCTAAAATTTGGTATTTTATTGTTGCAGTCCATGAGGGTTGACTAAGCAGCATCTTCTGGAATAAAAAAAAAGGTAAATCCATGGCTATGCAATAAACTACAGCTGGGGGCGGGGGTTGTATTATTTCATAAGTGATTCATTTGGACACTGGATTTAGATTCATGGTCACTTTGATTATTCAAATGTCCCATCAAAGGCTCCCATGTTCCTCAGTTCTTTATATGTGCCATCCTAAGGTTCCTATTCTCTCCAGCTAACAGGAAGCTAATAAACAAGGTGCTCTGTATGAAGTTAAAGTAGGTTATCAAGAACTAGAGTCAGTGTTTGGGTGTCCATCCCACAACAGATATTTTGATTTGCTATATTTCTTCAAAATCTATAAACAAAAACAACTTTAATTCTTTATTTTAACATTTTGAAGCCTCTACATTCAGCGTTATGTCTGCTTACATTTTATTCTTTTTGGAGCTATAAATGACCGTACACAGACTAGAGAGTGGAGTGCTAAGTTGTCGGCTAATGCCAGCATGCTACAAAGATTCATTTTCAAACTGTATGGATGCATTTTACAGGCACAGATATTTACTTATTAACATATAGATACATTGGACAGACTGTTAGTACAGTTAACTCAATAATAATTGCATGAAATATTGTCCAAAAGGCGAAACCACAAAAATTGATAGAAGTTAGCTGAGGTGATTCCTAGCAGATAGCTAGCAGATAGCTAGCAGTAGGCTAATCATGTACAAAGAAGCCAGACAGCAGTGTAAGCCTTAACAGGGCTTCAACAGGTGAGTTATTACAAAGATTTAAATGAAAAGGCAAATTTGACATTTTCTATTAAGTATTTTTATCAAACATAAAAACCTTTATTCTGTTCAGAGTCCATGCTGATCCACTCCCATCTTTGAATGAATATAAGCAATGCGTTTGGCCAAAGCTGCTGGAGTATAACCTTCTCTACATTCAGATAAGTTCACACTTGCCTACTGACATGAGACATAAGCCCTAAATACTAAAAACTGTTTGGCGTTTAGACGTGCACGCTGATGATTGCTGCTTTGCTCTTGCCATACCTTTAAATCGATTCCACAAATGGAAGCAGAGTATGACAGCCTGACAGTTTGGTCTGATATCAGGCCAGTTTTGCACCTGTAAATGATGTTTTTTAAATGCTGCTCTTGCTAGAGCCACATGCGCCCCTCTATAAGGTGGAGAGATTTAAAGCTTAACAGACCTGCCATGTGCAGTCGCTGTTGGAAAAATGGTCCATTTAAAATCGTGACAAATAAATCAACTTCTTTCCGTATTCCAGTTTGTGACAATTTTTTATTTATTGCTGAAATGATGCACATCTCTGCTGAGAATAACAAGTGCATATTATCCCCTGCCAAGAGCACTGTAAGCGTTTCCCAGTGGTGTTTTTCTCCTTATCGCTCTACCAACGGGCCACTGCCACACAGCAGTTGCCTAATGATGTTTCCTGGGTCGTGATCATTTACTGAAGGGACCTGTCCCCTCAGGGTGGTCTTGGTGACTTACAGTACCTGAGATGCAGCTGTTTCTGGAGGAGGTGACATGTGCCCAAATGTAGCTGTGAATGCTGTCACTCCAACCGCTGCCACAGGCTCCTTTCCGTCCTCCAACCTGATTATCGAGAGAACTTAAAAGTCAGCCTTCACATTCAAGGCGCAAAACAGGTTCATCAACAGATGAATGAGTGCAAGCAGTGTGTGCGTATATGTGTGTCCCAGCCTTTGTGTGTTTAATCTGCGCTACTTCACACAGATGTTCAGGGACGTTATGTGTCTCGACTGCTGGGTCCAGAGCTTACTTCTAAGCCCCCTTATAGTGACTGTAGCCAGCTGGGTGTCAATGATGGTACAGTCAACAACACTTCCACACTCATGCACTCTTCCTTACTGCGCGCACACACACACACACACACACACTTTATGTGGGATTTTCTGAAGCTCAGGCAACAACCTGGAGGAAGCTTGTGGGAGCAGTCTTTGAATCCCTTTAACTCTTAAAAACCGGATATCTCAGAAAATACTACCCGGGTATAAGAAGCTAAGTGCTATACTCTGTAAAGAAAGTGGGATTTATTTAAGTTAAGGGCTTTTGCATGATAATCCTTTCACAGGCATGCCTAGAACATTTCGAATGGGTGGGTTCAATAGCTGAGGAGAAAGAAGTAGCTATATATATATGGAGAATACAATACATGGATTCACACATGTATTCAGGACTTTTTCATCGAAAGATTACGAATATTTCCATCTCAGCAAAACAAACCTAAATGACTTGATTTGCTTTGCTTATGTTTGCTTTACAATATGTTTGAGGTTGGGCCAAGGGAAATCCATTATAGAAACTTAACGGGGCATTTCTAATCAACTGCCAATTGCAGGACTATCAGTTTAGTCAAGTGCACGAGTACAAATTATTCTAATGTGTCAATACGTTGCCAAGATCTGGAAGAAGATCCAAATTGTCATTTCTGGATTAGAGGAAATTGATTTGAATGTTCATGAACAACCCAGGAACCACCAAGTCTCAAGCTTGCCTGAAGTGAATTTTACATGGCCATGGCCTGAGAGTCAGGCTTGACTGAAATCTGTAGCTGCCAAAATGTTCAGACAATTATTGAGCTATTTATGCACAAGAGGGATATTTAGAGGGATAAAGGTCATGTTTTTAAACTTAAGATTACTGTACCAACTCTCAAGCACGGTGGTGGTAGCGTCATGCTCTGGGGCTGTTTTGCCAGGAAACCAAATAATTTAAATGAACTCTACCAATTTCATTAAGAAGGGTGGTCGATTATTCAACCAGAATTATGCCAGAAGGCAAAAACGTCTAGTTGAAGTGCAATTTGCCAAAGGACCAAACTTAATGAGGGTGCATGTAAATGTTCGAGCCTGTGTGGATTAGAGAAAATCCAAAATAGTTTCCAAATTCTGCATCCTGTTCTGGTTTTTAAAAATCATTAAACATGTATGCTGTACAACAATGCCACACTGGAAAACGAACAGTTCAAACAAATCATGAAAGTCCCAGGTTTACCACAACATTCATGCCCGTGATGAGTGTGTACTGTATCTAAACGTCTGACCTCAGCTGTACGCACTACTTTCCTATTAGTTGCTCTCTTGTAAATGTCATTATTTGTTGGAGAACTAATGTGCAACAATAGACAATATAGATAGTTATATAGATAGTTATGATAAAGCTTTGTACACAGAGGAGCCTTCCAAAAGAGTGTTCAAAGGATAATCCGAATCTTTTTAGTCTATTGAGGAGGAAATGCACTTATCTGAGTTGTTCTGTATGATTAACTGCAATAACAGGCAGCTTGAAAGAGCAGGCTTCTATATTTATTCTCTTCATAAGTACTTCATTGCTTTTAATGAGTTGTTGAATGCAAACAATTTTGTTATTTTATTCATGTTCATGACAAACATGTCCAAGATTTTAAAGGTCAAGGACTGAATGACTGTAAAACCCATGTGTGCCAAATGCTCAAGCTTTAGGCACTTTTCCAGTGTCATTGCAATGTTTAATACACCTAGATTTGGGATTTGAGAAGAGATTTCCTCATAATGTCTTTGCACTGCACTCCCACACACCTGGTGTATCAGTTTCGTAATAGGCTTTGATTTCAGAATCCAGGAATAAAAATATGTAGCTAGAAATGAGCACAATAAACAGCCCACTATCCCAACTATGGTGCTCTGCAGAAACCCTTACATCAGTGCGGCACCAGAGAAAAATCAAGCATTTAAAACTTACCAGATGCCTTTGAGATCTGATGTGAACAATGACAAGTCAAGTACAGACAACTGCTCCTGATGTGCTAGTCTTTGGAAGAGCGACACAAAATGCTGTTAGTGGTCATTACTGAGTCCACTTTAGCATCCAGCACCACAGAGGAATAGCCACATAGAGCCTACAGAGAGTAATAACATCTTATTGCTCTTGTGGTCACATTTGGCCCAGGCCAGTGGTTAACTTTGCAACCTAATAGGAAATGTTTCCTTTTCAGCTCCCTCTGATAGCTTTTTAATTGCTTTCAGTGACACTGTCACCTCTCTTCCTCAGTAGCCTCAGGACCATGTTGTGTTTTCTATGGCGAGGGAGCTCTGCAATGTAATCATGAAATGATCATAATTAGGGAAACATAATTGTGAGGAGTTATTTGGTTTAAAATGACCTAGAGGTACAAACTAATCTCTTAAAATGCATTTTTGTTGATAGTAGATGGCTTAGGAACGCATTCAAAACAAGCAATAATGAGGCCCAAGGATTATTACTGTTTGTAAGGACCACAACAACAAAGTCTAACAGACTCCTTGGGGCTTCTGGGTTGTAATGCACTGAATTACTTTTATTGCATGAGGCTATGCTGAAAAACGTCTTCAGTATTTGTTGACTGTGGGAAAAATATTCCAAGGACAAAATACTAAAGGAGCCTTAAATGATCGGTGTGAAATAAAGTACCTGAATATAATGGTCCCCGACTCATTTTTAAGGTGCGACTGGTATATCTCGATCTTACATAAGAAACCAAAATAACTGTTTCACAAGGAGGAAGATAAATCAAATGTTTGAGGATGAGTAATTAAATATAAATATTGGTAAAACATTAATTAAAAAATGTTTTTTTAATTTTTTTTATTCACACAAGATGTTAAGAAGACAGTTTTACATATTTTAGATGATCTTACAGTAGTGTGTAAAGATCTTTGCCACTCATTATTTCTTGTTTTGCTAGGAAAATAGAAAATTATTTATAATTTTATAATTTATAATTTTTTGATTTTTTTTTTGAAAAATGTGCGATGTGGACGTCGGCTCCTTTTGTTCCATCCTCTGTTAAAATTGCTGCTTGGCATTGTGTTTTTCAGTCACTGCCATCCTGAAAATAGAAACGATTGCCAATTACAAGGCTTTTCAGATGGTATTGCATGATGGATCAAACTCTGACTGTACTTTTCTGCGTTCATCATTTTTTCAATTTTGACCTGATCCAGAAATCATGACAGAACCTCCATCGTGTTTTTCAGATGGGTGTAGACACTCACTGACACTCACTCCCTCTTGACCTCCTCTCTGCATACAACATTTTGGATTACTCACTCCATAAGACCTGTTGCTGCTGCTTTTCAGTCCAGTTCTTGTGTGATTTGGTATACCTCAGCCTTTTCTGACTGTTTCACTTTGTTAAGAAATGGCCTTTTGAGAGCCAACCTTCCACTGAGAGCATTTCTTATAAAGCTTAAGTGAACATTAGATGGACCAGGTGAATGATCAGATGCATCTCTCAGGTCCTGTGCCAGTTTTTTGTTAGATTTTGTCCTATTTCTTGAGGGCATGAGTTTCATATACTGTTCATTTGGTCTAGATATATTTTTTAGGTTTGTCACTTCTTTTGTCCTCCACTTGTTCAGTTTCTTCAATTTTTCCAAGGACACACTAACAGCATGAAACTTGGACTAAACAGTCCAAGTTTTTGGCTAATAACTCTTTTTTTCCACTTGATTCCCAAATAATATTTTATTTCTGTTATCTTTGGCATTTTTCAGACATTCAACTAAACAGATGGGAACAAATTGTGTTTTTGTGAAACACTGTTAGTAGCGAATTGTTCTATGTAAACACAACAATGATTCATCCCTTGAGTTACACACCGTTTTTTATGTTTGAATAATTCATAGATCATTCCAAAAGGTCTTAACAAACAAACCAAATGATTCCCCTGAAAATGGTCGGATACAAGGAAAAACCTTCTGAAAGCCTGGAGAACTATGGTTTAAAATGTATTTAAAAAAAAGTCTGGCTTGGACTTTCACCCATTATTGAATTTCTTCATTTTATGTTACTTTGTATATGTAAATGAAAAGAGAAGCTTATTTATATTGATACATTTGTAGCAGATGTGTGAAGCTTTTCATATTGATACATTTAAATATTTGCCTTCTTCCATCATGTAGTTATTTATTTACATCAGAGGCTGTGCAAAAGTTTTATGAGAATGCTTTCAGCATTCATTTCAGCTGTTCAAGTGTCGTAAGTTCGGTGGCTGAGTGTCACATTTTCATTACATACTAGTCATTTGCCGCTTATATATTTTTATTGCTCTCTGAAAGAATAGCTGCTGTAATAATGGGTATTTAAACAAACAAAACGGTAGCTTGAACTGGAAAATCTGCAGCTCGGCAGAGAAGAAACCTCAACGCTCCAAGTGTGCTTCCTCAAAACTTTTCCAAATTAAAGTGAAAAACCAGATGAAACAACCCCACATGTCATTGTCAACTAGCTTTACTTTTAAAGCCGTGACACACACTCTCTTTGGAGACATGAGCGGGCTGGATAAGTGCTGCAGAAGTTGTCAACAATCCAGATAAATCTTCTCAGTGCTCCACACTGCTTGGACCACCCAGGAGTATCTGGCCCGGAGGTTTGTCAAGGACAGTCACAGGCATATTCAGAACTGGCCCTCAGCCTTGTTTTTTTCCCTAAGTGGGTTCTCTTCTGTGGTTTCAGTCCTATGCATTTCTCTGATGTTTGTGCCCATGTGTTGTAGCTGCATATAGGACAGAGATTGTCTGTCATGCATTTCCGCCCTTCTGCTCTCGGTTTAAACAGAGCGGAAAGTGAAAGCGTTGCTCGGTGCGGGCAGTGCATCTCAGCTCTGGCCATAGATGACAGAGGAGGAAAAGATGGGATGGAACACCTGGAGTTAATGAAAGAAATGTAACGCTCATACGCAACATCAAGGGTCCTACAGGATCACAGCCTGCCACATCCACTTAGAGGCTACATTTGTCACAGGCAAAGAACAGGGAGCTGAGAGCCAGCATTGCCTGTTAGAGAGAGTCCTCTGCTGCACCATTTTTTTTTTTTTTATCACTCAGCTTTTTCTGACAGCAACATGAGACAGAAAGGGAAACAGATGGCATCTGTCTTTGCCTTAAAAATATGAACATAGGATATCAGCAGGCATTAGAGACACAGGCAGTTTGTAATCAGCTGTCCTTTTTGTCTCATCTGTCAATGAATTTCAATCTGAAATCCATCACAGAGGGTCTGAGAGTCAGATTTGAAGACATAATTTCCAACTTAAAATAAATGCCATTGAATCATAGCTCAAGAATAAGCGGATCCACTTTAATAGCAGTAATCATACTGTCAGAGCAAGTTGTTTTTCCTCAAATGGTAAACGCTGTAACTCTCTGGTTAAATTTGACTTTAACAAAGAAATAAAGCATCATTTCTACTTTCCCGTCCCTTGAATTTGCTCTTTACACTGACATTTTATTCATGTCTCAGAGGAAGACATAAAAGAGAATGGAGAGCCTGGCACCGCCGAGCTGCACATCTCTGTGTTATGTGGAATAAAGCATGATACAATTAAGTGGGCAACCTTACAAAATGATGAATGCTGTAGCTGTTGTTCCATTTATCTTTCTTTGTAAATTACATTTTTCTCTGTTTTCTGAACTCTCTCTCTCTCTCTTTCTCAAATGCAGCTATAACAAACGCTAGCTACCCCCCCCTCCCAACATAATGCTAACCTATTGTTTTCACTGCAGCTCTTTTGTCTCAAAGTGACTGCTTGATGTAAGCTTCAGAGCACAGTGCTTGCACAATAAGTAGCCTACTAGTGGCCCAGATTAAAAATGATCACACTGTACTCATTTCCACTTTTGTAATAATGTTTTGGTGGTGTAGTACAAAAGGCTTAATGCTTTTATATTCTTTGTACTGAAAATTGCTGCAGCACCTTTTTTGCCCTCTTTGTGAAGAACACTCCTATGTTGCTCCTACTGTATAGCTGTGAGGGTCAGGCTGCTATGATTGATCAATATGCAGACAACGCAATGGGCTTTAATTAGCAGTAAGGCCCATTAAGACGTGAGTCTTATTGGACTTTGCACTGCATTGTATTTCATTGTTTTGTGAATTGCAAAAGGTTTATTGTGTATTCAGTCAAATTAAAAATAGTGTAGGTGACCACAAACACGAAAAGAGATGAAAACAGAGACATGAGAAAGAGAGAGGACACTACTGAAAGGATCCTGAATTAAAATTTATGAGAGGACAAAGATGCTGGTAGACATGCCATGCTCCTGTACTGAGCTCTATACTAAGAAGCAGGATTTCATCTTATCTAGGTAACTTTGGAGATAACCCTGGCTTTTCTGTTCTGATTGTGGTTCACTTGTTAGCAGGGTATATCACCATGGTAACTTATGTTGTGATTTGAAATCACCTCCTACAGACCAATCAAATCTAAAGAAAATAGCGTCAAATTCCCGAAAGATCTCACGAACCTCTGTGACTTTATTCCTTAGTTTTTTCTGTTGAGAGCAAACAATTTAGCAACGATTTTATTGTTCCATAAATGTTAATATATGATCCTCAAACAGCACGTCCACACTGTAGATGTGATGTCATATGAAATTTGTATGCAGACTGAGACTATGTTTGGTTTCGGTTTTTATATTTAATCTTTAACCTGAAACCCTAAAACACCACCACGCCTGTTGCTGAAAGAATAAAAACAAAAATCTTCCTTTTTGAACATGAATTTAATGAAATAGTTGATTATAATCAGATTGCTCTGCTGTTTTGATGGAGTTGTGATATTGCTAAATCAGTTCACTTACACGGGGGCTTCTGGCTTTCCTTCGTGGCTTCCAATAGACTGAGCTTTATTAATATAGTCGGTCTTTTCCATTCTTATTGACCAAAGTGCTTAAAACACACACTCTTAACACTAGATTACTCTACAATGCTTTTTCCTCTCACACACATTCACATTGCTGCTTTGTCTGCAGCCACTGTTCAACTTTCAACCTCTTTTATGTGTTTACTGCTTCATAATTTCTCTTTAGAGCAGTTTTATCTTCCTTTCTAAAATGAGCCGCTCTGATGCCAGTGCACCAATCTGCTGGCAGCCCCTTTCACGTGAACACGCAGAGGAAAAGCCGAGCTAACATAGCAAGTTGATAATCAGCTTTGTGTGACTGCTTATCCTGATTGTCAGTTCATAGTAAGAACCCAAATAACAGAAAGATACCCTTTTTAGGTTGAACCTGCTTCATAGTACACGACTCAGATTCTGGCTCATGGTTTTTCCTCTGCCTTCACTTACCTGAATTTAAGGACCATGTCCAGCATTCCCTTTCCACCAGATTATTATCAATAGTAGAGTGTAATTCTGGGACAGCAAAAGAGCTCACTACCTGCAAAGTTTACTTACCTGTATCCATGAAAATGGCCCACTGCATTTGGAAAGGTCTGCTTAATATTAGCCTGTTCACCTTCCAATGGCCTCAACTATCCATGGACCCATGTCCTGGATTCTCTAAGTAAGAACTCCAGTCCCAGATATCAATTACCATCTTTAAACTATACCTGAACTCATCTCATCCAAGCTGCCAACCCCTTGATGCAAGTTTCTCTCTGCTGACCCAGTCAACAGCTGAATTAGAAAACATATTACCCACTCATGATCGTGTATCGATGCAATAGAGATTCATGACAGTTTCAGCCATGTAATGAGAGCAATATTAGTCTTTATCAATGAATGAATCCACGACTTTTTGACTGGAACACAGTGCTGAGGTCCAACTGGTGCGTGGCATTAAACCCTAGTGGGGAGTTTCCCCTTTTGGAGGTGGTCAGTGACCCACTATTGATCATATGCGTGTGTTCACACCTTAGCTCATGTGATTAGGCACATGATTAATAGGGGGTCACAGACCACCTCCAAAGTGGCCACCCCCACTAGGATTTAAAAATGTGGGACTGTCCACCTTTTTGTTTTTATGACTGAAGAACTGGTGAAACGTCTTTACAAACATAAAAAAGTCCAGTTGCCTTCTTTTTTCAGTCGGCTAAGACTACCACGACCTGGATGACTGAGAGTCATTCATCACTGAGAGTTTCATGCAGCCAACAAAACAATATTGGGTGTGTTCTTCTCATACCTAAGATATTTTAGATTTAGTAGAAGAGTAAACAATGGTCGACCACAAACGATGCTAGCTGCATCTTTATTTAGTTAACCCTCTCAAGGCAGGCGTTGCCGATTTGCAACAGTTAAAAACTAACAACCTGATTACCCCACATACATATTTTATGAGTTTTTTTACTCAGAAGTACCACTGCAGGACTTGGTTGTGCATTAGCAACAAAAAGTTTAATTTGAGCCTGAGAGGGTTAAAGCAGCTGCTTATTTTTTGAGCCTGTGTGTAAATGGTAAACATGTAAATAAAAAACAGAAGAAGAGCCAGGGCTACAAACCAGTTCAGGAGCTGTGCTTTCTTTAGTGTGGACTCATGTCCAGATCTTTTGCAGAGAAGGAAAAGCTACGCAACAGATTCCATCACAGCAATGTGCAGTGAAACAATGATGTTTTCTCCAAAGCCTTGGATGAGGTTGATGGTATTCATTTTCCATATGACATTCTAGGATTCCAGGCCGCATGAGACAGTCTAGTGGGGCGATAAAAGTAGAGGTCAAAAGTTTAGGTTTGGCTTTACCACACCAGAGATATGAAGACTGCCTTGATTTTCAGTTGACTGCAATACTCTGAGCAGCAGCTGTTGTGAAGGTGCCTTTTGCTTCACTACAAATCGGTTGCTAAGAACAAAGCTCCTTCCTCAGCCAGTGTCGTCTCCCTCAGTGCAACAAGCAAGAGGCAGCAATCTTATGTGATTTGGCTTGTTCCCATCGGGTCTTTACGATCATTTACTGACACAGGAACAAAGGCTGACAGCCCTGCTGTACCCATTAAAGTTTGCCAATTAAAATAGATTTCACAGTTTCCTAAAAATATGCACGTTGTTTGCTCCGCTGTGTTGCTGTCAGTGAGGTGGCCCGTGCGGATGGAAAATGTTGGGGTGCAGAGTCAGTGTAAAGTCACAAATTTATAACTATTAATATGATTTATGGCTTCCTAAATTGAGTGTGGCACAAGCAAAATTGTCCATTTTCATGGTCAGAAAGCGCCGTAGCTTCTGTATTCACACAGGTACAAACACCCTGAGTGGCGGAGACTTCTCTTTTGTTTATGGCGGATGGCATTTTTTATTACTCTAGAAAAACGACATTTTTATTACTTTATTTCCCTTTTAACAGACAACCTTGTCGTCTTTAACTTCAAAAAATGCTTCTCTGACGCACGAGTGCAGATGGACACACTCCCACACACGCACACACTCTTTGTCCTTGTAATTTATTCCACCATATCTCTTTTGCTTCTGTCAACAGCGCCTGATATCAGAATGAATCTGAAAACTTGCTCGTCTTTGCCCATTAGCATGCAGGAGGGATGCCACTATTTTGCATGTGAATAAACAGTTATTAAAGTTACTGTCGGAATCTCAAGAGGATCAAAGATTAAACAGTTACCACGACTGACACTTTCTGATACCATTTCAAAATAGAGGAAGTCACATTTGAATAACCTTCTGTTTATTCTAACCTCACACCAGGAGTCTCCTCAGACAGCAGCGTGACATACAGGATTGTGGCGACCTTCAGCTGGATGACCCGGAATCAACTACTCATGTTGTCAAGCGCGAGTCCTTGATGTGCATTTGAACACAACCTCACCGTTTGTCTGCACTGGAGTGCACAGCCAGTAAAGTTTAATTTGCACATTTAGATTGCCACATTTTTGGTTACATGCAAGTTACATATTAAAATAAAAATACATTTACTAAATCTTAAGCATTTATAAATATTAAAACACTGATTAAAAACAGAAACACCTCTGCTATTTTCTGAAGAACATGCAGTTTGCTTCCTGGGGGATCTTGGTTATTGCTTGAAAAGCTGCAAATAAAGGGGCAAGTGAAGCAGAATGAGTTGCAGAGGAATGGTGTTAATTCAGGTGAAAGAAGCGAGGAATGCGCAAAAATGAACTTGTGTGTAAGCAGTGAATAGAAATGGGCTCGGAAAAGAAAACTTAAAGTGCTAACTGAATTTTTGTTGAGAAAAAATCCAAACCTGTTAACAGCTAAAAGCTTTTTCACTCTTGTTAGTGAAACTGTTAGAAAGCCTTTCTTTATTTTAAACGTTGTCAGGGAGTAAAATGTGCAGCTTTTATTCATTATGCATGTAACATGAAGTAAACGTATTAAATTCTTCAATTCAATTGTATTTATACAGCGCCAAATCACAACAGCAGAAGCCTCAAGGCGCTTTATATTGTAAGGTGCACCCTACAATAATACATAAAGAGAAAAACCCAACAATCATATGACCCCCTATGAGCAAGCACTTTGCTTTTAATTATTTTCTTCCACAATGATTAGCAACTGCAAAGAGATGTCTGATTGTATAGAAGTCTATAGTAAAATGACCCCGATGTTCATTTGATATATGAACCCTTTCCTAATAGGTAACCCCTTATTTCACCTCTAGTTTCAAGTATTATTTAATAGAACATCATCTTTGTGATGATGACTGTCAAGCAAGTATTACATAGAAGTATTACATAGATAGATTTTAAGTGCTATTTATGACAGCATGTTTGCACTGAAGCACCGCAGCAATTTCCTAATGTTGTAAACCTGCTCAACATTTGGCAATAAACCCCATTCTGATTCTGATTCTGAGATGAGTGGTGTCCTTGCCACTCTTCACTTTTCTTCACTCAAGTTTAAGCTTCACCAAGACAAAGCAACGATGCCACTTTCAGAGTGACTTAAATCACCTTCCTTTTTCATTCTAATGCTCGGTTAAACTTCAGCAGGTTGCTTTGACTGCGTCTACATGCCTAAAAACATTACGTTTCTTCCATGTGATTGGCTGATTAGATAACTACATTAAAAAGCAGCTGAGCAGGTGCCCAATGAGTATAAGCGTACCTTTAGTATCCGGTCGTTAAGTCTGACGTCACTAGCCGTTTCTGGGCCTAAACTCCGCTGCAGGTCCATATATCAAACGATCACTATGGCATTACTGAGAGTTGAAAAACTGTCTAAAGTCTTTCATCTTTAATAAAATGATCAGCGTTCTGCTCTACCAGGTGTAACAATTGAGTTTAACATCCAGGCATCCATGAAAACGGAATTTATGACATTTAACGAGTTAGAAGTTAGCAGGAAGTTAGCTCGCTAGCTTCCATCTAAATACAATATAGCATGTCCTGACTGCGGGGTTTTGGAAACATATGAAAACGTACAGCTCTGTTATCACTTCCAACATAAATGAAGACAGAAAACTAAACAGCAGTGACGTTTGTAGGGTCACTGAAGTTTGGCTAGCTGTAGCTAATGATGTGCTACGTGAATGCTAGCGACACAGCTATGTTAGCATAATATAAACAAGCTAACTTTTGTTCTCAGTGGTCAGGAACAAATGTAATCGCATGGCAGGATGCTGTAAACGGACCAAACTTCAGCCAGGAGAACAACTGAGATAATCCATTCACAATACGAGGTTAGTCATTCATATACTGCTGCATGGGCTGGGCTGTAGTTACATCCTAAGGTTTTAAAAACTGAGCTTAAATAAATGATTAGTGGTAATAAAAGCCGAGGGAGGTCAACAGTGATCACTGACTGTTTTAGGAGCTTTTTGAGATTAAATAGAAGAAAATACAAAACATTAAACATGTTAACAACACAAAAGCCATATTAAACGCAGACTACTTTAGGCCCGGAAGTAAGATTCGTCACGTCATCACTTAACGACCGGATTATCACACTTTAGGCTTATAGGGATCTCATTAGACATTTGTTTACACATTACACATGGAGTGATATTACGCTGCTGGCTGTATTTATATGAAGCAAATAAATTATAAACTCTCTCTTCTCTCTCTTTGCTTTCACTCTTTGCTTTGACTGTAGGTTCAAATGGTGTAACATGTCTGGCATGTGATACAAGGCAAAAAAAGTAAAGGTGTTTTTGCATTTTTTTATTAGACATTAGGGCTGCTGTGCTCAAAAGTAACAACACAAGAAGAGTGAGATTAAACTGAACTCGTGATATCATGATTCAGATTAATGAAACGAGCATAAAGATGGTTGAGGAGAGCTGCTCTGTCAGCTGATACGTCCCTATAGGCTCATTACTAGACATCATTTTCTCACCATGTGATCCGTTGCTCACATAACATTGCATTACTCATGTCCATATTTAGAACTGAAGCTTACTGTTGTAAAAATTTGAACATTTTCTTTGCACGGCTCCAGAAGCTTAGAAACTATTTCTCATAACTCAGCTGTCAAAGAAGAGCAGCCAGTGAAGCTTTTGTCTGTTTGTAGACTGCGTTCTGTCAAAAACGTAGAAAATGTTGATGATGGAAAGACTTGAAGCAGCAGCTCCGGTAAACTATGCTACACTGCTTTAAGTCAAAAACTAAGCGTATGTGGAGGAGATGTGTCTGCTGCCTTGAATTCAGAAATCCAGACAGCAGTGTGCTCATAAGAGATAAACACGATGATGACTGCTTCCTCCGTGTCAAATAGTGGAGTGTCTAAGCTGTGGTCCCAGTCAGTAGTAATGAAATGTTTCTATCTTGGCTAACAAGCACTCTCTAACTCTCACCACCGTACGCCCTGCTCTCTCATTGAAATCCTTAAAGGCACAAGATTGCAAGGCCCCCATGTTACCTTGATGAGTGAATAGTGACACTTTCTGTGTTCACAGCGGATATGACGCTCTTCCATCCTCCATCCTGGCTTTTGTATCACATACACACAAACACACAGACTTTGCATCTACTTTATCTGCTTCACTAATGTCGGACCATGTGCCTCAGCAAGAATTTTACTGGCTCCACTGCACATACAGCTGCATTAGTCACTGGACCAAATGAATCTATGGGCTGTGAAATCATTCAAGGGGTGTAATGATGAGCTATCACTGATCTGTTCTAGCTTTTGTAGCTATAAAACACACTGATGGAGTTGGGACCGTGAATTTGCTGACACTTTGGAATATGAAAAGCTGCAATAGGAGAGTTAGGATGCACTGTACTTCCTCCCCTCCCTTCTCATTCATCCAGAAGCCTGTTTCCTCAGACAGTGTATATTTTTATTATATCTAAAAAAAGCACCTGAAGGCTGTCCATGCAGGGTCTGTACTGAATAACTCATGATTATTTCTAAATTCATTCATGGCCTGAAAACTTTGTGTTTCTTTGTGCGCTTCTGCTTCAATTCACAAAACAAAAAAGAATCAATATTTTAATATGGCTGTTTTTACAGGTTATTGCACAGGGAAAAATAAGCTTTGTATGATTTGGGTGGTTAACTGATCTTGGAGATTAGTCCAGGATTGCAAGGTGGGTGCAGTGTAATAAAACAATGTGAGTATTTGAGACTTTTTATTGCAGAAAATTCTGAGGCTTTACTTGGCTTATTGCACTGATAGTCTCTTTTACTACTGGCCATTTTTAGTCTTAGACCTGGATAAAACTGTTCTATTTGGCAAAGCTTATTGCTGTCAAAATACTCACTAACAAAATGAATATGTTGCATATCAACCTGTGCCGGAGGCAGGTTTTTGACCCAATATGCAGAACTCAGCACATACGTTTAGAACACAAGGTGAGCCTTTATTGCTGTCTGATGAAACTTAACAAGTTCAACAGAAATACACTAGCAGGGAATACATACATGGAGGGAAATAAGAACCATGAGAAACACTGAACAAAGGAAATACAAAGCACTAAAGAGGATACAGGGACAGTGGACGATGTGACAATACTCACAAGACAATGAGAGAAGTGGAAGACACAGTGGCAACAAATCAAGATAAACAAGACAAGGGAAGCAAAACCAAACACAGTGAATTCAAAACTAACGACCAAAAAATAAAACAGGAAACAATGACACAAAGTATAACCAGATGTAACGCAACAAATTGACCAGATACAGGAATGTAAGGCAAGAACACTTTGGGAACTACAGGGATACAAAATAACCTTAAACTCAGAACAGAACTGGATGACAAACAAAACCTAGAAAAATCAATATAAAGAAACAGAAAGCAGCATCCACTGCCTACCTGACTGAAATGCTACTAGGTGGTAAAAAAACTGACAAAGAGTATAGTAGTTAATTACATGCATAAGTGTTGAGTCCAGGCATACAAAGCAGGTTCATATACATGCCAGTCATTAACTACAATAAAAAAACTGTATATCTCTGACACAAGGGCATTGCATATTCAAGCAGTGTGCATGGACTACAAAGAAAAAAGGAATACATTTCTTGAGAAAAGTGAAATGTGAATACACTTATTTATCCACAGTTAGTAAATGCTGAAATGTAAAAAAAAAAAACACCATATTGCTGCCCTTCAAAAATACTGAAAAAACACTGCAAATAAAATCTTTTGTAAAAAAAATCATTCAATAATTCAATAACAGTGTGTTGGTGCAATTTCTACATACGATCTTGTGTATTGTTTCAGATCGTTAATGTGTACTAAAGGGTTTTTAAAAGTGCAACAACACCTATAAAGTCGTATTGTCAGACACTATTATAAAAATAATTAGGTTTAGAATCACACGAGAGTGCAATTATTCCTTTACTGCCTCAGATGGTATCCTGGGCATTTTTTCTTCATCGGAAGAAAAATGACAGGCCTTTATTTAACCAGACTTGTATTCAAAGCATCTATTGTACTAGAGGCAGGCATTTATTTTTAAGTGCCAATGTTTGACTAGAGCAATTGGTCATGTCCATGCAATTAAAGTCTTATGCTCATTATACCATAACAAGTGATGAATCACCCATTAGACAGACAAATGAGATTGCTCGAGATTCTTTGTAAAATGACTTAATTTTCAGCCTGCTCACATACGTCTGGTTGGTGAGAGGTCTTCAGACCAGCAAAGCACCGCATTCATAGCTTTGGTCATCTAATTTGTGCTGTATTTAAATAGAACACAACATGAAGAAACTGTAAACAATATGGACCAAACAGAACATCTCATTAGGACATGAGTGTTGTTAGGGAAGTTCCAGGGAACAAACTCTAAATAAATACAAAAGTACATGTTCAAAAGTAAAACTGTTTGTTATTTTTAGTGGACAGAAATGTATTTTGTTTTTAACAAGACCTTTATTGTAAACGGTTGCCAGTGCAAAGACTCTGTTTTCAATAAATCCCTTAGAGCTGGGCGATTTCTGCCAATTAACAAGCAGATCTGTTTAAAACTCAAAGCTAACACTTGTTTTGCTGTAAATTGTCATTAATTTTTGTCTAAATGTGTTTGAAAGCTATAATTAGCATTTTTATTTTTAGATAGAAATAAACATTTGTGATGTGATATATTTGTAAAGATGTATTTTTTCCTGTAAAAATAAATCAGTGGTTTTTTTGATATTCAAAGTTTTAACAGAATACAGTCAAAACTTTCCAAGCTATTGTGTTTACAGACAGAATGACACACACGCAAATGCTACCAAAAACATAACCGCTTTGACAGAGGTAATTAATCATATACTTAACCTGTACTGATGTCTGTAGGTGTCACTAATTACTAGGTGTGGCCATGAAATAGAATATATACAGTGTAATACTTCAAGTCTGATTGGATCTGACACGGAGCCATTACTCTAAATCTCACACACCCAAGTTCTGGCGTTGTCCTTGCAACTAGGAAAAAAACACTCTGTGGTTGCCCAGTGATGACATTGAAGTCTTTTGCTACTGGTGACCAATTACCTTAAGTTGTGGTGACCAACTTTTTGTGGTCTGATGCAGATTGAGTGCAGTCACTCTCAGACACACTGGCAAATAATTGGTGTATAATTGTTAAATGCAGACTGCCGTAAGCATCTATGTTCAATAGGGTCACGACTCAACTAACTGCCAACTGGTTGTACTCTGGTTGTATTGCTACAGTATATACACAAGTAAAGTTGCTGAGTGTCAGTCATTTTGCAGTTAAATTGCTAACCGGATGTAACTATTTGTGGAACATTCTTCTTGTCCTTAGCGGGCGTCCAGCGGCGGTGGTCGGCTGCGCAACCAGTACGCTGCTGTAGGTGCCGCAGGTTGTCTTGCTTGACCAACGATTATCTTCCACGCTTCTCGATCTAAGGCGATGGTTCTTGCCTGCTCGAGGTCAAGTCGAAGGGCCTTCAAATCATCCTGAATTTGTTTCATCCATGTCTTCTTTGGTGCATTTTGATGCACCCTCCAATCAGTGGAGCGGGTCAACCAGAGTAGGCCATGGGGGCAGCGGCTCGGGTCCATTCGACAAATGTGGCCAAACCAACGGAGTCGGCGGCGCTGGATTAGGTCGCCGATCGTTAGTTGGCTGCTGCAGCTGGTGAGGATGGCGTCATTCGAATGACGGTCGCGAAGGGAAATGCAGAGAACGCATCAAAAGGCAACACATTTGGAAAACTTCGAGCTTGCTCAGGTCGTGTTTGAGCATTGTCCACGTCTCGGTGCCGTATAGTAGAATGGGCAGGATCAGCGTTCGGTAAAGGCGGATCTTTCTGGAACATTAAAAATGTAATTTCGATTAAAGAGCTTGCACATACTGGTGGATTAACCATTGCAGAAAAATAAAAAAAGGATTTTGACAGTTACCAAGACTATTCATTTGGGGCAGTTGTGGCATAAACCTTATGCTAGGCATTGGCCTAATTTGCACCTGGACCCCACGCAATTGCAAACTGTGAGCAGACTGACAGGTCACTCCATGTATCTTACTGTCATTTTATCACCACTAACGCTAATCTGTGAGTGGTTGCAGACTTGTCCCCATCCTCAGAGCAACTATTTCATAAGCAACATGATTCCAAGTTCATTGGATGCAGTCTCAATAATTCTTCTTGTGTCGAAGTCTTCAAAAACTGATTGCCGTAGCATGACTGTAGCATAACACAGAAATATCTGGTTCTTAATCGGGTTAATTCACTTTGATGCACCACTGATTTTTCAGATGATTGTTTTGTTGTTAAACACATAATATTCTTCGCCACACTGTATATCACTGCAAATCCCAAAGGGAACTGTCAGATGACAGCAAAATAGCTAAATGGACACAAGCGCGGCACACAGGAAAAGTCTGTTCTAACATTGTGTTACATCGCTGCCTTATGATTTTGTCACCTCACACAATGATTTCCCTGTGGCCAACTATCATTACCAGCTCTTAGATAACAAGACAATTTCAGCTCTGATTCTGAGAGGTAAAATAGCAGCTTTGTAATAAAATATGAGTCAGATTTTGATCAGATTTGATTAGTGTGAAAAGATGGTTAATCAGGTCAAAATGGGAAATCTCTCACATTAGGGCACTCTCAGCAAGCACAATCTCTTATAGTCGGCTTCTGCCTGAGACTTATGAAACTGATAGCCCTGGGTGAATCATAAGCCTGCTGCCTAGCACTATACATCCCACCAATCACTCTTTTCACATGTCCCACCCTCGTCTCCTCCTCCTGCTTTATAAGTGTCTCATTGCTCTCACCACATACTGTCTGTGGGGGGAAAGTGACTGCCTCACAGGTCTCTGGTATCTCAGCACCCATCTGTCATCGCCGTTCAGCCCGGCTCCACGCTGTATCCAGGGAACATCAGGCGTGGGCTGGCTGCTCTGCCGGTTGGCTTGATGGCTTCAGTGTATGCTCACAGTCACAGAACTGCCCAGAGATTGGATTTGTGTCAAGTTGAGCAGCAGGTTTTAGCAGATATCAGCTGTAATCTTTGTGTGTCTGTGCGTGGCCGCTGCTGATGGTTTTCACAGCCTCAGCAGTTATCACATAACCGCATGATTGGATGTGACTGAAGACTTCCATTCACATGACATAACTAAAAAACATGGCTGACAGGATGGCAACATGACTGCCGCATACTAGATTAAATGAGCGACAAATGTTGGAATTAATAATACTGAATTTTTAAAACCTTAAAAATCTTCGAGGTAATGTACTTCACTGTTGTGTCTCCATTTCATGCAATTTTATGTCATGTCATGCACATCGAAAAGATTTCTAAATACAGCAACACACATTTCTAAATGTGTTTCGGCAAAAAGATGACTCCTGTCCTGTAGTTCTTTATGAATGGAAAGACGAGTAACAAATAGGCCAGTATAGGCTGGTAAAACAAACAAACAAACAAAACAAAAAAACTTTGCCACCTTCAGTACCTTGTAATTGATAATTGAAGTAATTATTCTTTGTATGATTTTATCAGTCTCTCACTTCATTGTGGAGGAACCCATCACCCATCATCACCCCTCTACCTCCACGCTTGACAGTTGATATTTGATGATTGTGCTGATACACTGTTCTTGGATTTCTACAGATGTCGAGTCACAGCCAGACATCTCTACCTTGGTTCTTACTGTCCAGAGGTTTTCCAGAAATCTTGTGGTTTGCTCAGTCACAACTTTGCAAATCTAATCTGTGCTACCATGCTCTTTTTACAGAGAAGAGGCTTTCTCCTGACAAACCTTCAAAACAAACCATACTTATTCACTCTTTTTCTGAGTGTACTGTTATCAACTTTAATAATTAACACGACAACTGAGGCCTTTATATTTTGAGATGTAGCTCTTGGGTTTTTTGCAAATTCTATCAGATTAGCACAATTTGACAGTGGGCATTCCCTGGAATGTCCTCTCGTGGGAAGACTGGCAATTGTCTTGAACGTTTCCCAGTTGGCATTGTGGCAACATGCAGCTGAAAGCACCAGATCAGCAAACTGCTAAAATGTCAACAAGTGTTCACACTTGGTGATGATGAATTAATCAAGCACATGATAAGTGACACCTGGCTGCTACTTAAGCTCTTATTTCCTCTGGAAGCCTAGCAGAGCCCTGTGAAAACTTTATTTCCACATAACTTTTTAAGGCAGGGATTTTATTTTTTAAATTTCATGCCTTCTTTGATTGATAGCTGTCAGACCTCGTCTCCACCCATGGGAGTCACAGAATGGGATCTCTGCCGTGTTTGTCACTTCTGTTTTGGTGAGTGGAATTCTAGCAATTTATTAATCTTTTTCTTTGCAGATACGTGTCTGTTTAATGCATCTCTGCAGTTCATGCATGCAGCTTGCAAATATTAACTGAGAGTTAGGTTAGCACTCTACCCACTCCTTAAAAAAAGCATGGTAACTTCTGGTTTCAAACTTCTACTATAGCAGTTGGCAAAATGCTAACACTTAATGAACAAAATGCATCATTTACTCATGTAATAAATGTCTTAAATGCCCCCCCCCCCCACCCCCCCAAAAAAGAGGATGATTTTAATAATATTAGGGTCTGGAAGTAGAAATAGTTGAATTTATTAGCTAATAGTATGGATAAATAAATTAAATTATTAGCTTATTAGCATATTAGATAAGCAGCTGTTGGTAGCTACCTAAAATTATTATATATAACTGTTGCTACCAGTTAAACTGTTGACAAACAATATGTAATAACAGTTGAAATGCTAATTTAAAATATACAAATATTGCCCTTTATTAGCTAAATGCTCATAAATTTTAGTTAAACATATCAAATTGATGGGGGAAATTAGTCACTTTGGAGGTTAAGTGTAATACTAGTCAAAAGTTATATCAATTTAAACCTAATAGTTATGGATGATTGAAATGCTGACCTAACTGTAACTGAGAAGCACTGAGCTGAAAGTTGTGCAGAGCCAGTTTAAGACAGCACATGTTATGAAGGTTTTTTTTAGTCTATCTGACAACAGATGGCCAACTAGAAAAAAGTTGGAAACCATTGCTGTAGCAAACCAAAGGTAAAGTCAGCGTTAACACAGTGGCGACCTCAGCCCCAACACGTCAGTGTGTGAATGAAAATAGATGATCTATTTGGTCATTTATTCTCCTTAGTTTATGGCAAGGCAATGTGTGTATCCCAGTTTCCAGCAGTAAGTGCTGAACATGTGATTCTATCAAAGGCCCATTTCCACTGGTTTCAGCATTTTTAAATTACTTGCTAACCCAGATTTGGTCTCTCCTGAATCCCAACCCAGATCTGGTGTCTTGGCTAGCCACTCCACAGAATGCTGAATGGGTGATTTATCAGTTCTTGGAGTGGTGGGAAACTAAATGATTTATGGCCCATCTCTCTCTCTCTTTTTTTTACCCAAATCTTATTTATGTCACTGCTTCTGTTGCTGTCTTGATCTCCCTGCTTGTCTCTTCTGCTTTCCCCTTCAGAAGTCATCTCAGTGATAATAACAATGTATGCTATAAGTTCTGAGAAGCCCTGTGTGATCCCAGAGAGGAAATATGAATGATCAGAGGCTGGATGTCTGTGAAATCAACTCTCGCACAATACTGACATGCGTCAGCCCTGGCATGTATTCCTGGCGGGACATATGAAAACATGCAGTCAAGTACACATAGAGAAGAACACACATGTGCAGTGTCAAACTGAATTAATGCACAGGTCGAAGCATTGCCAAATGCAAGTTATTGCTTATCCTCGATTCCATGGAGAATGCATCGGATGAATAAAACATTTGTGAATAAAGGCATATATTGATTTAAATATAACCGTGAATAGGTCATAGATTGCTCTCGAGATTTTGTCCCGTTCCTTTCTCCTTACCCATTATTCCATAGACACTGACTTTAGCATATTTTCCATCTCTTTTTCCATTTCACTCCTTTGCTATCTGCGAAAAACGAATTGGACTATTATCATCATGCATTCAGGAAACGCAGCCTGGGGATATAAATTGGTCAAATGCAAACAAGTGGAATCCCCTGATCCTAAATGTGAGTCACTAAGTTGAGAATTTGGAGCCTTGAAATGTCTGACAGCTTAAATCACTGTCACTGTGGGCAATGATAAAAATTCATAATCTGTATCTGCGTTCTCTGATCAAAAGCCCTCCTGAAATGCGCAAACAGATCGTCACCTCGGCTGAAACAGAGATGTTTCACAATGAAGGGTTGCGGGAAAAACCACGGCAGGACACACACACGCTGTTTCGGTATGAAAATGATACTTGAAAGGCGAGATGAAATATTCACCAGAGAGAAATATGGGGAGATAGCACATAGCCTTGAGCGAGCAGGGCTCCTGCTGCGAGATACAGGGAGAGAGAAAGAGATAGCGAAAGAGAGGAAGCTGGGGTGAAACTGGGAAAAATAGAGAGTGTGAGGGAATATAAAAAGAGATTTATTGAAGACCAGATAAAGAATGAGTGGATGAAAGAATGACTAGTAGGCGAGTAACACCTCCAAACTGTAAATCTGTCACTTTACCGTGAATATTTATGTCACTTCAAAAGGTCACATGTCTTTGCAACTTTATCAAAAAAGTTCAGGAAATTCATGTGTCCCTAAAACACTCACAAAGACATTGGAGCACAACGGTTTGCTGTCAAAGTCGGCAAAGCTGCAACAAGAGACATCACTAATGTTTTCACCTGACATTTTTGTCTCCACAGTTCCTGAGAGTGTCAGAGACAGACACGGTCAGAAGATCATTTGAAAAAACATAAAGAAAACATGATCTATTGATTCGGGACATAACATTCTAGGTCACCATTGATTAGTAGACACAGGCTTTTTGCTTGCCTCTTTCTTTGCTGGGCCCTAACTTTATTTTTAGGCTCGCGCTGATCGATAGGAGGCAGCTTTGTGCAAATCTCAGTGGCACTGTGCCTCCCGGCAGAGCCTGTGTAGGTCAGACTGAAGACATCCAAAAGGTTGAACCAATGATGGAAATCAATGGATCAGAAATGTCAACTAACATGGCTGTTTACCACAGTGGAGGACATTTTCTAGATATTTGCTTGTACGTTGTTTCGTGTGAGCAGATGTCTAAAGCCCATTTATAGTTCTTATCCTTTTAAACTGATACAAATCTAGCACAGATGCTTGTGACATTTTCAGCCTATGTAGATACAAGTTTCTTGTTGGTTCAATTATGTACTCAACTGGCTCACCATTTGGTCGCCCAGATTCAGAGACTGCAGTGAGTGTTTGCTATTTGTCAGTGCTCCTTTTAACAACTATCTGCTAATTCCCTTTTTGAACAGTAATTACACTGAATTAATGCCATTGTTTTGCAGACTCGAGGAAAAAAACAACATCATTGTAGCACAATAATTATTCAGATAATGATGGTGGTGATGATGAACTTCTGTTTTGTGTTATGTGAAAATATATGACCATCCCAAAGGGGGTTTGAGATACTGTGAATTAATAGAAAAACACACCATAATACGTCACAATGCATAAACTATAATGACCAAAGCTAATTGTAGCTTGTATGTATTACCACTAAAGCACATGGAACCTAAAAAGTGAAGTGTTAATAAAAAAATATCTGAGCTTCTACATTTACAGGGAGTGCAGAATTATTAGGAAAATGAGTATTTTGTCCACATCATCCTCTTCATGCATGTTGTCTTACTCCAAGCTGTATAGGCTTGAAAGCCTACTACCAATTAAGCATATTAGGTGATTTGCAACTCTGTAATGAGAAGGGGTGTGGTCTAATGACATCAACACCCTATATCAGGTGTGCATAATTATTAGGCAACGTCCTTTCCTTTGGCAAAATGGGTCAAAAGAAGGACTTGACAGGCTCAGAAAAGTCAAAAATAGTGAGATATCTTGCAGAGGGATGCAGCAGTCTCAAAATTGCAAAGCTTCTGAAGCGTGATCATCGAACAATCAAGTGTTTCATTCAAAATAGTCAATAGGGTCGCAAGAAGCGTGTGGAAAAACCAAGGCGCCAAATAACTGCCCATGAACTGAGAAAAGTCAAGCGTGCAGCTGCCAAGATGCCACTTGCCACCAGTTTGGCCATATTTCAGAGCTGCAACATCACTGGAGTGCCCAAAAGCACAAGGTGTGCAATACTCAGAGACATGGCCAAGGTAAGAAAGGCTGAAAGACGACCACCACTGAACAAGACACACAAGCTGAAACGTCAAGACTGGGCCAAGACATATCTCAAGACTGGTTTTTCTAAGGTTTTATGGACTGATGAAATGAGAGTGAGTCTTGATGGGCCAGATGGATGGGCCCGTGGCTGGATTGGTAAAGGGCAGAGAGCTCCAGTCCGACTCAGACGCCAGCAAGGTGGAGGTGGAGTACTGGTTTGGGCTGGTATCATCAAAGATGAGCTTGTGGGGCCTTTTCGGGTTGAGGATGGAGTCAAGCTCAACTCCCAGTCCTACTGCCAGTTTCTGGAAGACACCTTCTTCAAGCAGTGGTACAGGAAGAAGTCTACATCCTTCAAGAAAAACATGATTTTCATGCAGGACAATGCTCCATCACACGCGTCCAAGTACTCCACAGCGTGGCTGGCAAGAAAGGGTATAAAAGAAGAAAAACTAATGACATGGCCACCTTGTTCACCTGATCTGAACCCCATTGAGAACCTGTGGTCCATCATCAAATGTGAGATTTACAAGGAGGGAAAACAGTACACCTCTCTGAACAGTGTCTGGGAGGCTGTGGTTGCTGCTGCACGCAATGTTGATGGTGAACAGATCAAAACACTGACAGAATCCATGGATGGCAGGCTTTTGAGTGTCCTTGCAAAGAAAGGTGGCTATATTGGTCGCTGATTTGTTTTTGTTTTGTTTTTGAATGTCAGAAATGTATATTTGTGAATGTGGAGATGTTATATTGGTTTCACTGGTAAAAATAAATAATTGAAATGGGTATATATTTGTTTTTTGTTAAGTTGCCTAATAATTATGCACAGTAATATTCACCTGCACACACAGATATCCCCCTAAAATAGCTAAAACTAAAAACAAACTAAAAACTACTTCCAAAAACATTCAGCTTTGATATTAATGAGTTTTTTGGGTTCATTGAGAACATGGTTGTTGTTCAATAATAAAATTATTCCTCAAAAATACAACTTTCCTAATAATTCTGCACTCCCTGTATATATCATTGAACTGGTTGTGATGTCAAATTAATGGATGATGGACATGATCAGGTGCATACCCATCAAATCTACCTGTTGAAGTTCATTCTGACCGTCAGACTGTGGAAGAAAACTAATTTAAGTGACTCTATCGTGGTTGTTGGTGACCAGTGTTGGTTAGTTACTTGAAAATAGTAATTAGTTACTATTTTTTTCCTCCAAGAAAGTAATCCCATTAATATACTGATTACTTATTTTCAAAAGTAATTAGTTACTTAGTCTTTGAAAAGCATGATAAACAACCTTAATACGTAATAAAGCAATAGACCTTTCAGCCAATTCTGTATTTTTTCTGCATAATCCATCATATAAAATGTAATCAAATGAAAAAGTCTCTTTGTAAAACTTGTTTTATTAGTTTTAATCTTTTAACTTTATGCACATTGCATCAAACAAAAATTACATTTTATGCAACAGTCTTTGACTTGAAAAAAATTGTTTATTTATTTTAAACGCAGCAAAAAATCAATCAAATCAAAGATTCAGCAACACTGAGTCCTGTTGCTCTTAAATCTGTTGTCACCTGTTTAGTAGCATGGGGCGTGTGGATGTTTGCCAGGTACCTCAGCGGTCATGTCAGTGGGGGGATCCGGGGGGTTTCGCTGTGGATTTCACATTCCCGTGGCGGCGTGCTCGGTGGCCGGGCCGGGCCGTAGAAACGCTCTCACAAACAAAATCACAACAGTTTAGTAATGCAGTAACACAGTAACACAGCGTGCTCACGGGAAAGTAACACTAATCTAATTACTTTTTGTTGCAATAGTAACCCCTTACTTTACTCGTTACTTGAAAAAAAGTAATCGGATTACCAATTCATATCTCTGTTGGCGACAGACAGGATGGATTGAGTATTTCAGAATCTGCTGAGCTTAAGAAATTGTCCTACTCTAACTTCTCCTGGATTTACAAAGAATAGTCCAAAAAATGAAAACTGTCCAGTGAGCTGCGGATCTCTGGTTGACGTCAGAGGAGAATGGTCAGACTGCTTTGAGCTGATTGGAAGGCAGCAGTAACTCAACCAGTCTTGATGCGCAACACGTCGATCGTTGAAGCAGATGAGCTACAGCAGCAGAAGACCACACCTTGTGCCACGTCTCTCAGCTAAGTACAGGAAACTGAGTCTACAGTTCTCATGTGGTGCACCTCTTGATGAGTGCAGATGACTTCACAATAGAAAATGTATACAAAAATAATTCGGTGTGCTAATCAACCTTGATACTTTTTTATGTATTAATAAAACAATCAAATTTAGTTAGAAAACAAAATCTGTAGCATGTTAACAATAAAGAGATTCAGCACAGTATATCCAGATCGGTTTTCCACTCTGCTAAATCTCCTAATGAGTTTTATGCTGTCGTTAGTAACATATCCAACTAATACAGCCAAGAAATGTCAAAGTACATCATATAATGCAATTAAACAAATGTTCTGAACAAAGGTGACCTGACAACCCAATTATCACTCCACACTGTTTTAAGCTTCTCTCCCTCTCATTTCCATGTGAGAGTCCACTCATGCAGTCCACGTCCACCCACTCATGTGAGCTGCTCGAGCTGCTCGATGACTCAGTGGCGTTACACAGTGAAATCACAATCTGTTTTTGAGAGGCGCTTAAAGATTTTTAATCCATTCTGAAACTGGGCCTGATGCAAGTGGCTGCTTTTACATAATGCTGTGACCAACTATGTGTTTATGATTTCAAACTGCACTTTAAAGTCACTTGTTTGTTTTGTGCGAAATTCCCTGGACAGCACATGATGCAACAATGACGAAAAATAGATCCACTGCACGGTTATTGTTTCCTTGTGCATTTATTTCCCCTGAAGGTTTTTGGATTTTGTGTCAAAATTGTCAGAAGATATGAAGAGATGAAGGTTTTCTGTTTAATGCATTATGGATTTGCACTTGCAAGCATTCCTGAGATGGAGGCTCACGACAAACTGTTATCTCTGTTATCTCTACTGCAGCGTTACAATCACACAATCCAATTTTGCTTGAAAAATGGGAAAAAGGTGCAGGTATTTATTGTAACATAAATAAGAGGAAAAAACAGTGTACAATTTTGTTGAACTTGAAAGTAAATAATTGGTATAACCACCATTATTCTACAACACAATCTAAATTCTTGTAATTTCTCTGCAGCAATAGTTCTCCGGGCTTTTTGAAGGACATTTAAAGAGTTTCTTATTGGGTGTTTGCTGCCTTTTAAAAAATTTTGAGTTCTGTGGAGGCCAATCCATGACTGATAGTGTTACATTGTATAATTTTTCAATCCAGGTGTGTTATTGCCACATTTACAGGGTGTTTGGGATCATTGTCATGCTGAAAAATGAAGCTGTTGCCACTCTCATGGTGTTTTTCTCTGTTCAAACACTACTACCTGAAATGCAGCCCTAAATCACAACAGTGCCTCCACATGTTTTTTTACAAATGTATATCACTTCATGAGATCTGTTGCCATGAATTTTTTCAGCTCTTGTCCAGCTCTTGTGTAATTTGCCATTTTATCTGTTTCCCTTCGTTAAAAATGGCTTCAATAGATAAATCAGTTAAAGGTCCATATGCATCCCCCAGGTCCTGTATCAGGTCTTTTCTGGATTTTATCCTATTTCTTAAAGACATGACTTTCACATATTATTCATCACCTGTACATATCTATCTTGTCTAGTGTCCAGTTTTCTCATTTTTTTATGGAAGCTCTGACAAGCTGCTGGCAACAAAGAGCCTAAAGATACAATTTAAAACAGGTTCTTAGCTAAGTTGTCTTTTATTTTAAGACACAACACTGTTCACCCCTGAGGTCAGGTACCTTTAATATTCTCAAATGATTCATAAGCCAGTGTCAGGCAGCAAAGCATATTTCTCTTTCAGGTACGATGACTGAAATGAAAATGTATGAAAAGAAGCCAAAATCCGAAGAAAAAGGCCTGGAGAACTTTTGCTCAAGACAAGTTTAAAAATTACACACATCTAGCTCCTTGAAAGCGAAATCTAAAGAAATCAGGGGAGGTTCAAGACTTTTTGAAAGCTATATATAAATTTTATCTGCAGAAATATTTTATTGTTACTTATATATTTATATGTAAGTTGCGTCACTCACCTGACTATCACTTCTAACAGAGCCCAGAACTCTAGAAACTCCTTTTCTCCTTTTTGTTCTTTTCCTTTATGTTATTTTGCTTTGGTCTCACTTCCTCTTCCTCTTGACAAATTAGTGTTACAAAGCAGATTTAAAAAGCTCGGAGACACAGTTTTTCCATTCAGGTTGAAATCCTTTTAACTTGTGCAAATGCATCCTTTCACCACTTTGCCAAAACAAAAACTTTGTTCCATTTAAAGTCGTCACTCAAGACGGCCAATTTTTGAGCAACAACAAAATCCTTTACAAAGGACAGGTTTGTCAGCTTTCTGCAGTATCACAACTTATTCGAGTACATCTGTAACAAAACTGTGTCACAACTTCCTTTGTAGATAATGACAGCAGAGCTGAGAGAAGGAGGTATGTGAAATCCTCTTTTCTACTTGTAAAGTGTATCAATGGCTCAGGTGCTGCTGTGAGAGAGATAACAGGTGATTATAGAAGCATACACATCTGCAGGCCCAAAGGGTCACCCAGAAGGTCTCAACAGTGCCGGTGTCAGCAGGGCTGTGGTGCATGCAGGGCGGCAGACGGTCAGACTCGGGCAGCTGATTCTCGACACAACAGCTCAGACCATTGATCCCTGCTACCAAGCCTCCTCACACTCATTAGTAGCGTTACTTGGAGCACTGTTGGTCCCTGGGATCCTGCTCCAATTGGACTGCAGAGCTAGTCGGCGGTCTGAGGAGAAATGATAACATGCCCATTTTTCAGGCCAAGGAGCACACACAAGGGCCAGGCGGATTAGAGTGAAGCAGTGCAGAAGTCTTGTTTGGCCAAAAAAGTGACTTTGACAATCTTGCAGCCAGCTGGTCAACTGTAGTGTATATTAGACGGCCGATTGTAGATTTACTGCCTGTGGACATCCCAATGGCAGCATTTGAGTCTGCACTGAAGTAATAGGCAAGTATAAAATACAAAGAAAAACAACAGATATTTGCAAATACTTATTTCTGGACTTGGAACGTGTTTACCTTGCAGTGTTTATTGCATTGTCTCACAGTCACACTAAACAGTGCGCTTGAAATTTAAGCTACACTCAGACAGTGTGAGAGGAATTTTTAAACATACTCTTTTGCACAGCGTTGATCTGCTAGTACCGAAGCAGAATTTGATACACATAAATCTCCGGTTATGTTTGTGTGAGTGTTAAATACAAACATTTACATATTTTCCAAAAGGAAAATCCTATCTGCAGACTGTTAATTTGACATTGTGCATTTGCATGAGACAAATCGCAGCGCTGTTGACTTTTTATATGACGCATTTATTCCAAAGTGCCAGAATTCAACCTTTGTGTTTTGTGTTGGGAAACGAGCTCCTGAAATAACTCCTCGTGCAGAAAATACGCTTGAGGAAAGGAGTTAAGGGTTGTCATGTCTTTTACGTTTCAGGTGTGTGTGATCACAAAGTGTCACAAATATGCCATTCACACTGCATGTTAAAAATCCCTTTATTTGATCCTGCCAGCACCGCGGTGCTCCCACAGTACCAGTACAAAAATACTGCAGTCAAAGGCAGCAGAAATACCACTGATGTTCCTCTACTTTTTCTCATAAACAAACGTCTAACATTTGCCGCCTTGCTCATTGAACACTGCACCTTGTACTTCTATCAGAGAATACCTTTGACTTTCACAAGTAATTCTTGTTTGAGGGCACCTGAAAGGATGATGTGAGGAAGGCAGTCTCCAAAAATAGGCTGCTTATTTATATAATATGTTCAAAGACTCAGATATCGCTTGCTTCATCTAAAGACATATTTATATATATTCCTCCTGAGCGGTTTGCTTTAAACAAGATTTGGCAATGTCTCTGATAATAACGGGGGAATTGTGAGAATATCTGAACGCCAGTCTGACACACAGAGTATCAGATATGATGCCGGTGAGTAAATGTCCTGATAGGTAAAGTCGTAGTATACTTGGATGGCTTAAAACAGCAGAGTCAGTTGAGCTAAATATGTCCTGTCGCTTTCACTTTTTGTTGCAGAGATTGCACTTTAGAGGTAAGAGTCAGAAGAGCTACAGAAGTGTAGCCGTACATCAGGGAGGCAATTAAATGTCATGTTTAACAGCGCTTCAGCAGGGTGAAAGTTAACCCCAAATGTCTCCTCTCTCAAAGCCTCATTTTAAATGCATAGATATAAATATAATAGTAATAACAACACAAGTATGTTTCAGACAGTTGCAACTGCCATGACTTTGATGTAATGCCTCCCAAATCAGCTTGGTACTTTTCAAAGTCCTGTTATTATCTCTTGGGCTACAGTAACCAGAAAACATGTGTTTTACAGTGGGGTTGGGGAGAGTGGTGGGGGTGCTGACAGACACAGGCGCCTGAGCAGTGAGGCATGTGGGGGAGATGCACCTCCATTAATCAGCTATGTTGACCAAAGCCATCCTAAATGTTCTTGTTTCTTAGAATTAGGCACCATACAGTCCCTGAAAGTGGCCTATCTGATCATTTTTCTATTTAGAGCATCAGACAAAATCAATAATAACAGAATCACACTGTTTTGGATCACCGTTGGTGCTGTTTAGCCGAACTTGCGCCGATCGTTTGCACAGCGTGCCTTAGCTGTCAGTCACAGTCTGTCGATACAACCAGGAGTCTGTCTCTTTACAAAGGTAAAAAACATGCTATTTAGCTTAGCTGCAGCCACTGATTGAAAGGAGAAGACAGGAAACAATGGAGTACTGAATGAGCTTGCTTGGACCACAGATAAACTTTAAATGAGCTAAACTGTGCTGGAACTGTTTTCTGAGACAATGTTGACTGACCTTGCTAGTTTGCTATTCTGACTGGATTAAGCAGCATGGCCTCTCTTCCTCTCCCCTTGGGTCATGCGCACGCAAGCAGGAGTGAGAACGAGGTCACACACATTTTTTTAGAGTAGAATGCCTTCATGCAAAAACATGTAAACATATATACACAAATAAGTATCTAACTGAAATCTAGTGATATAATTTTAATGATAAATATTAATAATTTATTTAAATGACTCTATTGCACCACTGCATAGTGGTTAGCACTGTGTTACAAAGCAGAACAAAGATTCTGGGTTCAAACCTGCTACTTTTCTGTGTGGAGCTTGAGTGCTCTCTGTCATTACCACAGTCTAAAAACATGCAATTTAATTTAGTTGGTGATTATAAAATGGCTACAGGTCTAGATCTTGGTGAGAAAAGCTGCCTTCTGTCTGCGACAGTAACTGTGTCATAGACCGATGAGGCTCTTTCCAAGCGTCAGCTACGATAAGCTTTTTAGAAAGATTCGTGTTGGTAGGCTGCTGATTTTTGACCCGTCTATAATAAACAGATTATTTCCTGGCGATATCGTCATATTAACAGAACACACACTGACATTAAACTTTTAGACTAGATTGATCTAAAGTAGAAAGAGTAGGACCCTGTTTTTGGATTTTGTGCCATTAATTATTAGGCCACACTGTTACCACACTCACTCTTGCCACGCTACACATCATCTGCAAGCATAAATTATCATGTGGGTGTGAGCGAAGTGTGCTTCATCTGAGTAATTCATGATTTAAGGCTCGAGTTTGGTCATTTCAAGGCTTTGAGGACCCTCTGACATAATTTTAATCCAGCTGTTTCTGAGCCAAGCTGTCGCAGTCTCTCTGCTTAGTCTGACAGGAATAGCATCCAAAAGCGCTTCCTTCAATAGTGCTAAATTAAAGAGGAGTCACAGATCCGGCAGGATGCACCCCAATCTTGACAAATTGGAATGATTAAAGCTCTAGGAAACCCATGCTTCATCTCCTAGTTTCAGTCAATTTATGACAGCTCTCATTACTGTCCCTGCTTTGTCCCAGACGTTCTATACACTGCCCAAATTAGCAGTCCTACATCATACTGCCTGTTTATGCATTCAAACCACACAGACTGGGCTGCAAAAGCATATCATGTCAGAGAAGAGGCAGGCACTTAACATGTGACAGTGCTGTCCTAGTCTGCATCTGGTCCTCCTTGTTTTGAGGGGATCTGTGGGATAGAGGCAATTTCCTAGATTTTATGTCAGCTCTGAAACTAGCACTCTCTCTCCTTTTATCCTGTGCTAGCAAGCCGCTCTACGCCTATTGTGTGTTTTCAGGGGAAGAATATGAAGTTTGGCAGATACAGAGCAAGCCTGATTGGTGTCCTGAATCATTAAGAATGGACCACAGCACTGGAGTCTGCGTGTCTGACATTTCAGAACAACGTGAAACCGGGCCTGTCGCACAGATAACGTCCCTTGGGGGCGAGGTTGCGAGCGAAACACCAGCTTTATTTATTTATTTCGCATTAATTCCGTGCAGTCAAGGTGGCAGCTTCGTATGGAGATTGTCACGTTTGCAGCATCTTTGTTGGCTTCTCTTTGCTATCACAATGTTGCACCTTGTATCAAAATTGCAGAGGTTTCCGGTGAAGCATTTGCAGTCTGCTGCTAATGCCCAACTCCCGATGTAAGAATGGTGTGGTGATGTATGCAAGCACTCTATTGTTAAGTCTTTTGGAGTAAAATCCTCTTTGCTGTCGCCCAGCTGGGAGCGTAGGGTTCAGGGTTGAACATAATTGAAGAGAAACCACACTTGCTGGCCAGTTAGTGGTGGACCCTAGAGTAATAGCTCACGCAGCGTCTCCACTGACACCCCTAAAAGTACCATGCCCCTTGTTTATGGTTGTGGACCTTGCAGTTTTAAAATTCCAATGAGGTTCCATGCTGCTTTGTCTTCATCAGGCTGGATGATTTAAGTGCATCGAGGGAGAAGGGGACTGCCTTCGCTGCCTGCTTCACAGGGCCAGTAGAGCATGCAGCAGGAGGCCACTTCAAACAGCTTCACTAACTATTTCATATCAAAATCTTTCATTCACAACTTTTGATTTATAATTTCACTTGTAGAGTAAAAATTGTGATACGCTGACTAATTTTAGGGTATTCATTTAGGTTTAGTTTTTGGTGACATATAAATCAATTTTTTTCATTCACTGAATTATTATAATTCAATTTAAGGAAATGAAATGTACATCTGGAACCTAGCCACAATACCACATGTACAGCTAAAATAAGATTTAACACACAAGTGTCTGAATACTAATGCTCATTGTAAGATCTGCAGTCAGTGTGTATTTAAATCATCTAGACAGTTTTGGAAAGGAAAGTGGAGATTAATGAGCCTCATCACTGGCAAGTCCTGTAACAGAAATGGTTATTGGTTTAGATGGGCTGCCACTGTAAATTAAGAAAGTGGAAAGTGATAACATCTTTTTATCGTTTCGTTCGGTTACTGTGTTTCACTTCTCTTTGCAGCTTTAGTCAGTGCTTGTAAGAACAACATCTAGCAGTATAAAAGACTGTGTTTAGATTTTTGTAATACACCTAAAATTGTTGGATGTTTTACATTCAAATCTTATTTTGCAACTGAGCCAGATATTTATTGCAGGTATTGTAGGTTTATGTAGGCATTTACTCTGTATTCACCTCAATTTATCACTTATGACAATATAATGCATTCTTATAAAATAAAATATCATGTGTTCAAAATGTTGGTCGATCTATCTATCTATCTATCTATCTATCTATCTATCTATCTATCTATCTATCTATCTATCTATCTATCTATCTATCTATCTATCTATCTATCTATCTATCTATAAATAACAAAAGACAAAACTGGAAGTGTACCAATTAAACAGTGTGCCAGATTCATTTGTAATTAGTACTATTTTACATAGTTCTTCCAAAGGACCTCCAGATGAATTCACAGCTGCAGTTTCTTAGAAGAAATTACAGGATGCTTTGGGACCCCTAAGTGTTACCAAATGAGCTACAACAGTAAAACATGGGTGGGTCAGTTTATTTGCACTGTACTTAAACCAGTCTGTGTTGCTGTAGGTCCACATGTCCATGCCGCTGTCTTCACATGTTACCCAGCTCACACTGCACCTAATACCTGCTCCTGTGGTTGGTAGGCCAACAGAGCAGTGGAACCATATTATTATTTGGGCTGTGCCTCAAGACGCCCCTCAGACACATGCCTGGCCACCAGATACTTGCCATTGAGTGTCTCTTCCTGGGACTGGCTCCAGCAGAGGGCTCTGGTTTCCTGGGAGAGGTTAACCAAAGTCAAAGGAATTCTCCTTGTCTGAGACCCTACCAGAGGCTACTGACCCAGACAACACACCTCCTGGGATTACAAGGAAGCACAAACCTCCACCACGGTAAGCTGGTGATACAGGGGTGTCGAAAGGAGCCAGTCAAAATAGCTCAGTAATTAGAAAGCAACTAGAAAGAGACCCCAGGAAAGACCCAGAACCAGTTGGAGAGATTATATTTTGGGCCTGAGCCTGGGAATACCTCATGCTTGCCCAGAAGGAACTGAAAAATGTGTGCTTATGCTGCTGCCATTGTGCCCCAACGTTAGTGAAGTGGAAGATAATGGTTGGGTGGATGGATGTACTAGGGACAACAATGCAATACAAACTTCTGACATGTCAGATGGTTTCTTGAGAGTACAAATTTATTAGAAACATTACAAAAAAGAGATATGGCACTAAAATAATCTGAAATTAAAGTTACTCTAAATAGCTTCCAAAATAAGTGCCCAAAGGCATCTCATGGGAGGCTACTACATGGCAAGTGTTTGCAAGAACTTTGCATATATGGATGCAGCATTCTCATTCTTTCACTTGTATGGTATATTCCTACAGTGTTGCAAGAATACGACTCCTTTCTCAATCACTGAGACTTGTGGATAACTGAGCAGTGCAGCATGTTGACCCTGCATGACCAGACCAACCACACAGCGGTTATGTACCTCACAGAACACACACATACAGATCTACAGTATGACAGAAGTAGCCGTGGGGCCCCAACGCTGCTGCATTTAGATTTAAACAGAACTTTTGCATCCACACATTCAACATTTATGAGCATTTCTTGTTTTCCTGGCATATGGTGCTCCGCTGGGGCTCCTCTTTCCCATATGCCGCAGTGCCCAGAGGAACATGCAGTTTAACAGACTACCTTGTTGGGCTGTTGCAGATGAAGGAATATCACTCAATCACACACAAACCAAGCATAAATGTGCATGCACTGCCAGAAGAGTCGATTAGCGTGTAGAATGTTTGAAGGCAAAGAAAGCCTAAGAGTGAAGACGAGCTTGATATAACCTGACACGTTTCAGCGTGATATACAATATGTGAGTACTACTGTATAGATTCACAAGCGATTGAATTTAAACTCTTCACTTACGATTGGTCAAAAGTTGGCATGGTTTACTGAATACAGTGAAATACAGAACTATAGGATTCTTAATTAGGGGAATGACAAAGACAAAGCAGCCAGTGCATGAAACTATTCTAATACTGAGCTGTAAATCACGAAGCACCGTTATTCAACAGTAAAGACCTCATATATATACAGTTAAAAAACACTGAGTTGGAATTTGCTGCATTTAAGAGTTTATCACTTGGTGTGATAAACTCCAAGATTAGATTACACACAGATAGCTGGTTATATATAATTGGGCCAGAATTAGATTTCGCTACATGTTGATAGTCATGCCAGTGTACTAATGCATGTTTGGCTTTCATTAAGGTAATGAACATAAATCATCTCTATAATATCATTTGCAATGATTTTATTTTTATAACTCTGCTTAAGGAAAGTGTATATGCATAACAAACAACAGCCACTTCTAACAGGAGCACTTTGCTCTCAAAGTTGAAGTTAGTTTCAGCATTTTAACACGGTTTTCTGTGCTGTATCAGGGGATTTGAAGGAATAGCCGTTGCAAATGTATGAGTTGAAGAGATGCGTGTTTTCTACCCGCAATAAATGCGGTATGAGCGAACATAATGAGAAGATATGAAGTTGATTTATGAAGTTTTAAATGTATTATTTCTAAAGCTCCTTCATTTACACTTCTTCACTCTCGCTGTATCTTTCAATCATGCTGAATGTAGTAAGCGGACACATTCATCATTAGAATTTAATTCCCCGTTTCATTGTGGTCTCTGCAGCTCGGCTGTATCACTGACGAGGTCTAGCTCTCACGCTAAAATAACCGAATTACCGACATGGCAAAGAGGAGACTATGGATTCTGCCATTATCGCCATGGCAACATGAGCTGGGAGTGTGAGCTGCCGGTTTGATATTGCACTCCAGTGAGCTCCTGCTCACTCTTGTTAAGAGGATGGGAGTTCAGACCATTGTGTTCTCTTGAAAATGGGGGGTAAAAGCATCGCTTCGTATTGTGGGCAAGCCTCCAGGAGATATGATCAGAGCTATGAGAGACTGCGAGGTTTTCCAAATAAGCTGATTCCAGTTACGATTTTTTAAAAGGGTGGATTTCATCGGCACGTGTCATCTCTGCTTTGAGAAAATTCATCCTGCCCTGGGTTGAGCAGCTTTTCATGCTAGAAACAGGATTTGCTCGACTCCTTTAAAACTTATGAAATGAAAATCAAGACACGCTTTTCAAATAAATTACTTTTCAGCTTCTTCAGATTTGTAACTTGAGTGTCTAGCCATTGGTTACAACAGGGCGAGTGTTTGTCAGCAGTGAAAGAAATACTCACGTGATAAATAAATAACTAATTAGTCTGTTTAAAGTATTAAAGTACGATAATTCATAAAAAATGCCCTTTGTAATGTTCTTATTGTACATTATTACAGTTGAAATAAGACACAATATGCATGAAAGTACTCTGTGACTTACACTTTATAACTACAGCAGCAGCTCAGCCATGGAAACCCTTGTGATGGCACAATCTTCCACTTCATGTATAATTTGCTGTGGTTCCTCAATACTTTTATTTTGCAACAGTGGAAAACACTTTTACAGTACCAGACTAAAATTCAGTGAGCTGTTCTGAATGACTCATTCTTTCATAGGAGGTTGTAAAGGCAGACTGCGTGGCTTGCTGTTTGACTTTATGCACCTGTGGCCATGGGACTGAAAACACATGAATCCAAAACACTGTGTGCTTTCAGTAGACTTTATTCATGTAGTGTATGTAGCGGTCATTCTGGTCTAGGTGCAGCTGCTTTGAGATATTATATTATTCTGGGTGATCCAGATATAATGGTGTCTGTTATTTTAAAAGCACATCCAAATTTTTATGTGAAATCTTATTCTGTGAACTATTAGATAAAAGAATTGTGTTGCAGCTTTAGTACGCTTAGAAATTATTATTTTGTTTGGTATTTAAGGGGGTAATCTGCTGTATCTAACACACCATCAACATTTTTCTCACTTCTATTCTAAAAAAACAATAAAACAAAAAAACAACAATTTCATTGTACAGTGGGGCAAAAAAGTATTTAGTCAGCCACCGATTGTGCAAGTTCCCCCACTTAAAATGATGACAGAGGTCAGTAATTTGCACCAGAGGTACACTTCAACTGTGAGAGACAGAATGTGAAAAAAAAAATCCATGAATTCACATGGTAGGATTTGTAAAGAATTTATTCGTAAATCAGGGTGGAAAATAAGTATTTGGTCACCTCAAACAAGGAAAATCTCTGGCTCTCACAGACCTGTAACGTCTTCTGTAAGAAGCTTTTCTGTCCCCCACTCGTTACCTGTATGAATGGCACCCGTTTGAACTCATCATCTGTATAAAAGACACCTGTCCACAGCCTCAAACAGTCAGACTCCAAACTCCGCCATGGCCAAGACCAAAGAGCTTTCGAAGGACACCAGGAAAAGTATTGTAGACCTGCACCAGACTGGGAAGAGTGAATCTACAATAGGCAAGCAGCTTGGTGTGAAAAAATCAACTGTGGGAGCAATCATCAGAAAATGGAAGACATACAAGACCACTGATAATCTCCCTCGATCTGGGGCTCCACGCAAGATCTCATCCCGTGGGGTCAAAATGATCATGAGAACGGTGAGCAAAGATCCCAGAACCACACGGGGGGACCTGGTGAATGACCTGCAGAGAGCTGGGACCAAAGTAACAAAGGTCACCATCAGTAACACACTACAACGGCAGGGAATCAAATCCCGCAGTGCCAGACGTGTTCCGCTGCTGAAGCCAGTGCATGTCCAGGCCCGTCTGAAGTTTGCCAGAGAGCACATGGATGATACAGCAGAGGATTGGGAGAATGTCATGTGGTCAGATGAAACCAAAGTAGAACTTTTTGGTATAAACTCAACTCGTTGTGTTTGGAGGAAGAAGAATACTGAGTTGCATCCCAAGAACACCATACCTACTGTGAAGCATGGGGGTGGAAACATCATGCTATGGGGCTGTTTTTCTGCCAAGGGGACAGGACGACTGATCCGTGTTAAGGACAGAATGAATGGGGCCATGTATCGTGAGATTTTGAGCCAAAACCTCCTTCCATCAGTGAGAACTTTGAAGATGAAACGAGGCTGGGTCTTCCAACATGACAATGATCCAAAACACACCGCCCGGGCAACAAAGGAGTGGCTCCGTAAGAAGTATTTGAAAGTCCTGGAGTGGCCTAGCCAGTCTCCAGACCTCAACCCCATAGAAAATCTGTGGCGGGAGTTGAAAGTCCGTGTTGCTCGGCGACAGCCCCAAAACATCACTGCTCTCGAGAAGATCTGCATGGAGGAATGGGCCAAAATACCAGCTACTGTGTGTGCAAACCTGGTAAAGACCTATAGTAAACGTTTGACCTCTGTTATTGCCAACAAAGGTTATGTTACAAAGTATTGAGTTGTATTTTTGTTATTGACCAAATACTTATTTTCCACCCTGATTTACGAATAAATTCTTTACAAATCCTACCATGTGGATTCATGGATTTTTTTTTCACATTCTGTCTCTCACAGTTGAAGTGTACCTCTGGTGCAAATTACTGACCTCTGTCATCATTTTAGGTGGGGGAACTTGCACAATCGGTGGCTGACTAAATACTTTTTTGCCCCACTGTACATGTACAATGACAATAAAGTGCTATTCTGTGCTATTGTATTCTATTGTATTGCATTCTATATCTTAAATTGTTTTGAAACTTGTTTGTTTGTGAAGAGAAAAATAAAGACAATTAAAAAAAAAAAGAAGACTTTAAAGCTAAAACCAAAATTTAAAATGAATTCAACGTTTTCACTAAGAGAAGCTGATGAAGGACAACATAGATATAGAGCTATAACGTTTTCTTTCTTCACAGTCTCGTTTTATTCTGTAAAATTGTGATCACCAAATCACCCCCAATTTTCTTGACAGGTGGCACAGATAGCATCTTTTCATTTGTTCAATGCATTTCCTTTTGTTCTCCCAAATCATTGTCTTCTAAATGCAAATACCTCAGGCTCGACTGTTCAAGACATAATTTTTTCCCCATTATTGGCCAGTCTCAAGAACGCTCGCGGCAAACTAACGACACGTTTCAAAAGAAGTTTTCAGAACTTTTTTCTTTCTTCTTTGCCTTGTTGAGACTAATCAAATCCACAAAGGCTGGTGCTCCAGACACTCAATTAACCAAATGTATTTCTTTTTTTATCAGCACAACAGTTTTCAGCTCTGCTAACATAATTGGAAAAGGTTTTTTCTAATCATCAATTAGCCTTTTAACATGATAAACTTACTTTAGGTAACAGTGTACCACGGGAACACAATAGTAGCTGCTGAAAATCATTTGCACGCGGCTATTTCCATTAAAAACCATTAGTGATTTATGATTAATGAACAATCATTAATTGCCTTGTACCATATTTGTAATCAATGTAATCTTGTATTAATTTAGCACAAATACTTCTTTTCAAACTCATTTTCATAGTGACCCCAAACTTTTGAGCTGTAGCATAAAAGCACCTCAGTTATATACAGTTCAGTTCTTGCATAACTGTAAAATAAAGCACCCAGGGAATCAAATATCACCATCAAGCCAAAGTGCTCCAGGATGACCTGGTAGAAAATGAAAGGAAAATATACATGAAGATATAAAAATAGCTAAAGCAATGATATGCACCAACACTTTTTCTTAAGACTAATATTCTGACATTTTTGGAGATATAAAAAGATAAATGTAAAAAATATGTCCAAGAAAACTTTCATAAAAATCCAGGTCCAGGCAGTCAATGTATATTTGGAAATTAATGTCTCTGGCCCACTAAAATAAAGGCCTTTTATTACTTGTCCAACCCTACCGGGAGTGCCTGGACCTGGATTTTTATGCCAATATTAGGTCATAATTTTTCCATTTTTCTTTTTACCATTATTCCCTACTCTACCTGATGTCTCTCAAATGGGACATCAGGAGCTCTCCTGTTATTTTCTTACTTTAGCAGATATTTTTCATCACTTTTTTTTCCTCCAAAGTAAATAAGACTCGTGCTGTTTTTATGTCTGTGCAGAAAATTTCACACTAAAATTCAGGTAGAAAATGTAGAGAAAATGAATACCGGCTGCACATATGCACGTTTTCCAAAGTGTAACATGTTGCTTCACTGTTCTGTTTTTTGCAGTTATGATTTCGATCACATAATTGATACCAGATGAGTAAAAACTGTGTCATATTCAAACTTTTTCATTTGAATATGACACAATTTAGTTTCTTTGGTGACCAAAGAAAGTAGAAAATGATTTTATTTTCTTAAAACAACACATCTCTGCTGGTTTTGTTGCCATGCTGTGGAAACTCCGGTGGTCACATGTGGAGGCATTCATCTGACACCAGCTGGAAGCTGATTGGCTACATCGACTGAGCAGCACAGAAAGGTTTATTGTATCTACAAATGACGCATGAGTTTCAACGCAAAGCGGGGCATACTTAACGCGTGAGCTGAACAATTTGATTGAACTGAGTCACAGACAACCCTCAACAGCTACTAAAACATTTACCGCATTCACTGATATCGGATTAGTTCAAGGCCTCTCTGGAAATGATAAACATCTCTGAGCCGAAGAAACACACCGAGATTGCGATTGATGCCATCACTGACATAAAAATTTAAGAAAAAAAACCTTTTCTACCAATAGCCCGTTCCTTGTGTAATTAATTAAAATCCAATTACAAGTACTCATTACTGTAAACAAACACCACATTAGCATCAAATATGCAAATGAGCGAGTATCATAATACTCAGTGTGATGAATCACTGTGCATTGGAAGAGAGAGACCTGGTGATGTGTGTGAAACAGCCTTTCTTTTGTTCAGGTTGAGTGTGTGGAACCCAAATAGTGTGTGAGTACAGTTATTTGCAGCAAATATAATACCCATTAAAGATTCATTAGTGAGCCAATGTACCAGACACATTCTTTTCATCCTATTTGGTTCAGCAGAAATACTGGCTTGCACATAAAAATGAGTCAGAAAATGTGTTGTTTTCCATTGGGTCTTTGCAATTAAGTCAAAAACTGGTGTGTGTTGTAAACCAAGGAGATTTGAAAAAGGAAATACTACTTCAAAGAAAAGCTGTCAAATGGGATTTGATAAGAGGTTAAATTTTCAGTTATTGTAAAGCAATGCCACATACTGTCTGTTCTTTAGGTTGCAAATCTGAACACTATTTCCACTAAAGCAAAAAGCTCTTAAATTCCTGCTTTCTAGTAATGAAGAAAAATGAGAGAGAGAAAAATAAGTTAATTAATAACTTCTGTTAGACTACATTTTCACTGTTTTGTCTGTTTAAATTAAACTTTCCTCGGTTTCTTTCTTGGTGCATTTTGTGTGTGCAGATGTGAACATGGTAACCACACCGGGGTGCGGACCATTAAAGGAAGCAGATAGATCCTTTGGAGGAGGTGGTATGGGTCTGGTTCCAAGTCAACTCCAGAGAGGTTCATTTATGGTGAGAACGTGATCCGACAGCAATTCATCCCAGCTACTAGGAGTGTGCTGCAATGCTTAGCTGAATGCCTTCCTGTAACCAGATATGCCTTTTGCCATTCTGCCATAACCTTTCAGAGTACACAAACTTTAAAATATTCCCCAGATAAAGACGAATGTTAGGAGTAAATTGTTAGCTGCTACACAAAGACCACAGCACTTTCTCCCTGTATTTACTTTTGTTGCTTCCACTCCAGACACATCTGGTACATGTGTGTCTGGTAAATAAGTGGACTAAATGTTCTCACATGATTTGTAGTGTTGCATGTTGGTGCTCTGTGTGATAAGAAACCAAACTGGGGGGAAAAGCGTTATATTTACAAACTCAGCTGACTCATATCAGTGTGAAAATAACCAAAAACAAAGCAGTTGGGTTTTATAAAAACTGCTACAAAACAATTTTAGTTTACTAAACTAAATCTTTGCCTTAGCATACCATTTAGCATACAATTAACCGTGTTTACCATCACAATTTAGTTTAGCATGCTAGTTTTATGAAAAAGACTAAAATTCAACTGAGGTTGATGAGAAAATAATTTTTCTTGGCTTTGATTATAAACCAGAGTATTGGACTGTAAAAAAGTGAAATATATGAGCTTTTTATCTAATGGCATTAGATAAAAATATATCTTCAAATCAGCTAAAGTGAGTATCAGTCGGGCTGAAAGGAGCACAAATGTGTATAAAAGACTTCATGAAGTTCATCCAAGATACTATAAATGTCAGCTGGATGGTGATGCTACAGGGAATGTTACAGGAATCACAGAGGATATTGAAGTTGATGATCTTTGCATCATGACACCATAAAAATCTGCAACCAGATGTTATCGAGACATTTCATGCCAAATGACAAGTCAAGGGATAAATCAAAGTTAGTGTCCTTTGGGAGAATATAGTAATGATAATTCAACCATTTAACATGAAATGAAACATAACCATTGTGAACTGATCTGCTTTCCATTTCTTGAGCTGCTATTAAGTCAAAACTGAAACTTTACAGTTCTGTACTGACAAATTTGAGGAAAATCGCTCACAGAACAGAAATAGTATCTTTGTGCATATATCGTTAGATATAGTGTTAGGTTTCCTTTGGATATGTGACTACACACTAGCACAATAACTACAATGTGCTTAGAAAGCTTCTAGTTTCAGTCCGTCTTGTTGTTGCTCGCCTGGAGGCAAGGACGGTACCTTTTCATTTTGTGTCAGTGTCAAAGTGCATTGACTGAAACACATTATCTGTCATCTCAGTGTATTTGCAGGACAATGGCTGGACCTAAAGGCCTCCCATTTTAACAGTGGTGCGTGTCAGGGTTATTGCCGAGAAAGTGGCATTTTTCTTTGGAGGGCAGATGGAATTTCTCATGGGTGACTCAGAACAATTTTGGTGTCAAAAATTTTCAATTTCTCTAAAGCTGTTTTTGTAGACGGGTTTACTTTTAATGCATTTATTCTCAGATGATGAAAAGAAAAGCGCCATTTTCTAACTGTAACTTGTAAATGACCCATCATAGATGTGATTAAGTTACCCAATTTTGCACAATTACTACTTCACTTTTTTTTTATGGGTAAAACCGACAGATAGGAAAAGTCCTTGCCAGCGATGCTGTCTGTTATTTCCATGGTGTAACAACACCCCGGCATCCAAGCACATTAGTATTCACAAAGCCATGGAATTTTTGCATGCAATATAACAAACATTAGGACTCTGCATTCGACATGGTTGTTGTGATAAGGTGATATGTAATTTTAGGATGCGCTCCATACAGCGGGTTTGTGTGCTCACAGCCAGTCTGCCATTTTTTACGTGTGCAATTCTATTTAGCAATCTGTCAGTGCCCCAAAACAATCCTGAATAAACTAAAGAAATGACACCAGAAGGTCTGTGATGACACGAACAGCAGGAATGTTCAGCAAACTCGCTTTACCTGAAATGAAGTCAGTGCTGCTTTCCACCAGTGGCTCAGAGAAAGAGTTCCACCTGATTATATTTTGGTGAATACTCAGCTCTTCAGTGGGGACTAGGATATCTGGCATAGCTGAGCCTTCTGCAGTTATTGTATATTTATTTCCTTGTCCTCTTCATATTTGCTTCAATGGTTCAACTAACATTAAGTGTGTCACTTATTATCCAAAATTATTATATAGTTATTATACAAATAACACACACCCATTTTTCTATTTTCCATTTTTAATTTTGATAACAAGTATAAAGAAGCATCACATGTTAAGAAATAAATGCTACGCCTATATAAATGGTAAGACCATTACACAGCGTGCAAACAAAGGTTGAGACAGTTACAGAGTTAACTTAAAAGGACACTCATTTTTCACTCAGTTTCTTTTTACTCAGATTCTAATATTTCCTTTTTTAAATTTCTGTTTTTTCTTTCATTTTCTTTTCTTTTTTCTGGTTGAGTTGATGAGTGATCTAACACAGTTTTCTTCTTTTTCTGTTTTCCGTCTCTTTTTACACAGCAATCACAGTTAAAACGGTTTAACTGTGATTGCTGTGTTGTAGAAAAACACATTAAAAATAAATGCATTTCTTGGAAGATTAATTTTTTCCCACCTCTTCTTTGGTGTTTTTGATGATATTACCTTTAGCACAAATCATCTTCATAAATTCCATCTAGTCCTCTATTACCTCTTCAGCTGCAACCTCCTATTTGATGTTCTTCAAGTCACAGTTGAGTTGCAAATCATGAATTTTGATACCTGTATATACGCATCAGCTATACCTTACTCCTTTTGCCTACAGAATTATGATAAAATTATGCTAGAAAGAGACTTTTCACAGAATTTGACATGATAGCATCAAAACATTACTGCAGATTTGTTGGCTGCACATGCATCATGAGACTCTCTTATTCCACCACACCCCACAGATGCTCTATTGGATTGAGGGTTGGTTACTGTGGAGGGTATTTGAATACAGTGGACCCACTTCATGTTCAAATTTCAGTTGATTTAAGCTTTGTCACATGGTCTATTGTCCTACTGGGATTAGCTGTCAGAAGATGGGTACAGTGTATTCATAAAAGGATGGACATGGTTAGCGCCAATACTATAGGTAGGCTGTGGTATTTAAACAATGCTCATTTGGTGCCAAAAATGGGCCAAGAAAATATTTCCCACCCAATTACACCAAAACCACCAGCATGACCAGTGGATCCATGCTTTCATGCTTTTTATTACCCTACCATCTGAATGTTGCTGCAGAAATCGAAGCTCATCAGACCAGGAATTGTTGTTCAATCTTCTTTTTTGTCCAGTTTTGCTGAGCCCAAGTGATTTGTAGCCTCAGTATCTTGTTGTAGGTGTAGGTGACAAAAACAGCACCTGATGTGTTCTTCTCGTGCTGTTAGCCCAACCGCGTCAAGGTTTGAAGTGTAGTGTGTTCAAAAACGCTCTTCTACATACCTTGATCTGCATACCTTGAGTGTTCGTTTGAGCAACGGTTGTCTTCCTATGAGCTCAGAGCAGTCTGACCACTCTCATCTGACCTCTGGCATTAACAAGGCATTTTCATCCAAGAGAACTGACACTCACAGGACATTTTCTCCTTCCCAGGCCATTCTCTGTAAATCCTAGAGATTCCAGTTCTAAATCCTAGATCAGCAGTTTCTGAAATTCACCTGACCAGCCAACAACCTTCCTACAGTATGTTCAAAGACACTAAAGTCACCTTTTCCCCATTTTGATGCTAATTTTAAACTTCAGCAGGTCATATTAAGCATGTTTATATGTCTAAATTTATTGAACTTGTGCCGTGTTACTGGCTGATTAGATATTTGGATTAACGAGCATGTAAGCAGGTGTATCCAATAAAGTCCACCCAGCTATCTATTAATCCATCCATCCACCCTCCATCTGTTAAAAGAACTAAATCATCATTGTCACAGTAAACGTTTTAGAATGACCTTCTACATCCTATGTTTAAATGTGCACATCTCTGTGACCTTAGCTTATAGTCTTATATTAATGAATCCTTCTTGGCTCAACTAATTATCCTGTGTTTGATTAACTAAACACACTGGCTTAACATCACCAGCTCAGCTGATTATGAATGACCTAGTTCTTCTTGGGGCTTTTAAGCGCCATGCAAAAAAATCTTGACCTGTGTCCCTGGTCAGTTAAAACTTATCAGCATGGACTTTATAAAGGAAAAGAAAATTAGTATTACCTCAAACTATTGCATCACGTTAATAATGCTTCATATGTCAACATTTTATCCAAATATAAATAAATAGACAGCCTCTACATGCTTTCTCTACTATTACCAAATTATTGCTATTTTTCTAACATTCGCAACTCCTTCACCACAGATGCTCCTTCTCATGTTACTGAAGCTTTCACATTGCCTTGCTGAGCTCATGTTCATGTGTTTCTGTATCTTACTCTGTAGTGAAGGATTAGCTCTCTCAGCAAAACCATCCCTTCAGCTGCTCATTCATTAAGAGCTCCTCAAACAGGAGACTATTCTCAGTCAAATTACACAGTATAACAAACTCGCTCTCACTCTGAACTCTTCACATTTGGTGGGGAATCATGCTTGAAAACACTATGTACCCCTTTAGCATCATATTTAAACATAAAGAATGGTCCAGTGGACTTCAATAGAAGCCCTTTAGTGACTTAAATGGATGACATGACACTGCAGCCAGAAATTCGAGGCTAGCAATGTCTCTGACACAGAACTCTTAACAGTGGTGAAGAAAACAGAGATATGTGCTGCAAATGGCAGAAGAATAAAGAAGTTAACTTTGTATAAGTGTCTCTACAAGCTTTTGGTTGCCTAAACCAAGCCAAACAGTAAGCAATGAAAAACAACAACAAACAAACAAAAAAAAACAAAGTCTTAAAACTGTGGCAGTACATGGGGTGCAAAGTACTGAACTTGTCTTCATTTGATTTATGCCACCAAAACACCTCCAGCCTCCAAATGTAGATGCTTCCTTATCAAGCAACATGCTGGAGCAGTATCCTGCAGGCTGAAAGGTGAAGGTGCACCCGCTGCAAAGTGAACGTTTTCAGCAAGTGTCTCTAACACAACCTGAAAAGGGTGTTTAATTTAACACATGACATTTTTTGTCACTGGTTGACTTGTGCAGCACCATGGTTAAATATAACTTCCGAGTGAATGGGGAATTGTGCATCTCATGTAGTACAGAGAAAATGTTCTTGTCTTGTCCTTTTTGTCTTCTTCTATCGTGCTAGAACTCTTAAGGCTGTTTTCTCAAATTGAGTTTTTACTCATAGTTTGGTCCACAAATCTCCTCTTTTGTAACACTTACATAAGAAAACTTTATCACTTTGTGTCCTGAAGGCTTTTATAGAACAAGGTTTTTCATATATCATTCAGAGACTCATTCAGAGCCTTTATAGAAGGCAAAAAATGGATTTGGTCTCTTTTTGGCTTTTGTATTTTCTTTGGCAACAATTTTAAATCTGAATAGCTGAATTTAGGGTTTATTGTTATATTATATGACACTTAATTTGCATACTGTTCCAGAAAACTTGCAATATAATGAAAAATATTCTTAATGTAAGTAATCTACTGGAGATATTTCATGATAGTAACTGCACTGCTACGCAATATTCCCAGTAATGTAAAAGAACAAGTTGGCAGTACTAGTGATCCCACTATTCCTCCACACACAATGTTTTCTACCTGCACAACAAAATAAATTAATAATAATAATAAAGATAAACAAAAGTGTAAAATGTTGTCATGATGTCTGGTTTTTGTTTCAGACTTTTGAGTTGCTTTAGTGTTTTTGCTTTGGTTTTGTAATTTTTTTGATTCATGTCTTGATTTTTTTTCCTGGCTTCGTTCTCCCTCTGTCTGTATTCATTTCCTTAACTCTTTATTTTCTTGTTTAATGTGGCTCTTAATCTTTAATGTGTCTTCATCTTTAGTATCTTTGGGGTACTTCCTGTTTTATTCTGATAGGTAGTTTCCTTTACTCTTACTTCCTCGGTCCTCTGTGTATAAACTGTCCTCTAAAGTGTCTGGTTCACAGTTTTCTGCTGTGACTGCTCATGTTTTTTTGGATTTTAGTTAATTTTACATTTTTGGACTCTTTTTTAATTTTGTCATTTGTTGTTAGCCTGAATAAATTGCTTGTTTTTTAGTTTACCTCCAGTCTTCTGCATTTTTGGCCTCACTAAGGCATTAGGATTTCCAACTGGGATACCCATGATACATTTTTATATTTATAAGCACTTACTTACTTACATAATAATAAAAATAAGAACCATAACAGCTGATACAATAGAGCCCTTGCTTAATAAAGCTTTGAAATCATCACACTCATATAATAAAAAAAGTACCTTTCAAGGTTCCTGGCTTTGCTGAAGTCTATACTTAATTAAGTTGCTGGACCTTACTGCTTTGTGAAATCATTGCCACACCAGTTTCCACCTCCACCACCTTTACTCTAACATACACCCCCACAGCACAAGTTACTACCTGAATGCTTGTTTTGATCATTTCAATGAAAGGAAAACATTCTGGGCATTTCTGCAATGTCTAACATGTGTGCTGGTCGCATTCAGAGCTTTAGCCATGCAAGTTTTAATCTGTCAGTAAGCAAAAGCTTTGATTTTTCAGTGGGTGAGTTTGTATCAGTACCAGTGGTGGTAAAGTCACTGATATGGAATATTTTAATGAACACAAAAACTTGGAACAACAATTTGTCAGGTTTTATTTCATCCAGACTGTGTATATTAGGGCTTTGCTGATCTTGGTGTTTTAGATTATGTTTACTTATCATTACGTGAGTGTCCTTATAGTGGATGGGGCTGCCTAAATCCACCTACTAGGAATTAGATAGATAGATATTGTATAATAGGGGTGCAGAGAAAGAAATAATCCCGAGAGAGAGACACTGATATTTCCATTTGAAAGAACCCGAAAGTCTTTTGTTCAGTTTGGTGGGAAGCTGTTCCCTCAACCATACAAGACGTTATTAGGATTTGTGTATGTTGACAGTGAATAACTTGATCTTTAATCATTTACATATGTGGGTTATTTTCAGTCATGATCTCTTGTTGTTAGCTGATGCACAGCCATGTGGAAAAACATTTAACCTTCAGCTACATCCCATTTGCCTCCCATGGTGATGGTGCCATAGTAATTATAACCCTCTGCAGGGTTGCAAAAACTAAACAATTTTAAGGCTTGATATCCAACAAAATCCTTGTCAGGACTGAGCTTCGGGCTAACATTAATAGGAGGTCTGGCAGAGCAGTCAGGTCCACCTTTGATAAATTGCCAGCTTTATTGTCCTTTACTTGCTGCCCTCTTTTTTTTCCCCTTCCTTTTACTGTACACGATAAATTACCCTTAGTGTTAAATTCTCTCTTGTAAATTAGGAAACTCACTCAGACGAGCCTGAGGACATTTTTACCCCAGTTGTTAGCCACCTGGGGGTTCAGATAATTGATTAGGAGAGAAAGTGCCACCGGCACAACGTCTGCTCGAAAGCGGGTGTCCCAATAAGCCCTAGGTGTATTCAGGTCTTTGTGTTTGTAATTTTACTTCCATTACAGAAGACTGAAGTTTTATGTCAGCTCTCTGCAAGGCAGGAAACTGGTCTTAGCAACAGGTGCTTCTTACTGTGGCCGCTTTATCGCAATTTGTATATGAAGAAGGGGGCCTACAGTGGTGGACACCTGTGTTTCTTGTATTCCTTAACATTGTCCTGCAGAGTTAATTCGCCTGAGGCAGAATGTCTCAAAGGGAGAGCAGTAATTCCAGCCGCTGGCAGCCAGGCTGACAACAAAAACCCAATTCTACATTCAGGTTTAGATTACAAGTAATTTAATTTTTCTTGCATTTTTCAGGTTTTATTTACATTTGTTTTGTTGTTATGTTGAATCGCCTACCCCAACCTATAATATTGTGAATGTGTGTGTGAATGGGTGAATGACTGAATGTAGTGTAAAGTGCTTTGGGGTCCTTAGGGACTGAGTAAAGCGCTATACAAATGCAGGCCATTTACCATAATAGTCCAAGATAACCATAGATAACCCTGAACTGGCAGCCAGTTTATTGTTCACTGAATATTCCTTTGAACCTTTCACTGCAGAATGTGGAATACCAAGGTTGCCATATAGAAAATTGTATATAATGTTGACTCATAAAACCACGTTTCTCTAGCTAGGAGAGCAGAGTGGCCATTTTTGTTATAAGACTTTTTGTTTGGTGCTTTTGCAGGCCAGGGCTTCTTGTATACTTGGTCAACTCATTAGTTCTAGGTGTTATTTGGTATCACCTTCGTTTTAAAACCACAAACATATTTTCTGTTGTACCCAGTTTATGAACAAATATCTGTTTTCTACATAGTGAGAATATTTCCTATGGGCATGCAAAATTGGAGAGTGAAATAAATAAATAAATAGATGCTGCATGGCAACATTGTAACACACAGCTACAGTAATAAAACATATCCTGCAGGGATTCACATCCTCACTCCTGTTAGACACTCACTTGTGAAAGAATCATGTCTTACATTACAGTCTTATGACTTTATAACTAATTTAACCCGTGAATTAAGAAAGTAAGTAGCAGCTACTCAGACTCAGCTTTATTGTCGTTCAACTATTTGATATGTGAATGAAACACAGATTCGTAGGTTATGGTATTGTCACATTTTACCAAACAACAGGTATAATACTATAAAAAAACTACTAAAAATACTAAACTAAATCTTAAAAACTTAAGTACTAAAATATGTTAAAATATAAATAATGAAGCTTAATATATCTTACATCATGTGTGGCAGCGAGTAGCAGTAGCTTAAGATCATTGTGGTGTGTGTTGTTGTTGTTCATCTGTGGTTGTATCTACCAAAGTTTATGAGCTGGACACTATTCCAGGAAGCATGTTCAACATCTCCGAGATTTTAAACTCCGAGATGTTGAACATGCTTCCTGGAATCAATTCTGGGTTGATTAAACGTGACATCTCCAAGTTAATAAGTTCACCTAGAGTTAAGAACGTGCGCGAGAGGCAAAGGAAAACCATTATCGATGGAACTCTAACACCAGGATTCACCACAGCAACCGGTAAAGCCAGTGGAGGGAGGAATATGAATGTGTGTCAGTGTGGGTCATAAAGTTTAACAGTGAAACAGCAGGAGACGAAAAGAGTCATTTTAATTAGCTGGGACCTCTCTGAAATTATCATACACAAAATAAAATACTGATGTAAAATATTTATTAATGTAAATTCATATATGCAAATTAATATTTTGCTATTCTGTTTTTTTCCATTTTCAAGAAATTAGAATTTTCTGGCAAGTATTTCAACAATTATTTTATATGGTCTTTTTTCAATATATAGCCAGCTTCAGTTTTCATTAGAAGCTGGAATCCTCATTTTACATTTGAAAAAACAACTGGAGATAAAAATAAGGAGAAACAGATTACACATCATTTACTAATGGACCTGTCATATTGGCTACCCGGATAGCAAAAGACTCCAGAGGCAGATCTGCCCTCAAGTCGCATTTTTCCATAATTTCGGTAAACATTTATTGTACTGATGGGCTGTATCAAACTCATTCCTATAGACGATTTGATTGTTTCAGCCATTACTGGATAAAAATCCTTCATGAGATTTAAAGAAAAACTCTGCTTCGGTTTTTCACCATTTATAATTTGAACTAATACCAGCCCTCACTGATAGATAATGGCTTTTTCACAGACATAGCAGAGATGTCTTCTGAGCTACTACTCATAGTAAGAGTTCACAAACAGTAACTGTTTCAGTAAAGGCAAATATTTTTAGATCTGTCCATATGCTGGTCAGAAAGCTTTTGCTGTGTCTTTATAAATTTAAAAAGATGAGATATTTTGAATAAGGACAAAATATGCCACCATGAATGGATTCAAAACTGATATGGACGGGATGAGCTGGTAAATGATGCAAATCGCAGACCAAGTTTGCTGATCCATTGTGGAATCTATAACTCTTGGGTTGATCGGGTTCAGAGTCAGTGGGTAGACCCACTGATAATAAATCAGGTGATTTTCGGTGGAAAATAGGTTGTTATTCAGGCTCTGACTTTCAGACACTGCACCTTAAAAAAGTTGGTTTGACATCATTTAACGTTTGAATCACACAACGTTTTGAATGCAGGTTTTTGAAAGCGTGTTTTAAAGTGGCTTTTTTATATGCACTATGCAGACAACTCTGCTCTGAACATTTCCACCCTCCGGGCAGTTTTTTGCCAGGCCTGCAGAGCCTTTTCACTTTGCTCATTTATGCAAACACAGACATGTATGTTCATTTATTATGTATCACTGTATATAGTGAGATTATAAACAGACTTTTTTGCCATCTAAATAACAAATTATTAATGATGTTTATTTTTCTTATTCTTTGCACGCTACATATTTATGGCACAGTATAAGTCAAATAAAACAATTACAGGCACTGTTAACATTACTGTTGTGTTATCATACATGCATGAGATAATAATGTTACAATGACGACTTCCATAACCCATAGAGATGCTGATATTTCCTGGCTGTTTTTAGAATAAGTTAGGAGTTAGTGAACAGACATACAAACATACAAGGTCTTCATGGTGGTGTGGTGATTAGCACTGTTGCCTCACAGCAAGAAGGTCCAATCCACCACTTGGCTGGAGCCTTTCTGTGGAGCATGTTCTTCCGGTGTTTGCGTGAGTCCTGTCCGGGTACTCCGACATCCACAGTCCATAGACATACGCCTATTTTTCCATCAGTGAGACCAATTACAACACGACAAATGATTGCTCATTGATCAATGTGTTATGTGTCTAAATATTTCTACAGATAACTTTAATTTAAATAGTGACTGCTGGTTCCAGTGCAAGGGAACTGGCTGAAAGCCTGGCAGCTGCATTACTATCCAACAAGTTACAGAATTACAAAGATATAGAGTCTGATCAGATAATACATGGTGTAATCATTGTCTCCATTCTAAAAACACTCCTGTTAACTTTAAAAAAGAACAAATGTCTAACTAGGATTTAAATGTCTGCAAAAAAAGTAAACTTCTGCAAATCAATTTGCTCCAGGAGTTTGTTGAAGAAAACCAGTCAGTGAGCAAGTTCACAGAATCTGTTACCCCAGTAACTGACTGAGAGCGAACGCTCTCAAAGCTCTTGGTTAGCCCTGGTTCCTTAAATAGGGCTGGATTTTTTTTTTATTACATCCTGACACATTTTTAAATTGCAGGAGGGCGTACTTTCTTTTTATCATGTCGCACCACAGACGTAAAAGAGAAAGAAGAGAGAGAAATTAGGATTGAAGCAATACTTTCTTTTCTTTTTGTTGGTGTGTCTGGCCAACTTAAACATCTCTGATTGGATGGAATGGTAGTTAACCTTTCTTCTGAAATGGGTTACAAACAAGGAGACAAACGAACAAACAGAAACCCCGTATGCACTCCTGGACCTATTAGAACACAATCATTACTGTGGCCCTGTCCTTCTCATGGCAGTTGCAAGAGCATCCAATGAAGCAAAATGTCAAGTTCAGCCCCAAAGGGTAATTAGAAAGCAGAATTTGCCATTATACTAAACAGATTGGCAGTTAGATATGGACTGACGGTGCAAATTTTATTTAAAAGGTTTAATTAAAATTCAAATATAAAATATAATCAATGCAATAAAAGAAAAAAGGAATTCTAAACTGCTCTTGGAAGAGAAATAAATGACTGAAAAAGGATTTTCTCCAATACGTGTTGATGTGCTGCCAGTACAATCCATCTGCATTTCATAATATTTAATGCTTTGTAGAAATTCGGATCTATTTTTGTTTATTATTTTCCTGGTGAACAGGCGGCATACTTTTCTTTAACATATGGGAGTCATGCTTGGCAAGATCCTCACACAGAAATCGGCAGATTGTAATAAAATATGAAACCTGTAATTCAAAACGCAGCAATAAAATGTCAACTTTATCTAACAAATGGTCTTTAATCCATTTAGTGGCATGAAGGTTAGATAAAATAACCAAAAAATAAATTTCTAAATTATGTTTAGGATAAAAAAAAAAAAAAAAAATCTCAGTATTTTTTTTTTATTTCTAGATGAAATTTTACTATAGTAAAAGTGTTTAAGTAAAGCAATGTTTTACCTGTTGTTGTACAGGACACAATATTTGGTGCCAGCTGGAGGGCTGTGAAGTTTTGCCCTGGGCCCCAACATGTCATGGTCCGCGGCCCGGCGTCTGAGGTGCTGATGGGATGCCCACTCCCGTGGGCGTGGCCGCTGACTCCACACCTGCATCCCATCCCAGGCGATCACCAGGTGGACCATTTAATCCTGCCCAGCCTGCTGCTCCACGCCAGTCCGTAATCGTCCTTCAGCGGTAACGCACACCTACGGGAAAGTCCTTAGGCAATCCTATCCGTCTGAACTAGTACTAACTCTGCCTTGTATACCCAGATCACTGCTCGGCGTGTTTTGAGTCACCAGCCTGTCCACCTGCCTGTCCAGAATTTGGATCACGATCAACCCCAGCCGCCTCGCCCTTTCTGGAGCTTCTCCCCACGGACCCTCACCCCTCCCTCCGGTTCCCTTGGCCCCGCTATCATCGTAAGACGCGTACACTACCTCCCCTCGTATGCTGCCGGTTTACCCGCACCCCAATAATCCTTTTTTCTTTTTCTGTTTCAGCCTCCCACGGTCCCGCTCTCGGCGTTTCCTGCGCGATTCTTCTCCCGGTCCCTCGGTTTCTCTGGTTCCGTGCGTTTTCTCCCTTCTACTCTCCCGGGACACTCTCAGTTATAATAAAGTTTATTTTTTCTCTCGTACCGCTGTGTGTGTGTTCTGCTCCTGGGTCCAGCTTGTGTGTTGAACTTCGGTTCTTGACACAACATATGTATTAAAAACTATTAATTTACCGATAATTTCCTTAGGGATGATTGGAGTTCAACTCAGTTCAGTTTTATTTATACTGCGCCAAATCACAACAACAGCCTCAAGGTGCTTTATATTGTAAGGTAGACCCTACAAAGATACATAAGAGAAAAACCAAAACAACCAAACCAGGCTCAGGAGGGAGCGTCCATCTGCTGCAACCAGTTGGGGTGAGAGAAGGAAGACAGGATAAAAGACAAGAAGCTCATTTTAAAATGTTCTGCATTTGATGGCAACAACGGTTTGAACAAAAACTGATTATTGATTAGGGATAAAATTTGGGGTTATTTTTTCCATTAATAATTTGGTCGATTGTTAATGTACCCTTCTGGTTTTGATTTCATGAGTTTTTCATTCATCATGCTTCTTGTCTAAACTGCCCCCCCCAGAAGTTCCTCAAATTTGTACTAAATTTAAAGCTTCTTGGGTCATGTTAATCTAAGGAGCTTGGAAAGAAAGGTGACTGGACTTGTTTAAGTTTCTTTAAGATGTTTTACGTCTCATCCGAGAAGCAGTTCTAAGACCAAATGGTGGAGAGTCCCGGGTAACCAGTTGGGTTGCAGCAGATGGAACCCAACTGCTGCCGTTTAGTACGGAAAGTGCTCACAAAAACCCCAACAAAAACATGACACCTCTTTCCTATTAGTGGAAAAATGCACAATGTTGAACAATCATGGAGAGCAATAGCAATAGTGTGTTTTGAGATGTGAGAGACTTGTGACATGTAGCATGTTTGGAGTGTATAGTTAGTGTGTTGTGCTGTCTTGTGTAGTGATTGTGTAGTGTAGTCATTTATTTTGGGCCTTACTGAATGTCACAGTTGCTAGTCCAACAGCTACCAAAGACAGACTGCAATGTAAAAGCTGTTTCTGAGTGGAAGTTTTTAAAATGTACAATTTATATTTTTGTGGTTTTTACAGTAAAAAAATATTTTCCTACTTAGATTTAATGTTTTTTTTGTGTGATTTTAGATAAACTGTTTTAATACAGAATGTCTAAATGGAAAAATAACTTTGAATTCAGACATGGGAGATTGTGCTTAAAAGAATGATACCAAACAATGCAAGGTAAATAGTTTTTAAAGGTGAAATATAAAGGTAAAATCAAAAGTAATCAAAAACAGCCAGATATACTCTGAACCCCAGAGCACAGTTAGTGAGTAAACGTCATTAATGGTGCTCACATTTAGATAGACTACACTGCATGTTTAATTCATTCATTTCAATTAAGCAGTATGTAATAATCCTTAGTCAAGTAAGTAAACGTTTCTCCAGGGATTCGCCAGCCACCACTTTGGTCTAGGCTGCTTTTCCTTCACAATTACTTTGCTATTAAACTTTGAACACACATCTGCACAGACCTTAATGATATGCAAAGTGTCTTTGGTAGCATTCTAATGTTTCCTTTAATGACACCATAATGTTGTCGTTCTTACTTCAGAGTGATTGCTGGATAGACAAGATACAAAGGTAATTCTTTTCCATGATGTTTAGAGCAAGTTTTAAGGTGCTCAGTGAAACTTTACTGACCGTGTGATTTTACTTACTTACTTTTGTTCCCTCTTTTTAAATAAAGCTCAACATGCTGTAATTTGTACTTACTAAACCTCCAAGTAGTTTTCTATAAAATGAAGTATAGGTTGATGGTATATCATATTACCTGTCATAGCTTTCTATCTAGTGCCATTAGCAGAGAGATGGATATAACGGTTTGATTTTACATGAGAAACTGCAAAGCAGTGTGAATATTTTACAGTAATTAAGAAGTATTATTAAAGTAGTTTTTGATCAAATCTATATTGGGGTTAGCTCTGATACTGCTGAAATTAGAATTGAAATAAGTGGTAAAACTGAGGCATTTAATATATGCTAATTTTAAACTACCATCTTGCTATAGCTACATTTGTGGTAGTGGTATTGCATACACTCATCATGGACATGAATGTCATGGTAATTTTGAGCTTCCAGTGGTTTCTTTGAATTATTCTCTTTCCAGGGTGCATTGATGTACTTTTATATTTCCCCCACAGCATCAAAAGGGTACATGCAGGCTCAGATGTATACATATTTCCTCCTAATAGGGTTCCACTGAATCGTTCCTTGGTCTTCTCTACATGCTAGACATCAACTTGGTGGTTGCAGTGGTGGCAATTTTGTGTGAATTCTCCTTGTAGCATTAACTGCATCTGAGGCTAAATAACCAGACTCAATGCATCTCCCGGGACTTTCAAGCCAATGAAAGTCTATTCCAATTTTTTCTGTCTGAACAATTTAAGTTTTCAATTACATTAAATAACTCCACCCTACATTGTGCTCGTTCAATGTATGGGGCAGGTTTCCCTCTGTTATTTCAGTACTGCCAGGGTGTGCCCCTACCAATGTGGTCAACTATTATCACCCCCTCCCCACCTAAATATAATGACGCTAAACCGCACCACCAGCTGCAGACGTAGTCTGGAAAAGCCATGCATTTTAGATTTTCAGATCACATGCCAGTTGATTATATAAGTAACATTCCAAGGAAAAGACCAAAATGACCTTGGCAGAAACTTGTGACAGAGATATAAATAGTCTTTTCAAATGGTCTTACATTGCACAGAAGTTTGTCCACACCACAATTAATGGTTGGTAAAAGTTAGAGTATATACTATAATAACTCTAACTTCTTGTTTCTCCCTACATTTAAAAAAATAAATAAATACTGTAGCTCTAAACCGTATGTTTCACACTACCCTCAGTACCTTGCTCTCAGTAGGGTGCAGAGTCTAGACTGCCTAAGCAGGTGGTCAAGGTTAGCTTGTTTGACAGCCACTGAGAATCTGAAGTCTGTCAATCAGCACCGACATCAATCTGAGGAATCTTCTTGCGGTAGTGATTGATTTAGAGGTCTATCTCATCAAAGACCTCTGAGTGTTTTCTTCTCTTGGAGCCATGGGTTATAAACCGTCACGAATCCCTTAAAATTGTTTTTCTCTGCACCATCAGATAGAGAGAGACTGGGGTTTTGTTTGCCATTACATTTTAATAAGATAGATGAGAGAGAGAGAGGGGAGAGTGTTTTCAGGGGGAAAATAAATAATCAGAGACCTGGCTGCTCTGGGCCATATTGTGAATGAATCAATTGACTATTAGCGCCTGAAGCCAGGCATGAAAATGCATCTGTCTTGAGCTAAGAGATATAGAGGTCAGAGATGACATTGGAAAGATGTGTGCTCCAGTCAGATTTGTGGCGATACTGTTGTCATGTCTCTTCTGGCAGAGTGGAGCTTTTGTTCTTAATGGTGCCATACTTCAAAATGGACATAACTGTCAACCACCCACTACGACCATGACTGGCGATGTTTCACCGCTATTGCATCACATGGAAAATCGAGTCGCAAGCATTTTGCCTGCATATCTGAATATGATATGACAATAACTGCATTCTTTCTGCAGCGAGGGCAGAATTTTAACTGTACATCATTATGTTTTATGTGTCGAGAATAAATTCAGAGACAATTAAAGTAGAGAGAAAATTAAAATGCCCAGACAGCAGGATTACTAGGAAAAAAATTATTGCAGGCTTACTATAATCTCTCTTGCCAAATACATTTTTGATTAGAACACAATTTTGCTAGGACAATGCTCATTGGAAATGTACTCAGGTAGAGAATGACCTCCCAAAAAGATAGATAGTATCAGATATTTCAGTAAACATAGTTTATGTAAAAGAGAAGGTGGAAACTCTATAGCAGGGGTCCCCAATCCCAGTCCACGAGGGCCGTTGTCCCTGCAGGTTTTAGATCTCACCCTGGGTCAACACACCTGAATCACATGATTAGTTCATTACCAGGCCTCTGGAGAACTGCAGGACTTGTTGAGGAGGTCATTTATCCATTTAAATCAGCTGTGATGGATCAAGGGCACATCTAAAACCTGCAGGGACACCAGCCCTCGTGGACCTGGGATTGGGGACCCCTGCTCTATAGTAATGACAATATATGGAATCCGAAGTTGGGAGGTAAGACCATTGTTTTTTTTAGTTGTCATGTCAATAAATGTTAAACCAAACACACGTGTTGGGTCTTTTTTCTGAACCAGAAGCCTGACTTATTGGTATACATCCAGGACAGGTCTACAGTCTATCCCAGGGCCAACACAGAGGACAAACAAGCTTTTATGCTTACAATCCTTACACACCTTGTAAAATCACCACTGGGAACTTGGCTGTTTTTGATTTAGCCATTTTATTGTTTCTTTTATTGTTGTAATTTAAATATGGTTTGACTGAAGCAGATTACTCTGTAAATGAGTCTTTGATCCTCAATCTGCATAAATAATGATTTAAAGAGAAATCACATCTACAACAGTTTAAAGTTACCATTTCTGTGGGAGGAAACCTGGAGATAACACATGGAGACACTGGTAGAACATGCAAACTCCACACAGAACTACTGTTGATGACAGATTCAGGAAAAAAATAATAATTTGGAGTGATATAGGTCCAGTATTCACTTTCTTTACTTCTGTCCTTCCTTACATTTTTTCTCCTAACCAACACTAGAATCATCTGGATCTCTGACAGTTAAATTCTTCAATGCATTCATGAATCACTCGCCATTTTTGCCTGTCGGGTGTTTTGTGCAGGTTTTATAAAATATTTTTTTGAAAAGTTTCATTAAAATCATTCCCATTTAAAAACATTTATTCAGTATTCTGATGAAAATTCAGACGACATTTATTAGCCATTTAAATTGGCTAGAATCTCGAGGAACACTACAATCAAAACAGACTGTGTGAAAGTCCTCCATGCATTTTTAACTCTATGCTTGAAAAGAAGAGGACGTTTGAGTTGTGTACACATAAATTCAGATGTTATAAAAGAGCTTCAAACTTTGCACGAATCAATACCAGCAAAAATAATATTATTTAAAAAGGGTTGCCCCTCCTTGAAGTTGGAGGTTTCTTCCTGTTAAAAGGAAGTTTTTCCTTCCCACTGTCACCAAGTGCTTTCTCAAGCAGGTTGTTTGGTTGTTCTGGTTTTCTCACTATTATTGCAGCGTCTTGTGGAAGGACCAGATATGACAAGGGGGTGTATGCAAATGCTTTATTTTAATTTTGTTCCCAACACACATCTTTCACTGTTGTTGTTCCTTACTTGATTATCAGCCTGAATAAAAAGCTTGATTTGCTGTTTCACGTCGTAAATATGTAGCAGGAATATTTCTGGGATGGAAAATTATGTAGTCAAAAAGGACACAGCAGCTCAGAACTTCAAATGTATTTGACAGATGCCTCACATTAAAACCATTGATTACCATTAATCACCACCGTGTCACCTGTAATTACTTCATTTATACCGGTAAGCCCTGGTCAGCCCACTAATGAAGGTTAATGTGTTCAGCAGCCATCATTGTGCTGCCTGCATTATAGTAGCAGCAATCACATCATCTCCATCAAAGACACCAGGTGTTCTAAGCCCTTCTCTGTAGCAGTGTCATTATGTCACAGGTTTCTCTGATCTCAGGCAACAATGAGCACTAGACCCGGCTGCCGCCACCTTTTGTGTAATGACACGTCTAAGCATTGCCTAGTGACATGGAAAAAAAAGAAAGAAAAAGGTTTTGATGTAAATGCTATCAAAGGATTTTCTGTAGGAATACAAAATATGTTATTTACATTTTACTCCCAGCATTGAAACCCCAGAGTTTCAATGCTGCAGTAAGACTCGAGGGGACAGGGTTGTATTGCTCAAACCCACTTCAAAACTACTATGAAGCATACTGCAGATGTGCGTTGGCCAAAAATATATATAACATTTTAATTTAAGACGTATAGTTTGTTTTGGCCAGAGCAGCTCTACACCATAATATGTACTTGTCATTTCTCACATGAGGCTAAAATATCCATGCAACTAAATCCTGGTTTGTTTGCAGACATAAATATGACTTTATTTACCTGATCAATGAAGCCCTTCTTATTTTTATTGGATGCACAAATATCACCTATTCACAGCCAAAGGCTCATGATATTAAAGAAGGATAATTTACAGCTTTACCTTACTTAAAAAGATATCCTGGCTTGTATTTTAGTTGTATGTCATTTTCCATCCATCTGATACATAGTGTTAACAAAAACACTGAAATATCAAGAAGCATATATGTTATAGGTATACCCAGTGTGTTTTAAATAGACTTTAAAACACACTGGCTCGTATTTCACACGAGCCGAATGTGACAGTCTGAAAAGCCAAAAGTGACATCAGTGTTGTCTTTCCAGTTCAGTTCAAACTTCGAGATATGCCGTTCACGATGCTCTAACATAAAAATGCATCACATCCCGAGATCTGTTTGGAAGATGCTAATTTTAAGAATTTTTCTTTGATAAACATCAGACAGAGACTCTGAGCATTTCTGAACAAGTGGCAGATCATGTAATTGGCGACTGCGTTGGGAAATATGTTGTAAAGCAGTGTTTCCCTGTTGACCCAATCACATTACGATCACACTAAGAATGAATCCAAGATTTCAAGAATTTCTATGGTTTGCCCGTTGGCCATTTCCTGTTTACATGTTTTTGTTATCTATAACAAGTGAAGCATTTGTCAACAGACACAGCCCATCGGCTTGTCTGGGTTGCTGAGGGGGTAGATAAAGGCATGTGCCCTCCCGACAGAAGGCAAGAATAGAGGAATAGGCACATCCTGTTTGATCTCTGAGGAGGGAGGATGCCTCACACTGTTGGCTATAGTTCTGCATACTGAGTCTGATAAGAGCCTGGTGTGAGTCTCTGTGTCGTACACAGACAAGTGGCGTACCACAAACTGAATTCAGAAGTTAAAGTCTGACCTTTACAAGCCTTTGAAAGCGCAAACAAGCACCAGTATTTTCTGACTGAAATTACAACAGTCTAAAACCCAAATATAGATACAAAAAAACCTTACATTTGATCACTTTAATTCTATAAAATTATGCCTGGAAAGACATCTGGAATAACATTCAGATCATAATTTACGTCTTTTTGTCTTTTAGATATTGAAAGAGTTTCATATAGGTTATCTGCTCCTCTAGGAAGTATGACTACTACTAGCTATTCAGATTTCAATTAATGTTTAATTTTCAAAAATATAGAATAATGCATGTTTTTCTATTCTGGTGTGCTTTTACTGCGTTGGCAGTGTGTCTGGGATCATTGTCATACCGAAAAATAAAGCTGTTGCCAATCAGACTTCACTAAAACATGACAGAACCTCCACTGTGTTTTACAGATAGCTGTAAACACTCACTGTTAAACACTAACTCCCTCTCCCAACCTCCTGTATATATATTATCAACATTTTGAGTAAAAATACATATAATTTACACTTGTATTCATCAAACCATAAGACCCATTGTCACTGATTTTCAATCCAGTTCTTTGTAATTTGACATACCTCAGCCTTTTCTGCCTGTTTCCCTTCCTTAAGAATAACTTCTTGCCAGTCATTCTTTAATGAGACCCTTTCTGATGAGACTCTAGTGAACAGTAGATGAATCAAATGAAGGCCCACATGCATTTCCTAGGTCCATGTTAGATCTTTGGATTTTTTTCTCCCCATTTTTGCTGTAGATAGTTTTTTTTACACCTTCCACGTCTTCTTTTGTCCTCCACTTGTCCAGTTTCCTCAAAATTTTTAAGGGCACATGGCACACTCTTCTGAGATATGCCAGCATTCTGCTAATACGTTTTTGGAAGTCACCTCATTGGTGGAAAAGTAGTTTTATTTTTCTGTCAAACATGGTGTATACATTCTACAGATGATAGTTTTGCTTTTTCATAGATTCAACTAAGGACATTGGAACAAATTATGTGTTTTGCATCAGGAACAAAGTGCCAAATGACATAATTTAAAAGGGCTCTTTGCTAAGCTGTTTGTCCTGTGTAGATATAATCTGGTTCATCCCTTAAATTAAGTGCCTTCTGAATGATTCACAGGCACACACAGCCCCCCCCCCACACACACACACAAAAAAAGAAACCTTTACATTTTACATTTTTCTCTGAAAATAGTCTGGTACAGGGACTGGATGAAAATGGGTGAAAAAGTAGCCAGCGTCAAGAGAAGAACTTTAAAACACCTTCAGAAAACCTGGAGAACTACTGGTGTACTACTTTAAAATATTACAAAAGTCTGAAAAATAGAGGTGTGGTCAAGATTTTTGCACAATGCTGTATGGCAGAACTATATGAATAGACACATGCACACACATAAAGATCTGCCTCCATCACACACTGCTGATGATGGAACATACCTTTGAATGAAGTAAGTAACTGAAGAAGTCTTCTTTTCTTCACTCTTAGCCCCGTGTCTTTGTTGTGCCACTTTGCTCCTAAAGCTTCAATAAGTGCCCCTTCATTGATAAATGATGAAGTTTAAACAGCTATATTGCCTTTTGTTTTTATTACCCGGTGCATAATAGAACCCTAGCTGCTGAACGTATTTCAAGTGACACAGTTTTGTCATTAGCCTCCAGTAAACCAACACAGTTGCCTGAATTTACAATGCCGTCCACGGTGATGATGGCATCTAATTTGTGCAACTGTTTTCTTGCCAAGAGAGCTGCAAATAAGGTAAAATACCTCGAGTTCTAACTCAAAGAGATGTCCCCAGAGAGGTGGCGCCTGACACCCAACCTGACATATAGACACAGACATACAGGCACACACAGATACAAACATCCATTCCCACCCTCATGCTCTCATATGCACTTACTCCACACTCAACCAACGTGGAGACAGACATAAAGAGACGTTGTACACATGATCACACTCCCCAAGCGTACTCTACAAACCGGGTCTAGGTGCCCCCGCCCCTGGAGGGGGGAACTGCACCCAGACCCAGGTGGTGTTTCCCTTTTCCCTGCGGTGGGGGGAGGCAGACCGCCCCGACTCCGCAGCAGCAGGAAGGCTCCACACTCCAGACCGCAGTTGGACGGCCAACTCCTCCTCCTAGTCCTAGCCCCCCTGCTCCAGCAGGTCGCAAGAGAGCTGCAAATAAGGTAAAATACCTCGAGTTCTAACTCAAGTGAATCGAAAAGCCTTATACCCTGATTTTGCTTCTTTTGCTCATAAACACGCATTCCCCCATACCAAATGTTAAAAACAGTTATTTTAACAATGAATGGCAGTGCAGTGCATCTGTGGTAAAACTGTCTGGACTATTTGGTGTCAGCAGCAATGTTCTTTGTACCGAAGGGGAATGCTGTTTTTTAAAAAATCTTAATTAAATAACAGCCACAGTTTTAGGGGACTCTTAAGTTTTATGATCCATGGCTTTATGAAGGCAGACACCCAAATGTCTATAGTGCACCATATGAGCAATGTAGTCTTGGCAGCAAAACACATGTGACTGAAAAACAGCTGAGCTACAGTAAGAGATGACAGGCCAAGAGGAAACATAATTATAAGAGCACATGAAACCTACAGATGGGTGACAAATTAAAGGAAACATGTACCACTTTGACTCCTGCAGTGAGGGGTACATGTCTTTGCTGACTGATCAGCTATAAGGAAACATTTCTATCTTCATTGGAGTGGTTTATTTCAGAATGGTTCATCCATAAGTAATAAAAATATATTGTTAGCCTATGTCAGTTGCCATTTCTCACATTAAATGCACACCAGAAAGGATTTTGGACCAACAGCATATTCCACCACCACCATATAAACAGTAAATGATGGCATAACTTTTGGAAAGAACCTTATTAAGACACTTTCTCAGGGTTTTAGTTTTGTCTCCATAAATGTATCAGTTGTCTGCATTTGGCTGTCCAATATCTTAATGAATATTATAGGTTATCCAAGTTTAATATTCCAGAGTCTTGACACTAAGCGCTCTCTACCACATACTGGACTACATTTAATTTCACCTATATAGGTTTAATTCTAATTTTATCATGCTCGGTGGTGTGATTTTAATCATTAGATTTTTTTTTTACATAATTAATGTCATTGACCTCTCTGAAATCAATAGACGAAATCTCCTAATGTCAAAACCTTGTCATGAAACTTTAATGACTATCATCACTCATTCTTTATCTACTGATTAGCTATTTATCATTGACTCCATTAATATTATTGTTCTCGAAGTCATCAGCGAGTATTTCAGATGTGCCAGTGAGCTTGGATGAAATAAAACCTCAAGAATCAACCTGTTTAGAGCAGGAAATCATGCTTCCTCAACAAATCTTGTTTTCAAAATAAAAAGGCATAAATTATGACATATGGGCCAAAGCACACGGTTATTATATTTAACTGGTACTTACCCTGCAAGTACTGTTAGACCACCACCGGTGTATTTTCATACCACAGAGTATAATTAAAAGTTTTTCAGAAGTGCAAATCTGGCAGAGCAGCAACAAAAAAAGCCCCTGGGCGAGGCTGGAGGCACCTCAGCAAGACGCCAAGGGCCAGACAGATTGCTGCCAGTAAAAACAAAGAACAGGTCATTTATTAAACAATGGCTACTTTTACTCAATGCTTCCAGGCATCAACAAACCATCCACTAAGTTCTAGCAATGCTGGGGTCTTTGACACCTCAGTTTATCGCTTCCCTTCTAATCATTGATGTAAAGAGGCTTTCATTAACACAAATACACTGTAGGTATTATACAGTATATGTTGTTGAATTATCCATGTTGGTGTCCTGTAAGTTTAAAATAGAGCTGGGCGATAGAACGATAACGATATGTATCGCGATATAACTTTTACTCGATAGAGAAATTAAGCTATCGCGATAGACCTCGCCGCTCTTGTCCTCTTAAAAAAAAAAAAAAAAAAAGGTCAGCCAATCCAAATTAAGTAGCGCAGAGCCGAACCAATCACAGCCGCAGCGTCACGTCGCGTGACTTGTTACGTACAGCACAAGTGCCAAGCCGCACGTGTGTTTGTTTGGGAAGCAGCCAGCGGGTAATGGAGCCAGCGCGTAATGGAGGAAATGAGTGTGCCGACTAGAAAAATCAACCGAGCGTGACCGAAGAGAAAACAGATGATGGTTCCAACGCCGGAGAGATTGTCGAACGGAAGAGCCATAGAAGTTCCGTAGGGTGAAGGTATTTCGGCTATTTCAAGTCTGACAAAAAACAGAGTAGTGTGCACTGTAAATTGTGCCGAAAGCAAGTCTGGAAATACAATAAACTGGTGCATGTGTCACACTGTGCGCCACGTTATTGTTTCGGTGAAATGAATTTCTACAATACTGTTACTGTTAATTCTACTCTCTGCAGTGTTTAAATGCTTACATATACACAGTTACTGTCCGTCCACACATAGACTCGGTTCTGCTTCTATGCCCCAGCTTTGTTTACTTTTTCCCACCGAGGCTTCTAGACTTCTGATTGGCCAACATTTCTGCACGGTTAGGAATCTAGCGCCACCTGCTGCTTTGGCATGTTCATAGCAGCGTTTTCCTTCATTTCTGCCTTTATGTGTGGACGGGATTATTTTTTAAAACGAAAACGGAAAATCTCCGTTTTCAAAAATACCCGTGTACGTGTGGACGTAGCCTCAGTCTCTGACTGGAAGCGCTAATTCGTCATTCGGCTTTTGTCAGACTAAAGTAACTGTTAAAACTGTTTGAAAAGCTAAGCTATACAACAAGGAGAGATTGAGAATTTCCTTTTAGTTCTCAGTTTATTTGATATTGACAAAAGTTAGTCAGTTTTGTCTGTTCTTCTGTAAAACAAACTAAGATTTATTTTTAGAATTAATATTTTGTTTCTAAGTGGAATTGACAATTTAGTAGTCTGTTTCGTTTGTTCTATTTTGAAACTTAAACGCTTTAGCGGCTGCCTTTTGTGTAGTTTGTAATATTTGCCTTTATTTATCTGAAAAAGTCTCATGTTCCTTAAGTACATCTACCCTGTTGAACTTATTATGGGAAATAAATATTTAAATAAAAACAAGCTGCTGATTATTTCACATTTTACGTGTGAGCAACGGCACATTTAAATCTTACAAATATAGTTATTTGGCTTATATCGTGATAGATATCGTTATCGCCTGAAATGAAAAAAACATATCGTGATATGAAAAAATCTCATATCGCCCAGCTCTAGTTTAAAATGACTGGATGATTTAATTCAGACCTGATAAAAGGATTAGCAAACATGGACAAAACAGGCAACATTAGTTAAATTTGAATGCTTTGTAGTGTCAACAGCAAATTGATTCCTTTCTGCTCTGCTCCAGTGTGTTGAGGACAGTTAGGAAGAAGAGATATTAGACAAAGATTCACTTAACAAGCACTGCTGAGGTCAAGACTGATATAAAGGATATGCACAAAGTTTGGCAAAAAATACTGGGACTTAGGAAGGCAGCTTTGCAAAATAAAAAGTCACGTTCACTGGAACTCGAAAGAAGAAAGAGTTATAACTTGCCTCAGGTTAGGAAAAATTGAGCTCGAGCATACACTTCACACCACAGAATGCCTCTAGCTGGGATGTCTGCTAACTGCAGTCAACCAGAAACAGTCAGACATGTAGCCTATTGCTTGAATGCAAAATAAATAGTGAGGAGTGAAGAGATCTAGTGATAATAAGAGAAGAAAAGCTTGACTTTCCTTTGGGAGTTCAAAAGCTGTAGTTAAATACAATATGTGTTATAAACATTTTTCTTCCTTATGATGCATGAAATGCCCATCTTGTTGCCATATGAATCACTGATGCAGTTTATTTTACTTCATTTATTTATTAGCACAAATTTAAAACATTATGTTTCATAAAATTAATCTACTGTAACTGCTGATTGGTCAGCTGCCACATAGTCTGATCTTTAATGATTGGATAGAGAAAATCCATGTGGTTCCACAATCTCAGAGCCACGCACTGAGAGGCCAATTTCGATGTATATTTAAATCACCAAATATGGTTCTAACTTGCCTGAGGTTAGGAAAAATTGAGCTCGAGCATACACTTCACACAATAGTGTGCCTCTAGCCGAGATATCTGCTCCCTGCAATCAACCAGAAACAGTCAGATGCGTCGCTTGAGTGCAAAATGCATCTCGAGGGTGTTCATTGGCAAAAGTTTTACTCCTTTTGTATAACAAAATACATTATATAAATATTTTTCTTGCATGTTTCCATGTGAATGATGTTACATCTGCTGGTGCAAGCCACCGTTTTGGTGTTATTTCTTCTGATGCAGCTCTCAATTTTTGTAACCAGCTAGGTTGAAACCTCGAGCTAACGTCCATGTCACAGAAATTATTTGCAAACCTTGGTCAAACTGTCTTAGAGCCACCATTATTTGGAGACAGGTTGGTCCCATCAGATTTGTCCAATCACATCACAGTCCAAAGTTGTTCACTCCAACTACTTGAATATAGATAAATTCCGTGAAGCCACCATTTTTACTCCAATTTAACCAGTATCTCTTTATCACTTTGACAAATATAACTGCAGCGTATTTGATTTATCATCATTTGTTGGAGGAAAATATCAGTAGCAAATGTCACAGCGATCTATATCACATTTTAAAGAGTCTGGGGTCAGAGGATCAACATTGATTATTTTAGTTGATCCCAAACTTTTCCTGGCATGCCCACTTTCAGAGGTTTTAAAAATTCACTCCCTCCACAATGTTTATAAATCAGGAATCAATAACTTATTTACAGTGATCTAAGGAGAAGTTTGGTGTAATACATTCATGCACGATAGCATCAGCAGCTCCAATCTTTTCTTGTTTAAACTTTCACACCTTTTACTTACACCCCGGGTCATCCAAAATTTAGAGTTTGACTAATAAAAACGTCCAATTTTCTATGATTAAACAACCACTGACAGTTTTGTGGTGCTGCAACACAGATGGCTATTTAGGATAGTGATGTGCGGATCGATCCTGAAATATCGATTCCTCCGATACCAGTCATTTATGTTCTAGAATCGATTCTCCCATTAAAATATCGATATTTTAGTAATTTAGGGTAAATATCTAGTTTATCATCAACAGGAACACAGTGGATAGAAACTATAACATTCGGATTATCTACATTTGAAGGAACTACTTCCTCTTCCGCCTTTCTTAGTCATGTGCGAAATACGGCTGTATAAATGTCTCGCAGCCCCTTGGCGTGCGCACTTGCGCACTCAAAACAATGGCCGAACGCAAGCGAAGTCATGTGTGGACATATTTTACCTCCACAAACAGCCAAGACGCGGTTTGTGATGTATGTGGCAAGACAGTGAGGTGTTGTGGCAACACCACTAACCTCGTAAAACACCTCAGAATTAATCATAACACAGAATATGATCAGGTCATGTTGAGGCGAACCGAAGAGGAGGAGAGGAGAGGGACAGGTGCTGCTAGGGCGAGACAGACGTCTCTCGCGGAGTCCTTTAGTGCTGCAGGCAGGCACTATCCAGGTACAGAGGAGGAAAATGCTGGGTACACAGGCTAGGTCGCATTAAAATATACAGAGTACTTGCAGTAAAACAGGCATTGTAATCTTTAAAACATAAAAATTCAGTTGAAGATTATTTCATAGATAAGAGAAACGTTTTATAGATACTATTATTATCTATTAGCTTTATTATTATTTTCACTCAGTTTAATTTTTTTGGCTGAGTTATTTGAATATTTTAAAATGCAGGTATTGACAAACTTATTTATTCCTTTAATTATGTATTATACTGACAATTTCATTCACACAGCATTCTATGTAAAACAGCAAGTATATGTAAACTATCAATTCCTTTCCCCTTAGGCTATTTTAACAGACTGCATACATGACTCTAAAAAGATTAAACATTCAGTGCAGTATACCCCATCTTTTGTTTTGCCCTTTGTATTTTCTTTTCTTTGTAGATGATTCCCCAAGAGCAGCAACACTCACAAGATGCCTTGTAGAGATGATTGTGAAGGACCTCCAGCCTCTGTCCATAGTGGAGGACCAGGGTTTCCAGGGATTTGTGAGCGCTCTTGACTCAAAATATAAACTCCCAGGAAGAAAATCACTGACTGAGACTCATCTTGTAAATTTGTTTGATGAATGTAAAGACAAAGTAAGAGCATCTTTGCAAAATGCTTCCAGTGTTGTTCTCACCACTGATATGTGGATCTCAGTGTCCACAGAGGCATATTTGACTGTAACATGCCATCTCATTGAAAACTGGCAAATGAGAGAATTTGTCCTGGAAACCCACTCTTTCCATGGGCAGCATACAGCAGATAATATCAGCTCAGCACTTAAGCAAATCACAGAAGAATGGGGCATAACTGAGAAGGTGGTTGCAGTTGTCACAGACAATGGTGCAAATATGGTTGCTGCAGTGCACAAAGCTGGATGGAGGCATTTTCCATGTTTTGCGCACACACTGAATTTAGTTGTAAAGGACAGTGTAAAAGCTGTCCCAGAAGTGGTGCAGGTGCTGGAAAAATGCCGTGCGATTGTGTCCTTTTTTCACCACAGCACAAAGGCTACTGAGAAGCTTAAGGATATTCAGCAACAGTTGAAAGTGGCAGAGCACAAGCTAATTCAGTCAGTAGATACCCGCTGGAACTCTGTCTTTTACATGTTGGAGCGGCTCTGTGAGCAAAATGAAGCCGTGACCACAGCCCTCTGCCTTTTAGGGAAGAATCAACTATGCTTAAATGCGGGAGAATTATCCCTGATCAAGGAAACAGTTGTTGTACTACGGCCGTTTGAAGAAGTAACACAGGAAGTTTCATCTGAAAAACATGTTTCAGTCTCCAAAGTGATTCCACTTGTGTCACTCATTCACAGGGCTGTAGCAGCCTGTGAACATCAGGGCAGCTCCCTTGCCACACAGCTGGCACAGCAATGCCAGCGCAGATTCAGGGGTATTGAGAGCATTCACTGTCTAGCTGCAAGTACATTTCTGGATGTTAGGTTTAAACACCTTGGTTTTCATGACAAAGACAATGTTGAAGTATTAAAGAAACGTCTCCACACTGAAATGCAAGAAGTCTATCAGACAGGACAGTCTGCTCCCACTCTAACTGTAAGCTCAACGCCTATTGTTAGCTCTGCCTCAGGGCCTTCTACTTCAGGGTCTATCCCGAGTCCTCCACCCGCAGGTCCAGCTGCAACAAAAGGAGGGATATGGACAGATTTTGACATGCAGGTTGTGTCAAGCCAACATCACCGGTCAGCTTCCAGTGATGTACTCATTGAAATACGCCGGTACTCAGAGGAAAAACTGATTCCCCGAGATAAGAATCCATTGGTTTGGTGGCAAGAACATGAACAAACCTTCCCATCCCTAAGCAGACTTGTAGTGAGATACCTAGGAATTGTTGCTTCTTCTGTACCTGCAGAGAGAATCTTTTCAAAAGCAGGAGAGGTTGTGAGCAAAAAACGGAGCAGACTTAGAGGGAAAACTGTAAATATGCTGTTGTTCCTAAACAAAAACCTGTGAATAAGGGAAAGTGTTACTGTCAAATGTTTTTGATGACATGTCCAGACAAGTTAAACGTTAAATGACATGTTAAATTATGTTGAATGTCTTTATTGACATGTCCAGACAAGATAAACGTTAAATGACATGTTAAATTATGTTGAATGTTTTTGTTGACATGTCCAGACAAGATAAACGTTAAATGACATGTTAAATTATGTGTTCAAATAGCACACAACTTCAGGTTTTTTTATATGTATATAATAATTCTGCATTATTAAACAGTAAAAAAAAAAGTAGTCTGATGTTCTGTAATCAATTTGAAGCTAAAATTTGAAATACAATGTAGAAAAACTTAATGTTAAAAAGTATCGGTATCGGATCGGTATCGCCAATACCACCCTGAATTTTACTTGGTATCGGATCGAAAAGGAAATCACTGGTATCGCACATCACTAATTTAGGAACATCTTGAGAGGATACAGTGATGGAGATTGTTTTTACAACATTAAAGCAGCCTTCTCCATCCAACCTAAACACTAAATCAAAAAACTCTATATTATCAACATAACATCTCCCACTGGAAATACAATTTCAAGGTCTATTTGATACATGAAAAGGAAATGGTGCATTTAAAATTTAAGAAAAAACATAACCTCCTGTAGCTGTTCTCATAGCTTTTGAGAAGGAATCTTTGATAATCCAAGAACAGGAGAAAACACAGGATGAAACACACAGCGCTAGAAAACTGTTCTTACAAACAGATTTCAGGCTTTAAATATAATGACATAATTAGTGTTGTGTTCACTTAAAGGGGGTCAGTGCTGCAGTGACATTTTTATTCTACTGCCTGCAGAGAGCTAGAGCAAAACTAATGGCAATATCAAAAACAGATTACTCACAGATTCGATTTTCTTTGTGTATTTGTTTCTTTACATGACACCTGACACCTATACTATAAAAGAAACGTAGAATCTTCAGGATATTGTTAATTAACTGTCACACTAGTTGTTATTAACTCAGCTCAGGTTTTACAAATGTAGCCCCCAACTGTTTTCAGGTAAAAGAGTTCATGATGAACTATAGCAAACATAGAGAGGTCTCGATCAGTTCAGCCACACCTTTCCCACAAGTGGAAAAATGTGAGACCTATAAGGATCCAGCATATTAGGCAATGATTCTAATTGCCAGTTTTAGACTGAAACCCTGGCAGTGTAAAGTTGGCTTACTTACAAGTCTTCTACAGTAAATACGAGAACTTGTGCTTTAATCAGTCTTTTTTGTACGAATGTATTGCTGCAAAAAGGCTCCTAAAAGCCAAATGGCAGTTTCTCCAAGGAAAGCCAAAGGGTGATGAGGAGCTCTTCTTCAGTGCTTTTATGAATAGAAGACGTGCGTTGATAAAATTTTATGTTTAGAGATGCTGAAAAATAACTTTTCTAAGGCTATGATTAATGGTAAACATGAAGTCTATCTCTAGGAACGACAATGCAGCTACCATAATCATCTGTCATCTCGGTTGTGGGCAAAAGACCTGCAACTGACAAATAAAGGCTATCTCATCTCATCTCATAATGTTGTCAACATATTAGAACTTAACACAATATGATTGCTGATTAATCTCTGTTGAGGTTTATGTACCTGACTGTTTTCTGGCAGGGCACGGGTATCTAAATAGGTTATAGTCATAGCTTCATAACATATTAGGGCATCACAAAAACCTTTAATATTGTGGACAAGTTCAGTATTTCATTGATTCATTCATTCATTAATTCAAAAAGGCATACTTTCAGATATTAGATAGTCATTACACATAACATGAAATTTCAGGTTTTGTTTGCATTTATGATTTTAGCTCATGAAAATCAGATATCCAGTATCTCGAATTATTAGAATATTCCATTTTGAGCTTGAGTGAAATGCTGTTCAACCCATATACATACTGTGTGTCTCTCTCAGTGCACAAGCAGCCACAATCATGGGGAAAACTGCTGCCTTGACAGTTTTTCAGATGACGATTATGACACCCTCCACAAGGAGGGTAAGCCACAGAAGGTCATTGCTGAAAAGGCTGGTTGTTCTCAGAGTGCTGTATTGAAGCATATTATTGGAAAGCTGACTGGAAGGGAAAAGTGTGGTAGGAAAAAGTGAACAAGCAATGAATGCAACCTTGAGAGGCAGCCTATTCTCCTTACCTGGTCCAAGGAGAAAAAGAACAGGAGTGTTGTTCAGCGGTCCAAAGGACTCTTTTCTGATTTGTCATGGTCCGCGGCCCGGTGTCTGAGGTGCTGATGGGATGCCCACTCCCGTGGGCGTGGCCGCTGACTCCACACCTGCATCCCATCCCAGGCGATCACCAGGTGGACCATTTAATCCTGCCCAGCCTGCTGCTCCACGCCAGTCCGTAGTCGTCCTTCAGCGGTAACGTACACCTGCGGGAAAGCCCTTATGTAAACCTATCCGTGTGAACTAACACTAACTCTGCCTTGTATACTCAGATCACAGCTCGGCGTGTTTGAGCCACCAGCCTGTCCACCTGCCTGTCTGGAATTTGGATCACAATCAGCCCCAGCCCCCTCGCCCTTTCTGGAGCTTCTCCCCACGGACCCTCACCCCTCCCTCCGGTTCCCTTGGCCCCGCTATCATCGTAAGACGCGTACACTACCTCCCCTCGTATGCTGCCGGTTTACCCGCACCCCAATAATCCTTTTTTCTTTTTCTGTTTCAGCCTCCCACGGTCCCGCTCTCGGCGTTTCCTGCGCGATTCTTCTCCCGGTCCCTCGGTTTCTCTGGTTCCGTGCGTTTTCTCCCTTCTACTCTCCCGGGACACTCTCAGTTATAATAAAGTTTATTTTTTCTCTCGTACCGCTGTGTGTGTGTTCTGCTCCTGGGTCCAGCTTGTGTGTGTTGAACTTCGGTTCTTGACATGATTACACTAAAAGTTGTATTTCATGTGGAAATCAAGGTCCCAGATCGCGATGAAGAGTGGAGACACCTAGAATCCAAAATGTCCGAAGTTTCCATTGAAGTGAATGATTTGGAGTCTCATGACATCTGCTGGTGTTGGTGGCGCTTGGTCGACTGCGTCAATGCTGCAGAATTTAGTGCACATCATGCTTCAGTGATGCAGTGATGCCAGCATCCTTTTCCAGCAGAATATAGCACCAACCCATGGTGCCAAAACTACTACCAAGTGATTTGCTGACCATACTTTACTGCGGGTGATTGGTTTGTGAAGATATGCGTAGCTTATTTGAGAGTTTAAAAATGTAGGTAGGATGTAGAATTATTGTAGAGACACTGACGCTGCCCTGGATGCAATAAAGGCCTGAGTGTGTCATGAATTTAGGAGTAGATTTCTAGGAGGCCCTCCCCCACTTTGAACTGTGAAAGTAAGACAAAGAGAAGTTAATGTTGAGTGGAAATTCCCCAGGGGAGACCTGGGTGGGGGTCTCAGTGTTTGTAATATGTTAACTCTGTTTTCTCTGTTGTGTAGAGGAATTTGGTGTAGCGAGGAGATTACTTTTACGACCGACAGGAAGTCACGTACACAGAGACACACACAGTGCTTTGACTGTTACGACGCACCCACACCCACATGCACAGTCACTCACGTGCACTCACATAGACACACGGGTACGCGCACACACAGGCACTCACGTGCTCGTGCATACACGCACACAAACACAGAGTTTGCAGCACACCATGGGGGTTTTATGATGGGGTCGCTTCTACAAAACTGTGTTTCACAGACAAAGGAGTGAAGATCTGCAGAGGGACACCGGCCTTGCACGTCTTCCCTTCTAGAAGATGCATGCTTAAATGAAGATGAATGAAGATGAATAAAGAGTTTTTTTGTGTCGTCTCTGGATGCCCAAGGAATAAAAAGAACCGGGGTGAAACTGATTTCACAACATTTGCCAACTCACTTAAACCCCATAAGCAAATGATGGGGGTATTATCAAGGGGTATTATCCTATTATCATTAGGAAGATGAGGACATACAGCCCAAAATTATAGATGAGCTCCAGGCATCTATCAAAGCAACCTGGGCTCCTGCAGTGTCAGGAAACTGATAGCCTCCACGCCACACTGCACTGATGCAGTAATTCATGGCAAAGGAGCCTCAGTCAAGTACTGAAAGTATAAATGAACAATCTTTTCAAGCTCGATATATTTCACTTCATATAATGAATATAAAATATATGAAAGTTTAGTCTGAGCATACTGCAGGTCAAGCTTGCAGAGCCAGCAGTCAAGTCTGATCTCTTTGATTGTGATTTTCTCTTGTATTTATGAAAAAAACAACAGTGCTGTTGGGTGTTTGTCTTGGTAATCCAGATCAATGTACAGTCACAAAGGTTATGTGGGGTGTCCTAGCAACCTTTAATGAGTTATATCTTGCAAAAAACACTAATTACTAATTTAAATAGATTTTTTAAAATCGATTTAATGAAAGCTATAATTTACCAAGAGGTATTTTCCACACAGCTGTAGAATATTTGCATGTTTTTATTATGAAACTAAACTTGCATATCTTTCCGCTGTGCAATAGTGGAGGGAACATACAAACTAACTGGAGAGGAAATTTTAGAAAAAGGGAACCCTACTTATGTGTAGTTTATCTTCTGAAACAAGTGTACATTTAACGCTATGTATAGATACCAGCAGGTTATTTGTAGAACAGCAAGCAGCGAATAGGAGACTGATGTATCAGTCTGTCTTCCTGAAAAATACCTATCACCAGACGAGTGAGATATAGGCCAGTGAAGTGACAAACAGCGAGGCAGTTTGCCTGGCTCAGCAAAAACAGCAGGCCTGGTCTGGAAGTATACTGTAGAGAACATATTCATTTGTTTAGGGAGAGTTTTGCAGGAACACCTCTATTTGTCATGGAGAACACGACGAGTGAAGGAGTGATTGAGTGGCCTGCAGTGAGTGACCCAGCCCTGGGATCACAGAGGATTGAAACAGCAATGGCAAAAGCTGAGGCTAAACTGGGAGGTAAGTAAAGGGCTCTTTCTGTTTTCCAATCTGTGATCCATGAAAGCCAGAAGTGCATTTATGCTACAGAAACTCTGCCTTACAACATTTATAAGAGCTCATCTTCCCACTTCTTACTCAATACAGGCAAAATATGTCTAGCAAAACATCAAGATGTTTTCATGTTCAGGTTTTTATCATGTTCAAGGTTTTGTTCTTTGTCTATTGTGTCTAGCATTTAGTTTTCCCAGTTTAGTTCTAGTTAGTTTTGCCTCAGGAGGCAGAGTGTGCATCTGCCTTTTCCCAGCCACAAATAAATGGCTCGCCTTTTGTTAAATCATAGTTTCGTTCCAAATGTTTTCATTTGGGTCCTCTTCCTCACCCCACACTGTCTGCCAGTGCAAAACATGACAAGTACTAACTCGGCTTGGCCTTGGCTTTTCTCTGGGTACTCCAGTTTCTTTCCTCAGTTCAAAGACACAAATAGAGAGGGATTAACTGGTCATTCTAATGAATGGTTGTGAATGGTTGTCTGTCTCTATGTGTTTGGTGACCTGTCTAAGGTGTACCCTGCCTCTCACCCCGTTACAGCTGGGATAGGTTCCAGCCACCTCATGATCCTGAATTGGATGAATGGAAAAAATGGATAGATGGAGTAAAAAAACAAAACAAAAACGTGATATCTTGACGAATGTGAGGCCAAAATATGAAACTATACATTCACCTGTGTGTGGTTTTGTATTCCTTTATTCCTAATTAATCTATTAGAATATATAATATATGGTTTTTACCCCTCAGCCGTAAAAAGGCTGATGAGGTCTTATCACCATACTGAAACACGTAAAGGGATCATAAAAATAAATAAATTTTAAAAAGTTAATTTTCAGATTTGTAATGATGTATTTCTTGAGCCTGGGTTGGAGGCCCAGACTAGAGGATGGCTGTGCAGATTGTCGGTTGTAATGTGTGCATCTAGTGATCACATATTTAAACTTCACGCAGCATGTGGCTTTGTTTTTCTAAACAAGGACTAACCAAGACCGACATTGCACAGCTATCTTCTGTACCCCTTACTACTCCATGCCCTACTGAGAAAACAGCTGATACTAGAAAAACGAATGGGAGCAAAGTCCTATAAACCTCTCATTGATGTAGCACATGTGAAACCAGGCTGCATGTTTTTGGTCTTAAACTTGTATATTATGCAAATGCTTGCATAATGCAGGTGCTTGCTAAAGTGTAGATGTATCACCTGCCAGTGCTGAATCATCCACACTGCCACACTGCAGCCATTTATTTCAGTATTTTGGAGTCCTGCCAGGCGAGGGCCTGCTGATTCATTCACCCTCTTTCCCCCCAAAATAGTGTCACTGCATTAATATTGCAGGACACGTGATATTTATGAACTACGTTATTTTCATTATTCATAAATACAGGCTTTTGCATGAAGCTCAAGTTTTAGTTTCGGAGGGGAAATAATTTATAACCATTACTAACTCAATTTGTGATTTAACAACTTGTGAATAAAGACTTGGGTAGAGTCGGGGCAGGTTAAATTTCAAGGCACTCTGCATCAGAATATTTTGCTTAGTAATAAAATTGCTGCAGTCCATAAGACATAATTCCCAAAATTTCAAATAATTGGCTCTGCATTGAGACCGTCAGCCTGGAAAATCATGAGCAAACAGAAGGTTTTTTACCTTGGAAACCAGCCTGGAGCACAGCACCTTTGGCTGTTTGGTGATGCCAGACTCATTGTTATGACCCATATGTGCAGGTGTAGTGAGCTCAGCACAGCAACAGTTTTCAGAGGAGATTTTTTTTTTTAGTTGTAGTGTTTGTTTTGAGGTCTGTGCTTAATTACGATTTTGCACCTTTTCACTGCCTCATTAATTTTCTGAGCACAGCCCGATGAATAATGTATTCACTTTAAGTGTGAGGAAGATGCAAGCAGCTTGAAAAAGCAGGAAGAGATTTATTTATTTATGTTTATTTATTTGTTTTTATTTCAATCAAAACCCTTGCATTGCCCACAATGACTGAGCAGTGATCAAAGTACACCACCACTACTGTTAGTGGTGAAAGCTTACAGCTGACTGGATACGTTTTTATATTTAACATGGGAATTTGTAGTAAACACTCACCGAGGCTTCGCTGTATGAGAAGTACTGATGAGACAAGTACATTATTATTTTAAGATACCGCCTAGAGCACTATCATGATCAATGTGAAATAAAAATAGCCCATTTAATGTTGCTGTAGGTTACTTTTACGATTCACTTATGCTGTGATATTTCCGCGGGCTAAAATATGAAAAGAAATGTGCCAGAGGAACATATCCTAACCAAAACAAAAAATCTTCATCAGAGTGCAGAAGGCAGCTGCAAGGCAACAAAGACAAACTCATCTGTGCTGCTGCATTTGAATGACTCTCCAGCAATCAGGCAGTTCTGGAGAGGAGTGCACAGGAAGCTTTTTGATTTGATCAATCAGCCACAATACACTGCATGATGAATATGCAGCTAAACATGGTGCTCCTCTCACAAAAGGGAAAAACTGAAGAAGTTTTAATTAAGATTCAGAGAATTTGAATTCAACCACAGAAGCTCAGCAGCAACCATAACAGGAAGCAGGAAGTCTCAGCAATTATAACGATAGACTGAGGCGACATCAAAGAGTGAAGTAAAAAAAATAAAAAATAAAAAAATATCTCCAGGTTGCAAAAACATAGCTTTAATTTCCTACAATCTATACTGGATATTTATTATGTTTTTAAAAAATCATTTTACTTTGTAATGTGGAGAATGAACTGCATTCCCTTTTTTAAGACACATTTGACAGTTTTGCAGTAAATCCAGACAATTACTTCCCAGGATTATGCGCATCACGTCCTGACAACAAAGTGCAACTTCTGTGATGGCCGTTAATTGGTAGGAACCACGGAAGTTTTTGAAACTATGATGAAATATATTTTCCGTATGTCATTTTTTCGCTAAAGCATATTGCATCTTGAAATATACATATTTAGGGAGAGGCCCTGATGTTTCCTATCCTGAGGTAAAAAATAGATTATGCAACATCATCAGTTTGATTTCAAATGTGCTGCCATTCCTGACAAAATCTGAGCTCTGGGCATTAAGCTTAAAGTATGCTCTGGGGGATTTAGGTCTTTTGATGAAAAGGCCATTGCAAACACTTTTTTCCCTGTGTGATAGCAACGCGATTTCATCACTGTTAAAATGTTGTACTTCATGTAACTGAGGTTTATGACACTGTGTAGAAAATAGTGTTGAATGATTATTTTTTACAGTGGCAAGCCTGTGATGCCACTGAATTATGAAACAAGTGCAAAATAAATACTTAAATTTCCATCATTTGAAATCTTGCAGAAGAGATATTCCAGGAAATTAGGCATGACAAATGATGAGAGCAAAATTGTTATAGTGTCTTATAAGTAGATCTTATACTGTGAAAAGTGCACACTCGGCTATGAGGTACACCAGGGAGAAAATTTTGTACCAACGCAGCAGGACTTGCTAGGTATCCAAGGAGCAATAATTTATGATTAAGTGCTCTAATGACTGCCTTTAAGGGGCAAAGGCATCATTCATAACACACTTTGCACCAGGTTTTCTAATGCTTATTCGTTCCAAACAAGTCTAACTCCCAGTGAGCTCCCATTAATTCACTGTTTGCCCAATCAAATTAAATGTGGCAGTCAGCGTCTGGGTTTGTTCATTCATGAGATGGATCTAATTGTGCTTTAGGCCCTGTCAGTGCATGCAGCCTGATAAGAGGCTTGCACAGTGATTGGGCTGATTGCAGAGTAGGCTAATGTTCTCGCTGCCATTGATGCAGAGCCCATTGTGTGCTGATCAGGCTGAATAACAAGGTTGTTATGGTGACGAGACCAACTCCAAACTCTGGTGTGAGCAATAACTTGTGGCAAATGAGAGATAGGATTTTGGACATTTTTGAGTGATCACCACAAAAGATAGTGATATCGTCACGCTGACATCTAAGACTGCAAACATTAGTCATCTCTCTGCACGACCAAATGTTACCATCTTCAGGATGTTTTTCTGCAAACTTTCAATTTTCAGATAAAGAAATACTGGAAGAAAATACAGTCATTTGCTGAGAAGTGAACAAAATGAGACATAATTTCATGCCAACACTGAGTTTCTTCCGTCTTTCTAGACCTTCTGAGGAATACCTGTAAATTGTGAAACCTAGTGATGGGACGTTCTGTATCGAGGCTTCGGAGCGTGTGTCGAGTAATGGAGGGGGCGTTTCCGCGAAGCGCGTATCGAGGCTTGCTTCATTTATGGGAGGAGCTGAAAATGATGACGTCCGAAGCCTCGCTGCCCGGCTGTACCACGTGACTGGTTCATGAAGTGGTTCGAACTTTGCCGCGAGATATGACAGCGATATAAACCCCTCAGACTTCATTCAAAATGTGGGTGTTTGATGGAGAGTTGCGGTTAGAGAGAGTTTGGAGACCGTTTGGAGGTTTATGAGAGTGAGGAGAGAAAGTCAGGAGAGAATGGAGCCAGCTAAGAAGAGGAGGATGTCCTCCCCTGTGTGGGAACATTTTGATTTTATTCCTCCCAACAAGGTATGTAAATTTCTACAGAAGATGTATTGTCATGATACTGATGGTGCAATACAATTTATGTTGAGCTGTCTTGACTTTTGTACAAGGTGAAGTGTTTGCTATGTGCCAGGGAGCTGGGATATAACAGCAACACCTCATCCATGCTTAGGCACTACAGAGCTTTGCATGAGAATAAGAGGAACACCGATTGTGGAGCAAGACCAGGTGAGCCATCAAATGCAATGATAATATAGCATGCAGTAATGTTACTAAATAATATAACAATATTATACAACTGTTATAAGTTACGTATGTGATATTTATATTTGTGCTTTGTCTTTATTGTCTTTCCTCAGGAGAACAATCTCAAATAGATGAAGACCTGGTCAGCATGGTGATTGAGGACTCCCAGCCATTTAGCATTGTGGAGGACAAAGGATTCAAAAGATTTGTTAAATCATTAAATCCCAGCTATGTTCTCCCCACTAAAAAGGACGTAAAAGCAGTGAAAATTTAGTTTTTACAGAATAAAATGTGAACAGGCAGGACTGAGGCTCAAAGCCTCAGTGTGTAGCTGTCCATACCTCAACGTTACAAAAGCACAACTACTGTCCACACCCCCAACCACACCTCACCTCACAGTAAATGATCATTTCCATTTCAAGCATTTCCAAATGATCATTTCCCATACTGCCACTATAAATATACACAGTATACTGCCATCACTACAATATACATGTTTTACACACTCCTTTTGTTGTTGACATTTACAGGCTGTGTGCAAAATGCCACACTCTTCAAATTCATGCCAGCTATTATTTTTACGTCCAGTAGGTGTCCTGCTAGAGCAAATGAAGCTTCATGAAGCTTCGCGTTGGGGTGAACCAATTGGATGAAAAGCTTCAGTGCTTCATGGGGCTTCATCTGCCCATCACTAGTGAAACCCTCAAACCTTATTATGATGAACGGTAGCATGAGGTCCTGTCGCTTATTCCTTAGGCTTCAGTCGCTAGCATGAAAATTGATAGCAAAGCGGTATAAATGGCTGCACCAAAAGACTTTTTATGATTGCTTTGGTTCCTATAGTTGCATGGAAGATGATCTGTAAAGAAATGTCATGAAATGGCTGTGTGCAGACAGGAAAAGGACCCAAAGTGCAGACTCCAGAGACAGAAAGTAACTAACTCAGATTGATTGCTAAATCTCCAAAAAGTAACAAAACTGAGACTCCAAGGTGACCTTACACCAACAGCCCACACCACTAGATAAGAGTCAATCACAACACACACAGGGCTTAAATACACAGAGGGAGCAATCAGGGAATGGTTAACAGGAGGTAAACACAGCTGGGCAAAATCAGGCCTAACGAGACAAAGGAAGCAAAACCAGACCCATTTACATGAGACATGGACTTTCAAAGTAAAACAGGAACCATAACACAGAGATGCGAACTTGACAAGCGGATACAGCTGACAGGGGAGACAGAGCAACTAGAGAACACAGAGACATAAACCATAAGACAGAACTCTAACAAAGAAACCAAAGACTAGAAATGATAAATAATATAATAAACTCAAAATAAACTCAAAATCCTAACAAGAAATCTGGAAAACAGATGTTTGCCTTCAAAATAAAAGTTTCATCTTTTGAAATGTGTTGATTGGAGCGGAAAGGCCAACAAGCCAACCAGTTGGAGACGCATTTCATTACTAGCAACTAGAAGTTAACCGACTGGTATTTAGGCGTGCATGACCGGGACCTTACATGCATGAAATTCCGGTGTCTCTCATTCTCTTTCACTCAAAAACCTTACATGAAATGAAGCATGCAAACACTTAAGGTGGAGATATTTAAAGTTTAAGGGTACTTGTTTGTGTCACAGAAGACAGTGTGGCAAGGCAGCCGAATCATCCTTCAGTTGCAAAGCCCTTGTTTCATGCAGCAAACATCTCCAGGACCACTATTTGATTCAATATTAATATGCACTCAGCATGAAGACCGGTCAGAGATCTCTAATTGCCACAACAGCTTCAGCCATAATGCCCCACTGGGAGCTACACTTAACACTGTTCTCAGCCATCAAAATCCATCAAACTGCAGGAATCAGAGATCAAAGATGAGTGCAGTAACAATAAAAACACTGCAAACTCACCAACTCGAAATACTTCATCAGTAGTCCCATAGTCAGACATTGTCAAGAGCCTCTTGAAAAATGTCTCCAATGTTTAAGAGACCAGTCCCATTGGGATAGAGTAACTATTTAAAAAAATATCTTCACAGTTTTCTTAGTAAAAGCAAATATGTCATACTGATGGAGTTTCAATTTTTTTTTTGCATTATTGGTAGGTGACTCTTTCTGTATTATTAGCCAGCATGAAACCTGGCTTTTAAATTGCAGCACACAGATTTTAGGCGCAGTTTGTTGGCTGTGTTACATACATAATTTTTTATACGTGCCATTTCCTGACCTTCACATTTCTTTGTGAGACAATTACAACACTGAGCAAATGTCTGCTTTTTAGTAATTACGGATTGAAGCAATTGAGGGCCTTTGTGTTCATCTTAGCAAAAATATCAGTGTCCATAACAGACCACAGCCAGACCATACCTCTTTGTAATTATAGCCCTTAAATGTCAATCAACTTCTGCCATGGAAACACAGCAGATGGTGTTCCTGCAGCTGTGTTCAGAAACTGTTTTGTTCCCTTTAGAAAAAATATCTGATCGCCACAATAATTGTAGTACAGTATTTCATATTTCAGGATGTCAAAGTGTCCACACCAACAGTTTCTACCAATCAACGTAAACAAAGTCCTTTAAAAGTAACAGCTCAAAGGTAAATATGACGAGTGGATACAGAGAAAGGTTATGAATGTCATTACGGCCCCTCTATGGACTTGGCGGTGAACTCATTCAAAGAAGTTCATCGTCATGGTTCTGAAAAGCTCAGATCTGGCCGAAACGTATTATACTCATAACAATAAGGCAATGTGATTCTGGCTACTTGTAATGGTGTAGATAATCAGATAGGCAGTGAACACAATGAGAGGCAGTGGACCTGACAGTATGGAGAGCCTGGATTAGACCTCTCTATGAAAACAGAATTACTCGTGACAGGCACTCGTGGCCTTTCATAGAGACAGCTCACAATAAGGGATAGAAAAAATAATCATTTCTAGTCATTTCTCTTATCAAGCTGCTCTTTTCATTTCCTAAGCTCACTATTGAATTTTCTCACTCAAGCTCAACATGAGGGATGGGGTCTCTTTTCTTTCATATGTGTCATCCGCACACTGGTCTTGCCCAGAGGTTAATAATGAAAGTTAAAAGAGTGTTGCATATTAATGCCAAAATCTATTGAGCCATACGGCAGAGCAATAACTGTTCTTCAGTGTAGACTGCTGTCTTAAAATAATTAATACAGCTGACTTGTTGGCCCATTCCATGCTTTGCCTGAATCACAAATCAGGGAAACTCTCACTTGGATTTATAGACAACCGCAACAGAAAGAAAAACGACATTTTGCAAAACACCTAGCTCGGTGAAAAGAGCTCTACACCTGAAGGAAATCTTTCTGCTGTGGTTTTATTCATTTATTTATTTTTTACCATGTTAACTTTAATTATTTCCAATTAATCCTCATTTACTCAAGCTCAACCTACTATAAATCAAACATAATGTACATTAAAACACTACAGCACATGCACCGTGTTAAATAGAACACTATTTTGTGTCTCATTTAGGGAGCTGTCAAGCACATTACTCATGCAAATTACTGTACATTTTCATGTAGGAGCAAAAACCCACACTAGATCCATTTTTTCCATTTGCATAGTAATGTTCTTCCAATTTGAAGATGGAACACTTGCAATACAGATTTTTTTCAGTTGATAGTCTCAACTTAATGTTGAATAAGGTTTCAGTGATTCCTGGATAATAAGCAATAACTACCTCATTAAGTTGCCTATTATGATGAACAAAATCGAGCGAACAGGGTATCGCTAAAATCTAAAATGAAAACATTTTGACACGTACGTTGGAGACTTTTGTATCTCTTGTCTGTCATTAAGATCAAATACTCAAAATCTGTAAACATGTCTTGGAATTTTCTGTGATGGGGTTCTTGGAGACTGTCCTCACCCACAGAAACTAAAGGATGGTCTATATGACGAATAGTTGAAGTATAACAATTATGGGTGTAATTCAATGTAGAATAAACATCCAAAAATTCTCTATCTTTAATCCGAAAAAGTCAGTGGTCATACACAAGCGTGCAGACAGAAGCAAACAAATTCGAAGGAGGAGCAGGAAAAAGGGAAAGAAACAATCAACAAGTGCAAACAGAAGGAAAGCAACACAATAGAGAAAAGCAAGGAAACAACATGAGGAATTCTAAAATATGACTGCAAGAGTTCATAATTAGTCTTTTGGGGCTATAGGCAGGTGAGCCATCCAACTAACGTTTATCACCAGAGTATTAATTCTGTTCTGTTACATTAATTCGACACAGCTTTAATCACATCACTTAACAATCAAAAAGCAGTACAGTTCAAGTTAACTGATTTCAAATCTAGAAAAAAATGTTAATCTAAAAATGGCAGAGACCATGTTTATTAAAGCCCAAGACCAACTTATGAAATGTTAACACTGTAGTTATGAGCTTCTACAGTCTTTTAGCCTGCTTGCTACACTAGCTACAAGTCAACTGCTGGTGTCCCGGCTCTGTCTCCTGGTCACCTGACTGCTGGACAAACTAGGCAGCTATGTTAGTGTAATCCCTGTTACGCCTGTTGCCTGACACCTGTGGTCTGGCCTTTAAGTAGGAGGCAGGAGACAGTACTGGATCTCTGGGCTCTTTACTGTCAATCACTGTAACATATGGAAATACAGAAAACCATGAGTTGTGTGTGTTGTATGTCTGCTAGGCTTTCCTCCGGCCACGCTGGAAGGAGCTGTGACTGGGGCACACATGCACACGCCTACGTCATCATGCATTTCACAACCACACAAATACACATAGACTCAAAACACATAGGCAGGAGATTAAAACACAAAATAAACTATTTAATAAAAAATGGGTGTTTTGGTGAAATTTATAAGCATTTAACATATTTGCTACACACTGTAAAACCTGACAAGTTAAGTTAACTCAAATGATTTGGGGAAACCGATTGCACCAATTGATTCAAGTTTTATAACTTAAACAGTTTGGGGTTATTTAAGTACTTTATTAGAGTCCCAAGAACCCAAAGCAAATATGATAATGTAACTCAAATGCATTATGTTTATTTACTCATTGTATTTAGTATGTTTCAACTTAAACCATTAAATTTCTTGTACTAAGATGCTGTATTTATTCAAACTTATTTAAAGTGTTACATGCTCATATTCAAATTAAGTTAAATTAACTTAAATAGTTGTATTTAAACAACTTAATCCAATTGGGGAAACCGATTGCACCAAATGGTTCAAGTACTATTAACGCAAAACCAAGCTATTATTCTTTCCATTCAGTTTTTATTAACTTTAACTGCAGAGAAAATACAGAATGAATACAACCATACTTTCAGTCATAACCTATGACTGCTAAAGCCATTATCAAATAACAAATAATTAGGCATTTTAAAACTTGCACTTTTAGGGAATTTTGAATGTTTTTTGTAGCATTTTGAAAACCGATTAAATGTACAAAACACAAATTTAGTCATGTAGACCTGATACATAGGTGTACATCATAAAAAAACAATAGTCTAGAGGCAATTAGAGCCATAACAATCACAATTTTAAGTAACATTTAGTATAATAATGAAATCACATGCACTACAGCAATGCAACTATAGAAAACAGCTGAACTAAGGATGTCACTAACAAAAAGTATTCTCAAAGGTATTTGTGGCTTCGCAACAGTTTTGCCCAGACCTCGAGTGAACTGGCACTCATCACACAATTAAAAAATAAAGCATGAAAGTATACTGTACATATTGACTAATTATCAGTTATCTCGCAAAAGATTTCCATGTAACTAAAATATGTTTTTAGAAATAAGCTTAAGATTACACACTATGTGAAGATTTTTTTCAATCACAAACAAAACGTCAAATATGGATTTTCTCCTTATTCTTAGCTTTCTCCACATTGCCTTTTAGAAAGCTAATTACCCAGAACAAATAAAACTATTGAAGCCATTCACAGATAACTGAAAAAGCACGAATATAGTGACCAGTGAAAAACAAACATCATCTGCACAAGCTCATTTTTTAGTGTCTGCAATTTTGGTTTTAGTTGCTTTCTCTCATCGTCTAGCTTCAGCAACACTACTTGAATGAACTCAAAAAAGCCAGTATACTTCATAGGATAGCTCAGATGCAGAGCATAGATTAGCCCAAACAAAGACACCAGGGCATCAGTCCATGAGTGATGAGTCATAACAAACTGATCTTCAAGGTCTATGAACACTTGGCGTGGTGAGAAAGGAACTCCTCCAGGCACCTCCTCTTCATCGACATCAGCAACCAGAGCAATTCTATGGCTTCATAGAACTCAATTTCACCCTAAGATATAATACAGAGTGCACAATTATTCATCTGTAATATCTCTGTTAAAAGCATAAATACAAATGTTCAGGCACCTTTCTTCAGTTTTTCAAATTCTATATATCATAACATGTTTTAAGTTGACAGTGAAGGTTCATTTTTCATTCATCCAGGTAGTCAAATCAAGGATGAAAGAAGTTTATAAGTCATTCAACTTCACGTCTTCAACTTTCAACCCAAGTCCAGATGACTTATAAACTCCTTTCAACCTTTTTTAAATTCAAATGTGCAAATTATTGTAATACCAAAGTACCTTGCATGTTTTGAAAATCTCTGAGGTACATTGGTAGGCCGGCCAGAACTGCTGTTCTAGTTGCATAGATGTCGTTTGTGTCCTTATATATATATATATATATATATATATATATATATTAGGGCTGCCACGATTAGTTGACTAGTCACGATTACGTCGACTATCAAAATCGTCGACGACTGATTTAATAGTCGACGCGTCATTTGAAGCTTTGTAAGATCCCAAAAGCAGGAATAAGTAGCAGGATTTAAGAGTGTAATAACGGACTGAAACAGAAGATGGCAGTACTGCATGTACAAGGATGCCAGCTGCCGTTAAACCCTGAAGAAGAAGAAACTGTGTCCCAGAATTCATAGCGCGGCCCAGCAATGGCGGCAGCTAGTTAGTTTTAATATTACTCTTATTATTCTTTCTGGGTCACAAAATAAACGTTTAACATATTTTCAGGCGAGAATGTAGCTGTGTAAACCTCAAATATCTGCTCAGTTTATCAAGACACCACATATTTTCAAAAGCGCTCCGACGTTTTCGGAGGCGTCTGTTACCCACTAGCTCGATAGCTAGCCGGGGGCCATGAGAGCACCGGACTCCCGGCAGATCGTTTTCAAACCCACCGCCCTACTCAGGTTAAACATATACAAGTCACTTAGATAACTTAAAAATGTTATTGTTTGGCTTTTTTCAGTATTTTATTTGTTCCTGAGTAAATCGGCTGAGTTTATTAAACTCCACCGAAACAATCTGCACATTTAATTAGAATTCAATTAACTATCATCTTGTCTTTATTTTTAGTTAGCACAGACCTTAAACACTTAAAGCTGTAAGCTAATGATAGTTATATAAGAGCAGATGCTGCTGGTGCAATAAGCTGTACTTTTACGTTCAGTGGATGATGATCTGATTAGTCGACTAATCGCAAAAATAATCGGTGACTAGTCGACTATCAAAATAATCGTTTGTGGCAGCCCTAATATATATATATATATATATATATATATATATATATATATATATATATATATATATATATATATATAAATAAACAAACACATAACAGTGGCAACTGCCAAGCAAGCAGAATAATAATTAGTATCTTTTAAATACCTGTTTTCCATATGCCGACAAAAGCTGCTCCATCCTTTCACCGACCCGTCCAGTTTTCCTCTTTTTGTAAAGTCCAGTCAGCTGAGGAGCATAATCATCCAGCACAGCATAAAACACATGTGGCAGATTCTGATTGGTGATCCGATGAAATTCAAAGTAGAGCTGAAGAGAATTCCAAAAATATTATAAGCAAAACACAGCATACTATATGAGCAGCAAATGTTATATACATAGTTGTACTTACCTGTGTCTCATGAAAGAGTGCTGGCCATGGTCCCTCGCCTGGCAAAATTTGAGGTTATTGGATGAGGGCGATTAACTTTGTCAGAATGTTGGTATGGAAACTGCAGAATTGCTCTGTTTAAGTCTTCTAAGTTAAAATATCTCTTAGAAATCAAACCTTTAAACAATGTGCCAACTCCACTGAAATGACACCTTCAAACAGGTCGTGTAGGAAGTCAGGTGGGAAGCCTGTGACAGGATGAAAGAAAGAGAGATGGTCAGAAGGAACACAGGTGTTTTTAACACCATAGTTTTCCTTAATGTCATCATTCTGAAGCTCTTGCACAATAATTATCATGAGCATCTTTTGTTCTCATTACATAATTCCCTGTAACAGCATTTTCTGTTTGCATTTCTGTTTGGGTGGCATGACAAAACCTACAGAAATATGTAGACCAGGAAGATACTGCCAGCACTGGAAACGTGCTCGTCATCTCCGAGCATGAAGTAAGGAGAGCCTTCAAGAGAGTGAACACCAGGAAAGCAGCAGGACCAGACGGCATCCCAGGTCGTATCCTCAGAGACTGCGCATACCAGCTAGCTCCTGTGTTCACTGAGATATTCAACATCTCTTTATCTCAGTCGGTGATCCCCACATGCTTCAAAGAGTCCATCATTGTTCCTGTCCCGAAGAAACCCCACCCTGCTTCTCTCAATGACTATCGCCCTGTAGCCCTCACCTCAGTAGTGATGAAGTGCTTTGAACGCCTGGTCAGAGACTTCATCATTTCTTCACTACCAGACACACTGGACCCACTACAGTTCGCTTACCGTCCAAATCGTTCCACAGACGATGCCATCTCTCATCTCCTCCACACATCACTCACTCACTTGGACACTAGAAGGGGGAATTATGTTAAAATGCTCTTCATAGACTACAGCTCTGCATTTAACACCATAATTCCCTCCACACTCACCACCAAGCTGGAGCATCTGGGACTCAGCTCATCTATGTGTCAGTGGATCTCCAACTTCCTAACTGGCAGACCACAGGCAGTAAGGATGGGCGGACATGTCTCAGCCTCCACCACTCTCAGCACTGGAGCCCCCCAGGGGTGTGTTCTGAGCCCCCTGCTGTACTCTTTGTACACATATGACTGTGTGGCCACTACCAGCTCCACCACCATCATCAAGTTTGCTGACGACACCGTCGTGGTGGGCCTGATCTCTGATAACAACGAGACGGCCTACCTGAAGGAGATTAGGAATCTGGAGAACTGGTGCCAGAGGAACAACCTCCTTCTAAACGTCAGTAAGACAAAGGAGCTGATAGTGGACTTCAGCACTAAGCAGGAGAGGAACTACCAGACCCCCGTCATCAACGAGTGCCCAGTGGAGAGAGTGGACAGCTTCAAATACCTCGGAGTTCACATCACGCAGGACCTGTCATGGTCCTGTCACATCAACACCGTGGTGAAAAAGGCCCGACAGCGTCTCTACCACCTCAGACGCTTGAGAGACTTCCAACTGCCCTCCAAGGTGCTCAGGAACTTTTACTCGTGCACCATAGAGAGCATCCTGGCGGGAAACATCTTAACCTGGTTCGGGAACAGCACCATGCAGGACAGACGAGCTCTAGAGAGGGTTGTGCGGTCAGCTGAGCACACCATCCGCTCCGAGCTCCCTGACCTGCACTCAATCTACAGCAGGCGGTGCTGGACCAAGGCCAGGAAGATCGTGAAGGACCTCAGCCATCCCAACAACAGACTGTTCTCTCTGCTGAGGTCAGGAAAGCGATTCCGCTCCCTGAAGACCAACACAGAGAGACTGAGGAGGAGCTTCTTCCCGCAGGCGATACGGTCTCTCAATCACACCACCACACAGTACTGACCCACACATATGGTTCTTACACACACACTGGACTTTCTGGACTTTGGTTTTGCACAACACTGGTCACTATATTCTTCATTTCCGGTTAATACTTGTACAGCTGCTGTTATTGTGTATATATTTATTTATATTTAGATTTCTTCATACATTCTTATATAGTTCTATATTGTGTATTTTGTTGTACAGTTATTTTATTTTCAACTTTAATTTATATATTTTATCTTATTCTTCCCAGTTAAATTTACCCTTCATTCTAATTTGTGTTGTACAGTTATTTCATTTTTAACCTTAATTTATATTTTATTCCTTCCTAGTTAAATTTACCCTTTTTAATTTTTCATATTTATTTCCTATCTTATTCATAGCCTTTTCCTTTTTTGTTTTCTTTAGGTCACGAGCAGTTGTCCAAGCATTTCACTACATATCGTACTGTGTATGACTGTGTACGTGACAAATAAAAATTTGAATTTGAATTTTGAATTTGAATTTGAACTCTCATTGAAACCAGCAAGTCCATGGGCAGAAGGTTGTCTGCCACAACAGAGTAGACAGTGCCTTTAAGACATTCACCAAGAGTCTCAATGTAGGCACCTACTTCTTCAAGAGTTTTCAGATCATTTAAGAGTGGTGACAGCATTTCCTTACACCCAAACTGGCGTACATCATTGGAATTGCACAGCAGAGCAAGCTGGGTGCAGTGTAGAGCAGAACAAGATTTAACTGGAAAGTTTTCCAGTGTCCAATAAACTGCAAAGACTTTATGTATTTTCTTTGAGGTACCAAGTGGGTTTGTGATCAAAATCATCCACATAAAGTATCATTGACAATTTCTGTCCCTCTTGTGACAGTAGAACATTTTCCTGGTAGTAGGATCCATCACAAAATGACATGAAATGTCCAGGAATCTGTGTGGGTGCTTGTTTAATTTCTTCAAGCACATCATTTTTTTTCAACAACAATTGCAAAGATGTGAGAATAGGCACATACATATAAGTGTGCTTTGACGATTCAATTAAATACTCCACAGGTTTGACATATGGAAAATTTTCTTCATAATATGATTTCCTCCTCTTTGCTGTAGATAGTGGTCCTTCAGATGTGACACATTTATGTAAAACATTACTATCAGAAACTGCCTGACAAATCTCATCCACCAGTTTGTCCGTATATGTACAGTTGTGCTTTTTCAGTATATCTACAACTGATTTTCTAACCAAAGGTTGTGATAACAAAAACAACTGATCAATATGCTCAATAATCTCCTGTGTTGCTCTCTGGGACACATGGAGAAGGGTCTGCATTTTCAAGAAAAATCCAGCCAGATTGTATTGCAACTGCTCTTCTAAACCCTCAATTCCACTGATTTCACTGGTGGATGCCACTTGATTGTCATCTGATGACTCTATTGAATCAAGCTGCATGTCATCTTTTTGTTCTACATTTATAACACTTTGCACAATGCCTTCATCGTAACTTGTTGAATTTTGGTGGTCTCTGCATTTGTGGGCATTGAAGGTTGAGTAGACATTGGTTTTAAAATTGCAGTTCTTGAAAGGACATGGAACAGTTTCTTTTCGTTTTAAATGCCCCCTCAGATGGATAAACATTTGGCTTTCAATAAATGGCTTTTTAAAATTACACATAGAGCAACAAAATCCATAATTATTCAAATCTGGATAAGAACCGTCTTTTCTTTGCGTGGGAGTGTGCATTGTTGACATGTGTATCTTTAATGAATTAAATGTATTAAATGTACACATGCATGTGTTGTAGAGACAGGGTAAGGGTGAAATTGTGGAGTACTGACCATGGTTGAGCCGATAATGCTTCAACAACATGACTTTTATGGCAGTAGAAAAACTAGACAAACTACACAACTTGCAATTCCACATTTTGATACCAAATCGTTTTAAAATCACCTTTACTGGTTGTCTTTAGTGCAGTGCTGGATGATCTCTCGGCATGCTACTGCTCCTTCAATCGTCAGACTGTAATAACACAAAAGCCATGAGGACAGAAAGCTAGCAGAACAGTTTTTACTTTTACTTCACTTAAAAACAGTCAATCTGAATAACACAAGCTTGGAAAACAGTAAGATTTATTCTTGCACTACAGTTCATTTTCAATTCAGGTTGGTCAACTACTCTATACGTTATAAAATAATAAAGCAATTTTACACAAGTGAAGTACACAATAGGCTAACCCTTGGAAAGTACAGAGTCAGAAACGTTTAGGTTTGGTGCAGTGCAGCTTTGAAAAGGTAAATTATTTCGCGACTAAAATGCCACTAACCATCATATTCAAAATTTGTGAAGGCGAACTTGTCCGTTAAACTCTTAAAATTAACACTAAATAAATTTTCTACTATTTTCACTGTGTCAAAAGTAGGCTACATTTGAACTTGATAAAGGTCAGAGTCAGAAAAGCGTAAACACTGATTTTACCAAAGGTTTTGTGGCATGCAGTTTGCAAAAATCAGACTACTTACCAACTATTGATTGAAACAAGCCACCAACCGTTAATTTTTTAAATTGTGAAGGCAGACTCCATACAGCGCTAGGCGGGAATTGTGTGCTGGCAAGCTAAGTTACGAGCTACTACAACAAAGTAGTCTGATAAATTACAACGAAGTACAACTAAAACAAAGCAGTCTGATAAATGTACGTTTTGTATGCTAGAAGTAAGCATTAACAAAAAAACATAAAAATAACTTTATCTTGTACTTTCCACTCTCTTGACGAGGATCCTGTCTCATGGCCGACAAGTCCAGGCAAAACACTGGGGGCGGGGCTGTGGATGATGACTAATACAAATGAATTAGCACAACTTAAACAGTTTAAAGCAACAGTACTTAAAACGTTACAAAAACATAATGTGTACTTATTACAATAAAGTTATTATATCATATGTATACTTTTGGGTCTACCTAACACACTTCATGAAAGTTACTTTAACTATTTTTCAGAACTGAGTAAGAACAACTTACTTCTTTTAGTAAGATGCACTGTTGGGTTTTACAGTGCACTAGCAAAGTTAACTAATGTTAAACGACTAAACAAAAATGCGAATATTTAAGTGTCTTACTCTCTTAGTTAAGACTGGACTAACAACATTTTGGTCCTTCTTTTTTCACTCCCAGATGGATAGCTCCTTTTAATTTTCATGTTGTGGCTTTTGCTGTTGTCATAAGGTTTGTTTGCTTGCTCACCATGTGCAAGGGGAATCAGGAGGGGCACTTCCTCACACACACACACACACACACACACATGCAAAACCTGGCCTGTGGCCCTGAAGCAGTTGCCACCTTTGCTTGATGGTAAGCGGCGCCTCTGGGAATAATATATACTGTTGAGGTTGACTGGATAACTGAACACGGGTCTGACAATAGAATTGTAGTAAACAGACCAATGGCTGCAAATGCAAGCAAGCGAAGTGTAAAATAAAACAGAATAACACAGGAAATGACTAAAACAGCACAGGCAGGACTAACGCAAGGATGGAAAACTACTAACGTAAGTAAAACTGGCTGCGATAGGCAATAAACAACGGTTACCAAATATAAACAGCGAGTATATGACATGAGCAAAGACATGAGATTTATAATATAGCAACCTGCAATAGCATGGAAAAACGTATATTGAACAAGTATTTTCCCTGCCTACACATAGTGTTTCATGAACACACAGGAGGGAGGAACCAAACACGGGCAAGAGGTAAGCACCTGAAAAGCCAAATAACATGAAAACCAAATGAAATCAGAGAAGGCAGAGGATGAAAACAACACTAAAAACTACCTAAACTAATGAATAGCATGGGGACAAACCAGGGAGTAAAAGATTTTTGGTACTAATGTGAAAGAGCTGTGTGGCGAGATAGTGTTGTGAACATGAGGATGAATGGTTGTCTGTCCCTGTATTAGTCCTGTGATAGATTGATGACATATCTAGGGTGTACGTTGCCTCTTGCCTCTCTGCGACCCTGAATTGAATCAGCAGAAGAGGATTAATGGATGGTTATTGAAGAGCTTTTTTTTAAAAAACAAAAGACAAGATGTCACAGCACATAAAATATCGTCTCTCTGCCTCTTGTTTTGTTAGTGTGCTGGTTCTGCTCAACTTTTGTTTTGTTTGAGTGCAACAGAACACACAATAAATCCAATGCATCATCAAATTCCTGCTTCCCTCATGCCCAAATCAATTTAGATAATCTGCTAGGATGCCACTGATGTGGCACCAGTGACAAGTGCTAATATGCTCTGAAACATCACTGCACCTTCAAAGTCTATTAGATTAGGGCTTTGGATATTTATTAATATCAATTTTCATTCATGTATTATTCAGAATTTCTCAACTGACAAAGATTAGTTAGACTAGACAATGCTGAGGCCACCTGAGACGGGACACAGATGCTGATCCTGACACCAAATCTGCTTATTTAAACAAAAACTTTGGCTTACAAGAGAGAACAAGTAAAGCTGGAAGACAGGGAATAGAAAGGGGCTGCGTGCCACATGGAAAAGGGAAGTCAGAAGAAAGAGAGAAAGAAAGGGAGGAAGGAAGAAAAGCCAAGTATTGAGTAGATTTGAAGGTAAGACAGGGTATTGTAAATCCACCACAAACTCTCACAATCTCTTGGGGAACTGATCATCTCACAGTCACTTGCCACACTGTTGTCCACGGAGAACTGCTGAGTGTGCTTTTTCAAAGTCAGCAGGGCCAGCTGTCTCTTTGGCCACTGCTGATGAGATCAACAGCGAGTTTAAAAGGTATTGGGAAAGCTGGAAACCACTGGGCAAGTAATGAAAGCACGAGATTATAGATAATACCTCTCCCTCTTGCCAACTCGTATGGACTACACAGTTTGATTCAGTTCAGCCTAATCACATCATGAAGGCTTTTATGTTACATTTCATGACAGTATTATTTGCCGTTCTTTGTCTCTGAGCCAAAAGCAGTGTAAACATTGACATAGCCTCAGATTAAAACCTTTGTGCGATGTGAGGAGACTGCAGAGAGATGTAGATGAAACATTTTTTGGGGATCCACTATGTTAATTGCACCGTGAAGTTGAAACACTGACATACAAACAACTATAGTTCAGTAGCTGAAGAAGGGATTCTGGGAGTGACTTTGTATTGATTGATGCCTTCATAACGCGTGTTAAATATTTTAGCAGGTGAGGTGATTAGGTGATTCCTTGACCCTTTTTTGGCCTGCTACAAAAAAAAAAAAAAAAAAAAAAAAAAATATATATATATATATATATATATATATATATATATATATATATATATATATATATCAGTGTTGTATTTCTTCTCCTCTAGCAACTATCACCATGGTCTGGTCTGTGACCAAATGTAGCATTACTATCAGCTTTGACTGAAAAGCTTTTTAGTTTAGGATGTTAGAATGCCAAATTTTGTAAACTGCCTCTAAAACAGAGTAGTTTATGCACTTGAGTGATGAACTGAAGAATTATAACTGATGATCAGAAATAAAAGTTTTAATTTTGTTGCTTGATTTAGAGAAAAACTGCATTGATATTATGCATGTGCTATAACCATCATCATCACATCACATAAAATGTTAAACAAAAGACCACAATGAAGTGCTACAGATTGTTACTACTACTAAAAATATCCCCAATTTGCCTATCCCCACTAATTACATGTCTTTTGATTAAAGGTTTCTAGACAGGCTTTGGACCATGGACTCTGGAGTACCCGCAGACAACCCAGGCAAACATGCAGAGAACCCAGCAAGATGGAGGAGTTAAATTCAGGACCTTCTTGCTGTGAGATAACATTGCTAACCACAGCACCAACTGTGCTGCCCCATACCCGCTGTGCCACCATGCTGTCGCTAATATTAGACAAAGACAAGACAAATACATTTTAAAGTGCAGTTAATAAATGATAATTCCATTTATTAAATAAAAAAAGATAGTTAAACCTACCTGGCTCTAGATGTGAAAAAAAATTGCCTTTCACAGAAAGAGCAGATTTCACGGTTCCATCAGTTATAACGAACAGTCCAGATCCTGAAGCTGAAATGCACTGCTGCTTTTTGGTCAGCAGTGGTTTTTCTTCTTGAAACTCTCCCATGGATGCCATTTTTTTGTCTCTTTATTATTGCTGAATCATGAACTATGACCTTAACTGAGACAAGTGAGGCCTGCGGTTCTTTAAATTTTGATCTGAGTTGTACGGTGACCTACTTGATAAGTCTGCCATTAATCAGGAGGACATGGTGCATCTAATGAAACTGAACTCTCACAAGTCATTGAGAGATTTAAAAGTGAGGAGCAGAAACTTGCATTGACTGGTTTGGTGAATGGGGAACTCTTGAAGGTGTAACATAATCGGCGGACTTGGTATGGGTGATGATTATTACTCAGAGTTACTGTATATACCAGTTAGAACAGCTACATGTGGCTTGTCTAGATAAGGAGATGTTGTAGATCATAATCAATATTAAAGTCAATTTGCAATTGACAAATATCAGATCCACCTTCTTCTCATGGTTGGTTTTCATATTGAGTTCATATCAGAATTCATACTGAACCTTCATAATGGGACTGAAAGCACCACTGCTGTTAAACAGAAAAAAAGGTGACCTAATATTAAAAACAGTCTGAAAAAAACCCCCTTTAATATATATAATAATGGATTGGATTTATATAGCGCTTTTCAAGGCACCCAAAGCGCTTTACAATGCCACTATTCATTCACTCTCGCATTCATACACTGGTGGAGGCAAGCTACGGTTGTAGCCACAGCTGCCCTGGGGCAGACTGACAGAAGCGAGGCTGCCATTTCGTGCCATCGGCCCCTCTGGCCAACACCAGTAGGCAAGTAGGGTAAAGTGTCTTGCCCAAGGACACAACGACCAGGACAGAGAGCCCAGGGATCGAACCGGCGACCTTCCGGTTACAGATACGCTTCCCAACCCCCTGAGCAACGGTCGCCTCATATATTAGTGCTGCACCTCCTATATATATGAGCTACACACCAACTGATGACTTGCTAGAAAAATCAGGGGATGGGGGGCTAAGCTTTCCAGCTCAAGCCTTTCCAAAATGAACACACATGGCCATGTATGAAGAAATCTGCAGTATGAAATAACCTCCAAGTCAGAGAATCATTTAAAATTAACAAGAGGGATGATATCTTGTCGCTTCTACAAGGTCAAGACCATAACATCATTTGTTTTGCCACTTTTCCCTTTAGCATGAATCACTTCATCCTCATAGTCCGTACTCTCCAGCTATGTCCTTCAAATACATCCTGCCGGACTGTGTGTAATTGCACCATGACAGGACCAATTCCTCAACCCCATCAATCACTCCTATGGAGATATGGGCTTCTTCCTAACAAGACTACTCCCATCCTCCCTCCTCCCTTTTTCTTCCTGATCTTCTCCCATGGTTTATGGTTATAGTGATAAATAACAGATCCAATTTTCAGCAGCCTTCGTCCAAGCCCAGACTTCCTGGCTGGACCAGAAACACAGTGTACTGAGTGATAAATTGAGCATGCTGGGCTTGTTACAGGTTTTTCTTATTTAAGCACTGTTGTGCTGCCTTTAAGCACTCCCTTGCTGGGGTATGTGATGTTTACTTTGTGGTTTGCGGGCCACAATCGAATAATTAATATAGGGGCCTTGAAAAAAGAGAAAGTGAATGCAATGCATTTGTGGTTCACTGGAAAATAAAACAGTTAAAATAGAAAGAAAGAAAATGAATTAAAGCTAGCCAGTATTTCAGAAACAAGTATCTAACAAAGCCTCAAGGGAGGTCAATGTTTGGAAAGAATCCGATACAGTAGTCTGGGATTCCTCAGATCTGCGGAGAAAAGATAAGAAGTCCGTTTAATGGAGCTTTGGCGTTTCTAAATAGCTTGTTCTGCTGGACTAAGTGATTAGTCTACACAACAGAATTGACCAGGAGAAGGATCTTTATGCCCTTTAATTAATGTATTTTTTGTACTACTACTGTAGGCTTTTGTTGCATCCAGAAACAGATCTGAAATGCAGCAGGTTCAGAGAAAGGGTATTCTATTCATAGCATGCAAAATTGAGTCACTGAAAGCCTCTCTTCATCTGCACCAATATAAAGACTGTTTGTGTTGTGATGTTTAGTTTCTTATCAAAAGAACAGAAGTGGAAAGAGTGCTTCCAGAGCCTGGTGATAGGATCTCACTGGCACAGCTATGGGAAAACTCTGAATGTACAAAACTGAAGCACACTCTATACAAACCAAACCAAACCTGTGTTTTCATTGGAATTAGGTTTAGCTCTGCTTGAGAGAACTAAACAAAATCTAAATTTAAATCGAAATGTCCCCTGAGGTCCTGGTTTGAAGTCTTAACCCTGGCATTTTCCTTTCTCCCCGTTTCCCTTTATATATATATAAAAAATATGCTACCAAATGTACTAAAGATACCCTTGACTTTCTTGGTTGGTCCCCCGGTGCTGTACTGTGGCCTCACATGGCTCCTAAATAGTTAGGATAGGTTAAAATGCAAGAGGACAAATTTCCCCACAGGGATGAATAAATAATAGCATACAGATTCAAAATACCAGCTGTTTGCAAAGAACATAATACATAATACATATTTTTATTACTATTACTTGTCTTAGTCTTGCCAGTATTGGCAGGTCTGGCACTGAACATTAATACAGCCTAGTTGTTCAGTCTGGCAGCTTTTATTGTGTGTTTGTGCAGAACATGAATCAAATATTCATCTCGTTAATTTGCACAATGAAAGTTCTGTTTATACAACAAATGCAATGAAACAAACTACATTTGCAAAAGTATCATCATGTAAAAACATTACAGCACTATGTTATATTTCCATGCTAGTATATGGTTTAGTGTATTCACTTTAGTCTGTTAGTTACGTAGCAACATGGATTCATAATGGATTGTGCATAATTAAGGTTTTGTGGATTTAAAAAAGATGTTAGGGTCATCAAATGAAAATCATAGGATGCCTTTAGAGGATGCTAAAATTCTACAAATAGGTTGTTTTTGCCTGTTGGTAGGTGGTTGATAGATTACATGATGATATATGACGAAGAGAAGAACCTACAGGGGGCTAAGTTGCATGCCAGGTTTGATTCTGTAAATCCTCATTCTGTAGGAGGAGTAGATAGAGATTTTATGTATTATGGTAAGATGAACTGATAAAAGAGGCTCTGTAGGAAGTCTAAAGCTTGGATAATAAATTTCAATTCTTAGCATTTTGGTTTACTGTCACTGCCGGTATTGTACTACTGTAAGCACAATCTGCAGCACGCTGCTGTAGCTTCTAAAAACTTAACAGTGGACAGTGTAAAATGTGGAAATTGGGTAGCTGGTAGCCAAAGGAGAAATCAGTGGGCACAGAACCAGATATTTACCTGAAAACGTAGTGAAGGACAAAATCGATGAAAAGGAGATTATTACGATTATTACGAGGATAAAAACGATTATTACGAGTTTCTTCCTCTTCCTCTTCTTCTTCTTTTTTTTAAGTAGGTCCAAGATAGAAAACTATAAATACGCCTGACACCATAATTTGCCATGTTTATTTTCTAATGATAACCTTGCTGGGACTTCCATGCATACTACAAAAACAGAGACCATCATCCAAATTACACCGGAAAAAACAAAAAACATCTGGAATTTCCTGTGAAATTCATTTGCAAAGTTAATGAGCTTAAACACACAACCTCTTACCAACAAACAATTTACATATCATTCATTTTGCCCATTTCTCCTTTCGAGCTAAACGAAAAAAGTTAAATGTGATTCTCAAAGCTTGCAGGTACATGTCGGGCTTATATATACTTGACTTATTTGTTTTGAATAAAAAAGTCACTTACTTTTGGACTTTTTAAATTTATTGCCACTGAAATTCATTATTGATGGGCGAGCTCTCCAGACCTAGAACTTTTCAGCATGTGGCAAAGCAGAGTAAAGCAAGATGTCTTTTTCTTTTTACATTATTGTTCACATAAACATATTCCACTATGAACATCAGCATACTGTATACATAATAAGCTGTCTTGATTGAAGCCATCCTGCTGAATAATGATGTGTTTATACTGTATATTTGAGAACCATTAATGCAAAATAGGCTTGGGGAGGTGATGTTTACATTATGGGTAAAAACAGCAATGGATGTTCGCTCAGTAGCTGCTCACACTGGAGTGCTTTATTTTCAAAATTGCTCATCCTGCCTGAAAAATCCATCATCTTTAGAGTAGATATTTACAGCCCATGCATGTCGCCGCACCCACCGGCAGACACTAAGTGAAATAAAGAGACAGGCGGAGAGAGAGAAAGAGAGAGAGGCTGGCTTAAATGTCTGAATTTGCGTCCCCGCAGAACCCATATGGAAAAGAAATAGAAGAACCTTATAAAAGAGCTGCATAAGATGTGGCCTACTTCATATTGTGAATCATATAAGACTCATATGATTGTGGCCAGTTTCTCATTACTTTCATATATTGTTTTAGTAAGTATCCAAAACATACGTTTCATTTATATAATTTTTCAAGCGATCTTATATTTGTTTTCACTCTTTTATGCTTTTCATACAAGTTTCACACAAGACAGATACAAACTTTATAAGATTTATATATATCTTTTCCATATGGGAATACTGGTCAGCAGTCTGCGTTTACAGTGTGTAACCTTGCTCTCCACTTTCCTCTCCAGTTTGAATCTGTGAGCACAAACAAATAAATTCTTGTAAAGCGGGAATCAACAGAGCCAAAGGCAGAGGCGCTTCATGGTCCTTGATGCCAACAGGAAAAACAGGATAGGTTTTTATTGCTTAAAGGCGTCAGACTCGAGAAACCGTGATAATCTGGGTTCTGACTGCAGGAGCATTGTTTACAAATACTCAGCTTTCTAAAAATTTCCAGGATAATACTAACCTTGCATTTGATGGTGGATTTTCTTTTTGGAGGTTTAATCCACATTTTGACTCAAGACATATCTGAATAAATGTTCCATTAGCTTATTTTTTTTAGTCCTCTTTTACACTTCCAAGGTTTTTGTTCAACTCCCCCTACAAAAAATCCCTCGATGAAAAAAATCTGCGGCAGCAAACTCCCCCACTGTATGACTAGCATGACTGCTTTACTTTTCAGCCTTTTAAACAGCCTTCTCATGTTTTGATATAGTTCAAGTTTCAAGTTCAACTTTATTCATTTATATAGATTTTTTAAAAACAACAGTTGTTGACCAAAGTACTGTACAATAACACAGTCAAAGCAGAAGACATACCAAATAAAATAGAACATAGATTAAGAGACAATAGAATCGTGGAAAGAACAATAGGAACAGACTCATCTTGATTTAAAAGCCAGAGAGTAAAAGTGGGTCTTTAGATGGGTTTTGAAAGTCTCCAGTGTTGGAGATAGCTGTGACAAAACTTTACAAAAGTGGAATCTAATTTCTTTTAAACTACCATTTCCTCTGATGGCTCGAATGACAATGGCAAGAAATGGGCTATAGGTAAGATTTTCCAATGTCTAGATGTTAATGGAGCGTTTTATTATTATTATTGTTGTTAAAAAAGAAAAATCTATATTTTCATTTACAGAGATGTACTGGAAGTCTTTTTGATGTCTGTATGTTGGGAGACTGCTGCATGTTTTCTTCATGCCTCTGGCTACACTGGAGAAATAAAGCCTCTCACTAGGAGAAAAGTCTAAACCAGCATTTCAGTGGGCCGGCTCGTAATCTCACAGCTCATTATGATTTAAATGAAAACACCAACCACCTCGGCTGCTATTTTAGTAACATTAGCCCACATGTTGGCCTGGCGTTGAATTATCCTTTTATCCTTGCAGTTCTGTTTTGTAGACACAGCTGACCATTTGGACACTGATTTGCTAACAGTCTTGGGGTAGGAGGAAAGGCTTAGTGGGTATTTGTGATGCATAAGAGGACAGCTGAATCCATATTTTGTCAACACTCTTCATCCCATCATCAATACAGGTGTTTCTCTCCTGAGTCTGCTGCTGTGTGGATCCAGATTTTTTTTCTTTCTCCATCTGTGGCTTCTGCTCCATTGGGTCTGCGCCCTCAACTCCATGGCAGTCTGTGGCGTTTCCGAACAGGTTAATGGACTTCTAACCCCTCATCGCTGATTAGCATGATTAATCAGACAGCCGAGTGCTCCCCGATTCCCCTCCTATCCTCTTTCCTTCTGCTCACTCGCTCTCTATTCCTGCCAGATGGTATCAATGCAAAGCTGAGAGTAGAGGAAAATCAAAGGTAGGCTTCAGAGGCTTGAAAACCAAGAAGGCAGCGCAGTTATCTCCTGCTGTTCTCATGACACGTTTACAGGCTTCATGCACTCTGTGGAGAATAACCTCAAGAGAGAGTGCAAGTGACTCTTGACTACACGGCCTAAAGCACAGCTTTCTGTAGGGCTGTATAGGCGTATATATAGAGATACAGGGAAGTACGCAACTGCTTCTTGCCTTTCTGCTGTTTTTGTTAGGCTGATATGTGAGGTTGATCCTGATCTCTTACTTTTGGTTAGAGATAAGATAAGTTTCTCAAAATGATGAACCCATTAATGATTATATCTATATAACAGCATGGCACAGACAGGGAGTTGTTTACTTTGATAATGGTGTTCAAGGGGTGCTGGTCTGCACATATGGCAGAAAAAAAATTATTTGGAGAGCAAAATTTTCCTGCCTAACCAGTAGACTGTGTTTGCTTTAACAACATGGATTATGAGTTGAGCACATTTCATCTAAAAAGAGCAGCAGCGGGAAATGTGATCGCTAAACACTAAAGCTTTTCTCAGAAAGAATTACAGGTAATAATGTCAAGTTGCTTGTGAATTCACGTGCAGTTGGAACTCGTTTCCAATGACCAGGAATAATGTAAAAAAACACTATATAGGATCATGCTGAATGTAATTATTTCTGTTCCAAAACAAATACAGAGGAGTAACTTATTAAAATGAGGTGGAAAAAATAAACATGAAGAGTTTAGATGTTAAAAGGAAAAAATAAACTGATTAGAAAAATACAGTGTGGAAAGCATTAGAGAAAAACTGATTCTGCACAGGACGTTCTTGGACAGCAGTCCCAAGGTGACTGACACAGTTACATCTAGGAAGATGTTATTAGTTCATGTGCGTGTAAAACAACCATGAAAAATCCAAAGCCCTCAGTTGGTGTCATTAGCTGGAAATGTCAAGGTGGGCTTCAAATGGTGGGAATCACAGGGCTGGAGGCAGCCTTTGGAGAAAAGAGGTTATGATATTTCCATCTGCTGTCCCTCTGTGCACTTCCTCTCTGGCAAAGCCAGTGAATATTGTGATTCAGCACAGAGGTGGCATATTGCCATTGCCATTGTGTTTTCTATGAGAGGGAAGTGCTGATGAGGAACTGTGCCAACTTTTCTTTTTTTTATTCAGCGGTGACATGTTTATGAAGAAAGCTCAATTTTCAAAAGGTATGGGTGTTTGTTTTATTTGCAACAGATGAAGATAAACCCTTACAAACCCTGTATTCTGAAGCCTTAACTGCATGATTTAATCTGAATCCAATTCTCTTGATTCTCATTGTTGCTCCACTGTGCTCGGGGAAGGCGAGCTTACAGAGCACAGGGAAATGAGAAAATGAGTTTCAGCTGCAGCTCTTTCAGACCTTCCCCAGAGTCCCATGGGCATACTTATTTCAAATTCAAAGACAAAATAATTAGAGGCTGTTTTGTTGAGGGTACCCTTTATTTAAATCGGATCAAAGAACTGTGCAGGGACAAAGTAGCACTCTGAGATGTAGGGTCCATGTTTCGTGTAGTTTATTTGGTAGACTTTACAGCATCTACATTCCACACAGATGTCAACTAGACACAGATTCGTTGACCACAGGAGTTTGGGCTTTTCCCCTTGACTTCAGCAACGACATCAAGGTAACTTAATGAAATAGTGTTGAAAGCTGGATAATGCTTGCGTGATTTTATGATCATCTTAGCAACTATGACAAATGTATCTTCCTGGTATCTGATAGGTTTAAAAAAAATAAAGAGGATTAAGTTTGGAAATAACAGATAAAAAGAACTGTTACATACCAAGTGTGAATTCATGGTACCCTGCTGTATGTAGATAGTCATTATTTTTAATCCCTTGAATGATGTCATAAAAGATTTAACAGAAAAACCAATGTGAAATGAAAATAACAAATAACACTGACCCGATTTTATTTGTCGTGCAGGTAATAATTTTAGTGTCTGTGGTACTCTGAGCTTGTGTTTTCAGCCTTTATGTTTCTTTTAGTGCAAAGACCAAGATGTGGTGGAAAAAAGTCAAGGACTGCGACATTTTTGAATTCACAACTCTTTCAGAATTAAATATTTAAACTGTTTAAGTATCTTGCAGTTGAGTTTCCACAGGGTGGTACTGATACTTTAACCGTTCTCACAGGGTACACGCATAGGTTGGTTGTAGTCGGCTTGAGTCAAAACAGCAACAGGTTGCAGTTGTAGTTTTAGGGGTGGAATTGCAGGTAAGACTTGTCTGTTTTCTACTGGGAACATTTCTCTTTTTTTCCACAGGTGATGGTATGATCTCTCCAAATCCATATTTGGAACAGTGAGTATTTCTTTGTGAGCAAGACTGGGCGAGGCAGGTTTCTCCAAAAGCCAGGTGGGCGGGAACACCAGGACAGACTGTGAGCAAGGAGGACAGCATTGATCAACAAATTAGAATGCACACAGTTTCAAAGTAAGAGGCCTGAATTACTCCACCATATTGAGTAGCTTAACAATCCAGATGGGAATAGAGAAGAGAATTGTGGTTATATACTGCTGGAGATGAAAGCTGAGGCTCAGGTGTGCTGGAGGAAACTGGGACAACCGCACCTACTTCAGGGAGGGTTAGGACTCAATCCCACACACATATGCACACAACAGAGAGAGGAGAGAGAGAACAGAAAGAAGGCTCTCTCAAAGGAGCACTTATCTCTCCGGTCAATGCCAGAGTGGTCATTTGTGAGCTTTGGAAGTATTCCTAGGAAAAAAATGTTGACAATTTGTTACTGTAAAGAAATGCAAATCAAATAGCCCGTGTTAGCCCAAAATCCTAAAAGAAGAATTTGTCACATGTCAAAAATGTTATCTTTAGAGGACTTTTGGAGGAGATGTGGGGATGAATGCTGAATTAGCTAGTTAGCTAGAATTTGCTCTTTTGAAAATGATGATTGATGTTTATCTTTCTTTCTTTCTTTCTTTGTTCTCTCTAGTGAGAGTGTATTGTTATTGATTGAGTTTCTAAGCTGATTTCTTTATTTCTTAGCTGCAAGTGCAGTTAGAAATGTTTGTGAGAATTTCAGATGTTTTACTTATCAACATAAAGAACATCGGCGCTTTGGGCTCCTGCTGTGTCAGGTTCATAGGCAAGTTATTTCTTATATAATTATTTATTAGCATCGCTTCAATTTGCAGTCCTATTAAGATGTTTGTTTGCCTCAACATAATTATGTTGGTACATTTTTGTAATCAAATCATGATTCCTTTATCCTAGTTGCATTAATGAGATGGGCTTTCCACTAACACACTCACTAACACAACTGCACAGGTACCCCCTGGGGCACGAGTAATATTAAATTACTCAAAGCTCAGTCAGCCTACTAAGTGTGATATACTGTGGGGAAAAACACAGAAAAAAAATATGGTTAGAAGTAAATTATAACAGGATCCTTTGTGGGTTTTTTTGTCTAACTTCAGTGTTTTAGGGTGTGTGTGCACAGGCGAGCGGGTACATCTTAGGGACTTTTATAAATTCATGTCTGACTTTAAAAACATCTAATGTGGTGACTCGCTTGCCCACAAAACAAACATAACATGTTTGGTTTAGAGTGTGTGAATTTGTGGGTGTTTGAACGCTATAATTGCCTGTCAGTGAATTCTGAAGCCGAGGAGTTAATCACCTTTACTGTGTGTACATTTAGTCCCTTTATGTGTGCGATGATATAGCTGACAGTAAAGTGACAGTTTGGGGTTTGCTACAGAGGTGTGAGGTGTTATACATTATGAGTAGGAACATTTATTGGATATGAGAGGGATTTATGTTATATGTCGTAGCATGTTTTCCAAGTGTTGGCTATAGGGTCTCCATGACAAAATGTTACAGTCAATACAAACACTTAATCTGATTAAATTCATGAAATACTGAAATACTGTGGAAATAAATAAAGTATGTCACCCATGTGTCTGAACTCTAGGTGCCTTTGATGTACCTTTGAAACTAGCTTCAAAGCTCAGGGACCAGCTAGGGTTTGTACTGATGTCTTTCAGAGGGTGCAAAGGGTGTGCTGGTGTAGGAGAAGATATGAAGTATTTCATTGTGAGGCTGAAGAAGCAACTGCAGGGCAACCTTGGTCACAGAGTTAAATGGAGGGTCCACTTTTTAACAAATGACCCATGTGCTGCAATAAGTGAGAAATAACCCAGGCAGCATTTGGCCTTATTTGTGTTCAAGGTCACTGGAGGCTGTAGTCTATCTCTCCCACCAAACACAGGAAGACACACACGCACACATACGTGCATCACACGCACAGACACACACTGTGAGTGAGTTTGTCTTTACCATCCAAAAACACTGGACTTGATTCATGTGTTTTCCATCCTGTGTATGACATTTCATTTTGAGATACAAACTAAAGGTTTTCAAAGTTGGCCTGTATGGAAGGTTGTTTTTTTTTAAAAAAAATCAGTAGTTCAGAGGTTTAGGTCTAGAAGACACTTTCTTTAGAAGCAGTAGTCAGGCATTATTATCCCAACACTACTGTTTTTTTATTTTTATTTTTATCTGTTTTACATGTTTGTGGAACCAGTAAGCTCTCTGATAGAATAGAATAATCATTTAATTGTCCCACAAGGGGAAATTTGGTTGTAACAGCAACAAAAACAAAAACTGATCAGGAAGGCTGGCTCTGTGGTCGGCATGAAGCTGGACACTCTGGTGACAGTGGCAGAGAAAAGGACACTAAAAAAACTGCTGTCATGGTCTCCGTGCCTGCCCGGTCGGCCCCACAAGGCTACATTTGCTGTTTCGGTTCTCTCCCTCTCTGCCTGGGTGGAGCTCACTGTGGGCTCCCGCCCTTGGCCCACACACCTGACGACAATCACCTGTCATCACCGGGAGCACTATTTGAGGCTGGAACACAGATCCTCTCGTCGCTGGATGATTGTACTACTGACGTTAGTGTTCTCACAGCTCTTGTGAACTTGTGCTTCGTAATTTGTGATTAGTTTGTGACTTCCCTTCTCTTCTGCTTCAGACCCCCCCCCCCGACCTGCGACCTCCCTGCCGTGTGAGCATGTGTGAGTGTGGGCAAGAAGACGTGAGCGAGTGTGAGAGAGCTACCCTGTGATTCCCTGGAGTTTTGGATTCCCTTCACTGTATATATATTGTGCACTGGAACTGTAAATAAACTGTATTTTGGAGACATCTAACCACTCTGCGCTTGAGTCCCTACAACCAGATCGTGACAACTGCTGGAGATTATGAACAATGCTGGGCATCCTCTGCACACGGCCATTAACAACCAGAAGAGTCTGTTCAGTGACAGGTTGCTTCTCCCCAAAACAAGAACTAACAGACTTAAAAACTCCACCCGAGGGATTAATAAAGTTTTATCTTATCTCTTATCTTATCTAAAAAAGCACAAACAGAACAGGACACAGAACAGAAACGGACACAGTTTTTACAGAAAAAAATATTTACATCACGGACAATAGTTACAAAAATAAAGTACTGCACAGTTATGAAGATTAAATCAGCAACTCCAACCTGATATGACGTAGATATTTGACAAACTTTTATCTAAATCATAGAGCAACCTTAAGAAAATAGTTATGTCATGGTTTTGGATTTTGCTGATTATTATCAGGGCTTAAAGTGGGCTGGTGTGGTCTGGAATGTTCCCATTGCCCACAAAACATCCCTGCGATGTGTTCATGGTGCAGATGTAAATGAAGAGGGTTGCAGTACTTAGTCTCTAGCTAGCACTACAGAAGAGGAGCGAACAAACAAAATGATCAGTTTTTAATGGCAGGTAATTTTCAAACACCTCATAAATAAGACAAATATCTGTGTATAAATATGTACATTTTGCTCACATTTTCACTCGACATTTTGTAACACATTGCTTCTGCCCATGGCTGTGAAAAACCTGCACTTATCTAGAAGTTAGATAACTTTTAGATGGAACAACATTTTTGTCCATTCAGAGGTGGACTTGCTAATGTCTTTTAGATCATTGTCCTGCTGCATAACCCAGGTGAGCTACAGCTTCAGGGCACAAAAATGTCTTTCAGGGGGTTTTTTTGGGTAGAGAATCTTTTATGGCGAGTAACTATTGACTGTTGGTATGATGCTCTTTTATTCAAATACTATGGCCCAGCATCAGTCCACAGAATATTTTCCCAAAAGTCTTGGTATGTTTTTGGCAAATGTGAGATGACTATTTGTGTTCTTTTTGGTCAGCAGTGGTTTTTTCCTTAAAACTCTCCCATGGATGCAATTTTTTTTTTACCCAGTCTCTTTCTTATTGTCGAATCATGAACACTGACCTTAAATGAGACGAGTGTGGCCTGCAGTTCTTTAGATGTTGTTCTGGGTTCTTTTCTGACCTCCTGGATGAGTCATCAATGCACTCTTGGAGTAATTTTGGTAAGCCGGCCACTTCTGGGAAGGTTGACCGCTGCTCCAGGTTTTCTGTATTTGTGGATAATGGCTCTCACTGTGGTTCACTGAAACACTTTGAAATGGCTTTGTGACCCTTTCCAGACTGATAGATGTGCAGTGTTTACTTACAAATATATGATCTAGCTTCAGTGGTGTTATCCATGAAACATGGAAGAGTGACTGCATGAATTACAAAAGTGTTGAAGGGTCTTCTGCACCACTCTCAGATGGCTGGCAATGCTAGAGAAAAACCAGCTCTGCCACTAAGATCTCTTGCTGATATTAAATAAACAGTTATGTGTGAGTAAGGATAAAAGAGTAGCAAATGTTGATTCCCACTACAATATTGACATGATTGTTTGATCATGGCTGTTGGAAAGACGCGTTTTAGCGGTGCCAAATGTTAGTCTGCTTTCTTTGCCTTCTTTAGTGATAGACTTTATGATTTGCACTACAATAAATCACACAATGTTGAACACAGGTTTAAAAAAATACGCGTGAAAAGGCTATTTCCCCATTTTTACATGTATATTTTGTCTCAGCTTGCTGGCACACACAGCAGACCGTATGACAAAAGTGATTAGGACAGAGTTGCCATGATCCACTTTGTTCTAAGTTGAGCCACTGCTGGCAGCTGTCTGAGGTGATGCAACCACATCTCTGGAGAGCAAGCAGACCTGCTTATTTATAAAAGCCAAAGGCAAGATGAAAGGACAAAGGGAGCTGGAGTGACCTGTTTGGAGAGAGAGGTTCAAAGTCAAAGAGAACTCATCTGGTCTTTACGGGGACAAGGGAAAGATAATGAGCACTGAGAATAGCCCTTGAGAGGGAATCATGGCGAGTTCAATTAGGCTTCCATACCGTTGCTTCTGGCTCAGTCATACTTCTCCATGTGCCAGGATGAAATATCTTGAGTTTCTTATAATGACAAGAGCCCACTTGCAACACCCCTTGAAACCAAATCTGAATAATATCCCCTCATCGTCTTGTACGCAATAAGAGGAGCATGCTGCTTTACTGCTGATATTAAAGCTCATCGCGGAATATGTTGCTAATTGTTTCCACTTTGTTTTGCTGATTTGAAGTTCTTAGAAAGGGTTTTCTTCTCGTTCTCAGTGAGTGTCGAAGGTTGGGATGCTGTTATCATTTATGGTTTTAATTTATTTCCTCTTCATGTGGGCATACAGAAGTTCTTTGAGGGGGTAATTGTGGTGAAGGGCTATACAGATAACCAACTGGAATATAACAATATAAAGGCCAGTCTGGCCCCTGGGTGTGATAAAGGCAGCAAAATCCTTCTTTGTATCGTGGTCAGTTGAAAATGGTTATTGGAAAGTATTTATTGTTAGATGCTCTAGGCAAAACTAACATATGAAAGGAATATACCACTGTTGGATGATTTTTTTTCTTTTCATTTTCCCTCATGGGTCCTAGTTCGGTTTATAGATTGTGAGATAAATGTGATTCGTTTGTATCGCCATCTGCTGAGCATGTTAACATTTAAACTCCATCATCTCTATCACAGACATCACTGATAAACATCATCACCCAGGGCACTGAAGTGGCAATGCAGGGAATGGAAAAGCATTTAATTTGTGTAGGACAATCCTTATTGACCTACGCTTAGGAGCAGCCTATAGTCATGTGGCCAGCAAGCCATGAACAGAACAGGAGGAAGATGCTCCTCTTACTCTTACATTTGCCTCTAGTTTCTAGACTCGCCTAACAGCTGAGACATTATGAAATCTCTTATTATCTTTTCTTGTGAATAAGTTAAATGTCATTGGGTTTCCATGGAGGTGGCATTTAAATCAATAGGCAAAAAAATATTCTGTAGCAGCGGAAGGGTCTTCATGTTGCATCTGCAGCCTGTGCTTTTCAAAACTATTCAAATGACAAAACTAATAGGGAGATGCCATCAGGGCTCACATATTTATGAGAATATTTTGAGTTTCTACATTTGTTATGTGGCAAAATGTCTACCTGCTGTCTGGCTACAGGAGGAGATTTTTAAGTAACCTTGAATAAAGGAGAGTATGAGTTCAGTAAAGAACAACACAGTGACTGTTTCACTCCCAAACCAGTATGTTTAATGGATACAACCAGCACTTTCCCTAAAAGCTACTCTGAAGACGGATGCTTCTGGAGACAAAAGCCTTTTCAAAATAAGATTACTGAAAACTATCAAACTCACACCCATAAAATAAATTAGTTAGACTAAATTAACAGCCTGTATAGTTAAAAATTTCCTCATGCATTTGTCCGTTACATATAGACTCCCTGAAGCCTGTGAACCTGAGGCCATACTGAATTTGAAATATGAAAGCCATGATTCACAATGCAACAAAAAATACTTTAGCTAATGTCTGAGCATGGAAGAGCCCCGTAGGACCTGCCTGTGCAGTGTTTACACATTTCATTTTATGAAACAGGCTCCTTGTGTATTGAACGTTATATAAGAAGATGTTCAGATTTGTTCCCTGTGTGGGTGCTGCTTAACTGGCCTCCGGTCAATGGATTTGGCTCACTTGCAGCAGTTCAGGGTGGGTCAGGGTACTGTGGATGCCGGACTGATGATCTCCATGCCCTTGTTTATTTATGGATTAAAATGTGGTTAGTGTAGTTTAAAAACTATTAAAATGGCTCAAAACTAATGTGACAAACACAACAATGAAATCAACAACAAAATTTAGTAAAAACTAAGTAAAAAACAATTTAAATTTAAAACAACTTTAAAAAAAAGAAAGAAATATATTTGTTTCATTACATTTTGCCTGATGTGCTGCATTGTGCTTCCAAAACATAGCGACCGCCTTGCACGAGCATTGGTTCCAGCTCTAACATTCTCTTATATTATTTCTAAAAAATATAAATAAACCACTTATGAAAGTAATCTGACAAACAGAGTTTGTACAGTTCTGACGAGCTTAAAAGTCACTATTTGGTAAGATCAGGTTTATCTTTCAACACAACCTGAACTCTCCGAGGCAAGCTTTCACATCATTTCTTGAAGTAGTCTTCATGAGTAGTTCTCCGTGCTTCCTGGGGGAAATTCTAAGCTCTTCTTCGGATATTTTGCCTTTTATTCCATTTGCTTAAAAAATTTCACACTGTTTCCTCCACTGTGTTTTCCAGATAATTGTAGACACTCACTGTTGTATCTCTGCTCTAATCTTCTCTATACAATAAGAACAAGAACATTTCACGTTTGGATTTATCTCTCAGTAAACCTGTTCCACTGATTTTCAGTCCAGTCCTTGAATAATCTGGCATACCTCAGCCTTTTCTCCCTGTTTATCTTCTTTAAGACGAGCTTCTTGACAGCCACCTTTCCAGTGAGAACATTTTTGAAGAGGCTTAAGGGAACAGCAGGTGGCCAACTAAAGGGCCAGATGCATCTCTCAGGTCCTTACATTTTTAAGGACTTACTAGACACCATGCCAAGATATGCACATTTTAAAAGAATACTGTAGCTCTTTGGCAAACAGCTTGTGGGGGGCATTTGTTTTTCTAGATTTGGATAAAGAAATGGGAACAAATGATGTATAGGTTAATGACGTCATAGGTTAGTATTAAAAAGCTTACGCAAAATTAAAGAAAAAGGTTCTTCTGAAAATAAGAAGTTACAATGGCTGGACTGGAAATGAGTTTTTTGAAAAAGCAGGCAATGTGCAAAGAATCACTTGGGAAAAGACTTTTGCAAAGCCCAGAGAACTATTGCTCAAGAAATGTGGGGTGAGTCAAGACTTTTGCACAGTGCTGTTGAAACTGTAGAATGGTTGGTTAAAAGGGACATAAAAGAACTGCCTTGCAGTTATAGTCAGTCAGTGCTAATGAGCGTTGGTCTATATAGGATAGTAACCTGTACCATGAAAGCTCAGAGACGAACAATGACGCTTATGCCAGTTTTTCTTTTCTCAGAAAAAAAGTCTCCAACATGACACTGGAGGATATCATTTTTCAATAAGTGGGTTCACCAAGGACATACTAATCTTGAACTTGACAACTGACAATTATCACACAGGCCTTTTCATCTTCTTTTTTCATTTTATTGTCAAATCTAATTTCATATCGGACAGAGGAAATCACAGGGATAACTAGAAACCACATTTGGTGACCTACTGTGGCCTTAGCATTTCATACGATAGGCCAGTTTGTACATTAACATTAAACCCGGTAATACATCTTCATAACAGCTGGCGTTGGCTTCAAATTTATAGGTATAAATTTTTTTCTCATGAACTAATTTAGCAAAAAGTTCATTCTCACTGTGGGGGGAAAGTCATTTAAATTGATTCTGGGCAGAGGAGCACCCAGTGTGAATGGATGTCATAATTCATCAATTTTTAATTCTAATATGCAGGAGTGCCCCTGAGATTAGCAGAGAGGTAAAGGAAGTGGTGCAGTACTGCACTGGTCTCAGTGATAAGAGGCTTGACCATGGGTATATAATTTGTTATGGTAGAGGGGTTACAGTGAAATGTAAAAGTAAAATACATTTGTTTTCAAAAATGATTTGCCAAAATATTTTTCAAGCCCATTCATCCGCAATTCTTTTCTGTATGTATGCAGAGAGAGCCACACATGAGCAGGCATGCTGTTGAAGGTGAATTGAGAGCTACCTGTTTGCATATGTTCGTAGCGCCTGGCGATTGTTTTTGACAGCTCAACAGTATCACATGAACTGTTCTTGCTCTCATAATCAAGCATGACTTTACAGCTCAGTAGCTCACATAATGGAGGTCTCTCCTGATCACACTTTAAATATTCATGTGCTGTTGGTGTAATTCAGCCACTGCAACAGCTATTGCTTTCCCCATATAGCTTTGGATGTTGATGTTGGTTCTGTGTTCTGCAAATCTCTTTCTACAGTCTAAATTTGCAACACATTGCTATAGTTCTTTTGAAGTCATAGCAAATCAATTTTCATATAACTGAAAGAACTTATATTAGCCACATTAAACAGTGGAATCAGGTTGTTGGGTATGTGTAAATCCAACATTTTTGGTTGACAGTGTTATTTCAAACACCAACAGTGCATGTTTACAGCTAAGGCTGAGATGGTTTGGTCATGTGCAGAGGTGAGATGTTGAAGAGTGAGCTGCCGGGGAAGAGGGGAAAAGAAAGCATGTAGTGAAGAAGGACCTGCAAAGGGTTGATGTGACAGAGAAGGATGCTGAGGATAGAATGAGATGGAGGCAGATGATCTACTGTGGCAACCCTTAAAGTGAGCAGGGAAAATAAAAAGAAGAAATTGTGCTTGTTTACATGTGAATTAAAGTGTCATATGTAATAAGCTCACATCTTCAGCCCACTGGATAAGGCTCCAGCATATAAAATCCATGTTTTGAGACATGGCAGTTACAGTCCTAATCAAACATTTAAGACCACTTGTCTTCATTAGAAAATGACGATGAATTGGCCTTTTAAAGGCATGTGGTCTTAAACATTAGCTGTAAAACAGCCTGTTTCATTTTAAATGTTGTTTTCAATAAATTGCATGCTCAAAAAAATATTTTGTCTCACATCCATTTCTTCTTGATGCATGTTGAAGCTCAACTTGGAACCTTTTTAAGATCCAATCATGCAAATATGTTATTTTGGGGTTGGGGTTTTTTTTTTTTTTTTTTGCCATTTTTCAAGTGGTCTTAAACTTTTGATCAGGACTGTAGTAGGTCATGAAGGAGGAAGAGTGCAAACTTCATTACATAAATAATGACTTAGAACTATATCTTCATGCAGTCTTTTTCCCATTATTTTATCCACCCTGCAAAGACAATTATTTTAGGGTTAAGAGGTAACATGGCATAGTAGCATATGTTCACATTTTCCCAAGACTTTATCTGCTTTAATTTTATTGTATTTATTGTGTTGTATTGTGTGTACTTATTTTTTTCCTTAACTTAGTTTCTCTTTTGAATATCTGTGTTGTTTAGCTGTCGGTGTTCTGATTTATGTATTGGAGAATGTCAGTAAAGTGATTGTAAGTCCTGCGTTTCTTGCCCAAGAAAGTTAAATAACCGATCTGCAAAGATGACTTCTGTTGTCTAAGCACCCAAAGTAACTGAAAAGCAAATATGCGCTGACTCAGAGTGGCTAGAGACACTTTTAATTGGACTTAAACAGGTGGTTCCATATAATAACTGTACATTGCACACAGTGGGGAATGCTGTGGTGCACTCATGTAGTGCTTGCTGGCCTGAAAAACTCCACAACCTTTCTACATAAGAGATGTGGAGTTTATTTATTCATCATTTTTTAACTCATTGAAAGGGTTCGCACAGCTGTTGTTGTACCGTGTGTTATATTTCATATTTGTTTGATTGTTTACAGTGTAGTACCTTCAGTAGAGGTCAAAGTTCTTTTCTAATAATCTATTTCTTCAATTTTCTAAAAAGAAAACTTCACATACTTCAAACTGGAGTAAGAAATAGGATGGTAATCTCCCTGTGTCAAGAAAAAACAGATTGCAAGGCGAGGAAATGGATTGCAAATAGAGATATTCCAGAGGTTTTTCCAGGCCACTTTTAGTTGCAAGGCAATTCCACAGGTCTCCAGACAACCATGGTCAGATTCACAGTCTGGTTATACTCCAATGTAAAAGTTAGTTTTCTGAGCATCCAACTTATTTTGTTGTAACTGCAACAGCTATGTTAGTATTTGAGGAGGAATTTCTCTTTCAAATCTACAAGTTTCTAGCTGAACTCTGATTTTAAGTAGCTCATGTGAATTCCTGCAACGGATAGCAACAAATTTTTACTTTTTCCTGAGTTATCACAGTTAATCAACATATCATCACAAAGGGATCTCATGTAATTGTCAACTTAACTCCATTCAGTTGCAAACTGAGTGGTTCAGCATTATTAGTGTTTTATCGCAAATTTGTCAAAGTTAGTTTAACGGCAACTGACTGAGTGGTTGCAGACCTGATCCCTATATTTGAGGAAACCATTTTAAAGGCAACAAAGTTGATTGTACTCAGTCGAAGTGACTCTGATAGCACTTCTTTGCTGGTAAAAACACTGTGATTAAACTAATGCAATTATAGAATTAAATAGTTCCTCAAATAACTTTTTTTGGCCATCATGACCTTTTGACTGATATTGAACTTTGGTCAGTCAAGAATATTGAATTAACTATCTGTATGGCTGTATGCCAGTATAAGACATTCTTCATTTTCTGTCTGTGTCCTGCATGACCTTCTTTCACGTTTAAGTCGTAATTCAAGCCTCCATGATGAAACGTGTATTATTCATCATTAAGACAAAGGGAGAATTCACACCATTGTTGAATCTCAACAAAGCATTTCTAAGGAGTCGGTGAACTGTTCTGTTTGAGAAGTGCTCTGTTGGTTTGATGAATAAAAATCCCATCCTCTCAACGTCAGTTTCAGAGTGACAAATGTACTGTTTGATCTGGAACAGACTGATGCTTGGCTTGCATACAGTGATAACAATAAGCTTTGAAGCTTTGAGATGTGCCTAGTCACTACTGTCCCATTTGATATATGCACACACACACAGAGACAGTTTACTATAGGTACTATAACACATGCCCATCTGACAGAGCTGATTTCCATAATGTAAAGAGGATTAGAAAACATAAAAGCATAAAACACAGCAGCTTGGAAAATGTTGACCTACAGAAGGCACTGTACAGTGAGACTGGCAACAGTTCTCAGACCAGGTCAATGCTCATGAATTTTTCATGCAGCACCTTAAACAATGTAACAAACATGTTGAACTTTGTGCCATGCACAGTATGTCAGCTTGTGTGGGCTTGAGGCAAAATGTGGAAGTTTGCAGGATAAAAGGCTGCATTAATTCAACACTGCGGTTTGCAAATAAGGATTTTTTTTTTCTTGCCAAGCTCCATAGAAAGACTGCATTGGAAGTTTGATCTACATTTCAATCAGGCAACAAGGTAAGCCAAAGTAAGGAGATGAAAGACTAGGAAAAAGACTAGCAATGAGGCACACAGATAAACATGTAGCTCATTTTGGATGTTTGAGGATCATGCCTGAATCAGCAGCTGAAACTGCAGCAGCATTAAATAATAAACAGCAGGTAACAGTTGGTGTGCAGTGTGGACAGTGAGGAGGAGGAGGGAGGCCCAAGCCTTGCGCTTTGGCCCTCTTTCAACTCTGGATGGACTCTTCATGCGGTAGGTTTGGGTCGCCGACTAAATTAGCTACCACTGAAATGGCCCCAAGCGACTGCAGCGCCTCCTCCTCGCCATAGTCCCTCCATCGTCATGAAAAATAAAACAGATACAACACCCCCGCGTTAGGGAAGCTTTCAACCCCTGCTCAGCCTCACTTTAATATTTCATGGCCTCCTCTTACTTATTTTAGTGGGAATAATTGATCTGGAAAGAGCACTTGCATGCAGTATGAAAAGCTCCGAGTTCTCTTATGCTTTTCAAAAACTTGAGATTCTGCTGCTTTTGTTTTCTTGTTAGGTGCTGCCAAATAAAGAGCTTTAACTAGAATTTCTGATTTGTTGAGCAGAGAAAATGCAATCTAAAGTGTGGCTGCTTTCAGAAAGACAAATTGTTCCAGTGCTTGTTTAACGGCTAATGGGTAGGTTGCTTTAAAAGGTGCATGCGAGGGCATTGTGTGCAGCTGTGGAAAAGCTGTTAAGAAAACATTTCTATCAGCAACCTCACTCCACTTTTTATTTTTTTTTTACCCTGAGACGCATAGCTTATTCATTCAGCCAACTGCACTCCTGTCCATTTCAGACCAATATTTACCAGCATTACAAATAAATACATCTGTTCAGCACGCGGTGTGACCCTTGTTTGCCGCATTCTGTGTTATCGTTATCACTGGGTTCCTATTCCAGCAGCCGGCTTAGGCGGTCTGAAAACACAATTGATTCTTTCTCAGGGATAAGGGCTAAGGTCACCCAGGGTCAGGAGCTGCATTCACCGATGCACAAAAACGTCTCCGGAGATCTGCACCTGCAAGCAACTCACCTCTTGCGAGTTCCCACAGCAGTCCAACTTAATGATTTGTAACAAATGGAAAGTAAAACTGTCGGGGGAAGATATGAGTGGATGACCAGAATAAAAACCTGTTAGGTATGTTTCTGACATCAGCAGAAAACGCTAAACAAAATATCTCCTCGGAAAAACAAGAAGTCGACTTTTCAAGCCGTTTTGCTTGCCAATAGCTTTTTGCTCTAAAAAATTATCCATGTTGTTATTGAAAGATTTTCTGTTGAAGTGATGGAAGAGGTATTGGATATGTTTCTGTGTGTGTGATGCTGAGTAAAGGAAATAGAATACCTCAGTGACAGGTAGCACTGCGAGCCAATGGAAGGCCAAGACAAATAAAGTCAAATGGCCATTTATCATGCTGACACTTGAAATCCCATCTAAGTAATTACAGCTGATGCCAGGCCTTGAGATCAAACCAATCATTTCAGTTGAGGAACAAATGATGTGGAGCCGGGGACCATGGATTCCTTTAGAGATCAATGGACTTCATCAGGAAGCAAGTTAAACTAAAAAACAGTAAACAGTTGTTTCACATCCAACAATACATTTGCTGCATGTGATGGATCTCAACAGTGCCTAGTCACCTTTCTCTGAGATATTGGAGACAGGAAGAGCTAGAGTGGGAAACAATCAATGCACTGGTGAGAGAACAATCCCTCTCCACATTGTGCTCTATCGCTGAATGGGCCAACTACACATCATCCGCTGAAAGCAAGGTCTCACATACATTATGGGTGTATAGCTTAGAGTTTATCGGAGCGCTTTTTGCAGTTGACATTTAGGAAATAAAACTGTTTTATGTAATATTTAAAAGTTAAATACATTTTCAAAATGGAATAAAATGATTTGCAATCTGCATATCATTACTTACTTTGAATTTAACTTTTATACATGATCAGAATTAGAGGAAAAGATTTAAAGTGCTTTCACGTTGCGCTTGACTAGGACCCAACAGTCTTCCAGTGCATGTGGAAAATATTCTCACTTGTTCCACATTTTACATTTTTCGCAATTACATTTTACCCCAAATTCTTCAACCAATCTTCTATAATGACACGATGAAAAAGGTTTGCTTGAAATTCTTGATAGTTATTAAAACCAAAAAACCTCCAAATCTAATATTCATAAGTACAGTGGGGCAAAAAAGTATTTAGTCAGCCACCGATTGTGCAAGTTCCCCCACCTAAAATGATGACAGAGGTCAGTAATTTGCACCAGAGGTACACTTCAACTGTGAGAGACAGAATGTGAAAAAAAAAATCCATGAATCCACATGGTAGGATTTGTAAAGAATTTATTCGTAAATCAGGGTGGAAAATAAGTATTTGGTCAATAACAAAAATACAACTCAATACTTTGTAACATAACCTTTGTTGGCAATAACAGAGGTCAAACGTTTACTATAGGTCTTTACCAGGTTTGCACACACAGTAGCTGGTATTTTGGCCCATTCCTCCATGCAGATCTTCTCGAGAGCAGTGATGTTTTGGGGCTGTCGCCGAGCAACACGGACTTTCAACTCCCGCCACAGATTTTCTATGGGGTTGAGGTCTGGAGACTGGCTAGGCCACTCCAGGACTTTCAAATGCTTCTTACGGAGCCACTCCTTTGTTGCCCGGGCGGTGTGTTTTGGATCATTGTCATGTTGGAAGACCCAGCCTCGTTTCATCTTCAAAGTTCTCACTGATGGAAGGAGGTTTTGGCTCAAAATCTCACGATACATGGCCCCATTCATTCTGTCCTTAACACGGATCAGTCGTCCTGTCCCCTTGGCAGAAAAACAGCCCCATAGCATGATGTTTCCACCCCCATGCTTCACAGTAGGTATGGTGTTCTTGGGATGCAACTCAGTATTCTTCTTCCTCCAAACACGACGAGTTGAGTTTATACCAAAAAGTTCTACTTTGGTTTCATCTGACCACATGACATTCTCCCAATCCTCTGCTGTATCATCCATGTGCTCTCTGGCAAACTTCAGACGGGCCTGGACATGCACTGGCTTCAGCAGCGGAACACGTCTGGCACTGCGGGATTTGATTCCCTGCCGTTGTAGTGTGTTACTGATGGTGACCTTTGTTACTTTGGTCCCAGCTCTCTGCAGGTCATTCACCAGGTCCCCCCGTGTGGTTCTGGGATCTTTGCTCACCGTTCTCATGATCATTTTGACCCCACGGGATGAGATCTTGCGTGGAGCCCCAGATCGAGGGAGATTATCAGTGGTCTTGTATGTCTTCCATTTTCTGATGATTGCTCCCACAGTTGATTTTTTCACACCAAGCTGCTTGCCTATTGTAGATTCACTCTTCCCAGTCTGGTGCAGGTCTACAATACTTTTCCTGGTGTCCTTCGAAAGCTCTTTGGTCTTGGCCATGGCGGAGTTTGGAGTCTGACTGTTTGAGGCTGTGGACAGGTGTCTTTTATACAGATGATGAGTTCAAACAGGTGCCATTCATACAGGTAACGAGTGGGGGACAGAAAAGCTTCTTACGGAAGACGTTACAGGTCTGTGAGAGCCAGAGATTTTCCTTGTTTGAGGTGACCAAATACTTATTTTCCACCCTAATTTACGAATAAATTCTTTACAAATCCTACCATGTGAATTCATGGATTTTTTTTTCACATTCTGTCTCTCACAGTTGAAGTGTACCTCTGGTGCAAATTACTGAGCTCTGTCATCATTTTAAGTGGGGGAACTTGCACAATCGGTGGCTGACTAAATACTTTTTTGCCCCACTGTATTTACAGGCTTTGCCGTGATATTCAGCTACATCCTGTTTCCACTGATCACCTGACAGATATTTCTGCAACTTGATTGGAGTCCACATGTGGTAAATTCAGTTGACTGGACACGTATTGAACAAGCGCACACCTGTCTATGTACAGTAAGGTCCTATAGTTGACAGCGCCTGTCAGATCATAAACACACCATAAAATCCAAGGAACTGTCATTAGACCTCTGAGATAGGATTATATCGAGGCACAGACTCTCTGTGGAAGGGAACAGAAACATTTCTGCAGCATTTTATGGTGCAAAGTCAAGTGGGTACACTGGAAGAACTAGGGTTCAACATTTATACTCATGGCAAAAACAAAGCAAACCCTCAGGATATCATGAAAATTATTTCATCCTTAGCAAGTCTGAAAATTAGGTAAATACATCCCCGCGAACATCAATACATGACACATTACATCATGTCATCATTTATTTAACTAAGATTTAGACAAAATGCACAAGCAGGGTGTATAAATAAGTACACCCCATGATTCACTGTCACTCTTAGCAACAATAACTTGAGGTTTTCTGTATGACTTTTTAATTTTGACCCACTCATCTTTACAGCATTGCTTCAGTTTATTAAAGATTGTGCCTCCCCTCCTCTACCTCCATGCTTATCAGTTGGTATGAATTGTTTGTGCTGATAAGCTGTGCTTGGTCTGTGGCTAATGGCCAAACATCACCACAGAGCTCTCCTCTGACCGATGGACATTGTTCCAGAAGTTATCTAGTTTGTTCAGATGTAGCTTTGCAAACCTAAGATGCCCTTCATGCTCTTTTTAGAGAGAAAAGGCTTTATCCTGGAAATCCTTTCAAACAAGCCAAACTTGTTCAGTCATTTTCTAATTGTGCTGTCATGAATTTTAACATTCAACATGGTAAATGAGGCCGGTATGAGCCTGAGATGTAACTCTTTGGGTTTCTTGAGTTTCTCTGAGTGTTGTACAGTCTGGACTTGGGGTAAACTTCCTGGGATGTCCGCCTCTGGGATGATTGGCAACTGTCTTAAATATTTTCGAGTTGTGAATAATCTTTCTCACTGTAGACTGATGGACTTTCAGATTGTTTGGAAATTGGCTTATAACTCTTTGCTGACTGATAATTGCTTCTCTAAGATCATTGCTGATGTCTTTCCTCCTTGGCATTCAGTTGTGTTATCACACAGCTGAATTCTCCAGACCAGAAAACCACTAAAACCTCTGCTTTTACAGAGGTGCCCACACTTGTTGTTGATCAGTTACTCAGGCTCATTAGATTAGCAGAACCTTGTCATGTTCTTCCAGTCCGCACTGGGCTCTCTGCTGAGGTTTGTTTTCTGTCTCCCTTTCCTTGTCCTTCTCTTCCCCCCCTTTCACTATTTGTTTGGTTTGATCTCATTGTGGGCTCCCGCCTTTGGCCCAAACACCTGTCTTCAATCAACTTACGTGTGACTCATGAGCATGTCAGGCAGCCACTATTTAAGGTGGTGGTTGAGCTGCAGTCTTTGCTGGATCTTTGCACCCTTTCGTTAGTGAACCCCCGGCTCATGTGACTACCTTAGCTCTAGTTTTTCTTGTCTTTGGATTTCCAACATTGTTCCTCCTCTCTCCTTGGATTTCTCCTCCCTTGGACTATGGTGAGCCCGATTGCCTGTGAGTGACCAATCAGTGAAGAGTGTGTGAAGATTGGATGCTTGTTCCCTCTTTCCTGGATTCCTGGAGCCCCATTCCCTACTTGCACCTTTGTATATAACACACTGTGTCCTCACTTTAAATAAACAGGCAACTATGATAAGCTTTAGTCCTACCTTGAGTGCTTTTGGCCCTCAAGACTACAAATAGGGTAATTTCATGTTTTTCAGTTCAGCACATCCTGTGTCAAGGGTGTGCTTTTAGCCTCACGGAAAAATAAATGAATCTGTTTGTAAAAGTAATATAATATTATATCTTTATGCTGAACAATTCACTCAATATTGGTCTTTTAAAATGACTTTTGGTTAACAAAAAAACATTTATTTGCAGGATTGAAGAAATGAGCTATCCACGTGTTCATACAGCCATAATTTGTGAATCATAGGTGGTCCAATGACTTCTTTTGTTTAGGCTTTTAGGAATGAATGTTTTTCAAAGGACAGATTAGTGTGATTTCTCCTTCAAAAACAGAGTCTCGCAATATAAATAGAGTTTGAAAGTGTCTACGATTTCATGTTTCATTTGACCGTAGGGAGTATCTCAGGTTTCTGGGGGGGAAAGTGCTGACACTATGCTGTTTCACCATCTGCTCAGCGTCCTGTGAGATCTCTGTCTTGTTCATACATAGGCTTTCTGGCTGGTGTAACTCAGTAGGATGTAATAATACATTTCCAGCTTGACCTCTGCAGTACATTTATTTTAATGAATGTGCTTAAATTCATAAATGTTGAGGGTTATGAGAATAATAAAGGATGAATTTAAAAAAAAGAGAGAAAAAATAAGGCCAGTAGATTCACAGCAGAAACGCTGGTATAGTAGGTCACCCATTATGCTTGGCTCAGCCCCAGATAACTCCAGAGATTTTGCAGGAAGATGAGTCAAAAGGTGAAGAACCAGATGGAAACACTCTGTCCTTTTAATATGAAAGACCTTCCTTCATCTCGGAAAATATTTTAAAAGGGAAACACCTGGAGCACCTCAAGCGCTCCATAGGCAGTTAGATACCCACAGCTGATACCTCCAGCTCTAAATGATCCAACATGTACGTACAATTTAAACCCTTTACTGACTTCTTAAGTTGTAGGCACCTAATCTGATCATGATACTATGACCATTTAAAAAAATACATTCTTGCATTTCTGTAGTTTATGAACAACTTCTGGTAATATTTTAGAATTCTTGAGGCTTCATAAGAACATCAGTTTGTCAGGAAAAGCTACAGGTCTTATAACTTTACTAGTGTGCACCTACAAAACAATAATTGTGAAAAATCAAGTTGATCATAAAAGAGAGAGAAATTTGGAACACTAACGTTGCATCAGTAAACGCAATAAAATCCAACTGCAGGATGTATTGAAGGATTGCCAAGTACACAAAAATACAATAGTGTACAAGTGACCTTGCAAAGAAAACGATTCATTCTTTTGGGGAAAGACAGAAAAACATGCCTTTTTATAATCTGAGATGATTCATTTGCTGTTATTTTTTCTTTAAACCACAAATAAATACTAACCTTCTTCATTTTTTCAAAAGGTGAGAAGATACCGCTCTGTATGCTAAATATAGAACCACAACCTTAAATTAGAGCTTAGCTGACACAAAAGCAGCAGGAAACAGTTGGCATTGCTCCGGTATACATTATTATGTATTATGTAATGGATAATGCACAATTTGTTGTGCCAGTTCAGATGCACAAACAAACACCTCAACTGGGTCTTTTTTAATATAGAGGAGTAGCTGCTCTACTCTAAGCCCCTCCTGAGTGACCAAGCTTCTCATCTTATCTCTAAAGGACAGCCCAGACACTGTTCGTGGGAAACTCATTTCCTCGTCTTACAGTGGTGGGAGAAACTGTTTTTCCCCTTTCCGATTTCCTATTGTTTTGTATGTTTGTCATGCTTAAATGTTTCAGATCATCTGACAAATTTAAATATTAGACAAAGATAACACAATAAACAAAAAATGCAGTTTTTTAAAGTGTTAATTATTAAGGTAAAACAAATTCCAAGGCTACATGGCCTTGTTTGAAAAAGTGAATGTCCTCTAAACCTGATAGCTGGTTGGGCCACCGTTAGCTACAACAACTGCAATCAAGCATTTGCAATGAATTTCCTTTTTAAGATCGTATCACAGCATACCAATCAGATTCAGGTCAAGTCTTTGACTAGGCCACTTCAAAGTCCCTCCCCATCTCCAGCTGCCTCCCTCTTCCCGCTCCACCACAACCACCCACACATGCAGGGCCTTGGAGTAGGGGTATGTCACCAGGGTGCAGAGGAGGCTACCCCCCCCCCCCCCCCCCCCCTCTGTCCCCTTCTGGCTGCCTCTGCCTCAATTTTATCCCACAACTTAGACATTCACATTACTCACACTCTCATTACACATACATATAGGATCTTGGGGGTGGGCACGATACACGGAGTCCAAAGTACCATCAGGGTGTACACCCCACCCCTGGCATCGTTGCCCACCTCTCAATTTTAAATACACGTAGACATTGAGGGCTAGCAGGAGGGACCATGCGCTTACCTGCTGCTCTCTGGCAGGTAGCTCCAAGCCCTCCTGGGTTTTAAATGCACCTTAGAACACACATGCATCAACATTACAATGAGCGGGTGGAGGGAGGTTCGGAGTCTTCTCTCACCCCCGTTCTCTGCGACCTGCTGGAGCAGGGGGGCTAGGACTAGGAGGAGGAGTTGGCCGTCCGACTGCGGTCTGGAGTGTGGAGCCTTCCTGCTGCTGCGGAGTCGGGGCGGTCTGCCTCCCCCCACCGCAGGGAAAAGGGAAACACCACCTGGGTCTGGGTGCAGTTCCCCCCTCCAGGGGCGGGGGCACCTAGACCCGGTTTGTAGAGTACGCTTGGGGAGTGTGATCGTGTGTACAACGTCTCTTTATGTCTGTCTCCACGTTGGTTGAGTGTGGAGTAAGTGCATATGAGAGCATGAGGGTGGGAATGGATGTTTGTATCTGTGTGTGCCTGTATGTCTGTGTCTATATGTCAGGTTGGGTGTCAGGCGCCACCTCTCTGGGGACATCTCAGGCCCTCCAAGGTTTGGAGGCCTATCTCCCCCTACCACCACTTCCCCTGCCAGTGGCGGACCCCCTCAGACATCGGTGCGTTGGTGGTTCTTTGTGTCCGGGGATGGGCGTCCAGGTACACACCGGCTCACTCCTTGGCGGCCGCTTATCGGGGCCTGGAGCCTGGGGCTCGCTCGGGCCACTTCGGAGGTGGGGTGCCCCCGGCCTCTCGGCCTGGGGCTCGGTCACTCAGGCGCAGCTGGCTGCCGGCGGAGCTCACGGGCGCGTCACTGCAACTCCCCCTGGCTTCTGCTCCGCGGCTGCTGAGTGAGCCCTCATCTGGGACTCTCCTCAGCTCTTTCCGGGACAGTGGCGCAGCTGCCCCTCTGTTGGTCTTCCTTGGTCTCTTGTGTTCTGGGGGCCTCTGGATGTCTGGAGTTTTGATCTCCTCCACACCTGCTTCACGCCCTGGAGGACGGGGCTGTGGCCCCCCCACACCCTCTAGCAGATTATTACATGAAGGAACCTTTTAAAAAAACAAAAAACAAGCGCGTCCATGCTCACAGGTGTACACACGGGTGATCACACCCACAAACTACACCCTTTTTGGCTCCTACCTCAAAGCACACTGTGTTCTGTTGATCTTATGTGCTGCACAATAATGTTTAACATTTAGTATTTACTGTCATATTCCCATATATCATTGTGATGTTGTTTATTCTATTACTCTTGTTCTCTTCTGCTTGCTTTCTTTTTTCTTTCTCAGCAGGTGATCCAGGTGATTGATATATGCATTTTTTTTTTCTCTGCCCGTTCTGTTGGTTTTTGTCTTTTGCCCTTCTCCCCCGTCCCTCTTCTCAGCTGTTTCTCTTTCCCTCTTTCTTTCTCCCCTTCTTTCCCCCAGTCAAGTCTGTCCCGTATTCAGTAAGTGAAAATAAAATAAACAATAAAAGGTGAATCAAATGGACCATTACGGCAAGGCTGGGATGGTCAGTTTGGTAAAGTAAATCCGTTGGGCATCTTTCTTTGCCTTTAGACAACAATTCTGAGGGCAAAAGAGCCAAACGGGACAGGCCAAAAAAAAAAACAAAAAACAAAAAAAAAACGAAGTCTTAATGTTGTTTTGCTTAACTCATTTAGAAGTGGACTTGCTGGTGTGTTTTGGATTATTGTCCTGCTGCAGAACCCAAGTGTGCTTCAACTTGAGGTTTGAACAGATGGCTGGACGTTCTTCTTCAGGATGTTTGGTAGACGGCAGAATTCATGGTTCCATTTACCACAGCAAATCTTCAAGGCACCAAAACAGCCTCATACCATTACACTATCACCTCACTACCGACACCAAACTGGAAACCTGTTGTCGCCTAGAAATTCTATTCAGAAAGATCATGAACAAAATCAGTGACAAAGATGTGCACCAAGCTCACTCTGCAGGATTGAATTGCCCAGAATAAGCTGCTGCTACTCACTTTTATACCATAACATCTTCTGGCACTAACCACCACTGGTTGCTGTCCCAGCTGTTGTTCTTTGTAAGAACAATGATACAGTTATGCAATAGGTCTGTAGATTTTTTTTCCACACTTGGCTTCTATAACACTGTATATCCTGTTATAATAAGCGAGCATTAGTACCTTTATATCCAAAGCTGCAAGTGCAATAGAAAAGCTGAGTGCAGTACATTACTTTTCTTTTAAAATATTAGAGGCAGTGAAACTTCTTGGTGAAAGCACGTTGTCATTTCTACATTCTGAAGAAATAGATCTTGTGCGTTATCAAAGCTCATAATGGACTAAAAGTACTGACACTGACTTCAGCAATGATCTTTGAATAAATAAATGTTTAATACCTTAATAGGTTTATAGCAGTGCATTATACACTGAGTTGAACCCGTACTAAAACCAGTGTGCATGCAGAGAACATTTCTCTAATGTGCTGCTGACGCAAAGCTGCCGTGACCTGACCGGTGTGAGCTACAAATTTCAGTTTGTCAGTTGTTTATCTCATGATTTTTTAATCCATCCCCTCTCAGGCCACTTAAGCCCAAAAGGCAAATCCATTCTCTCTTCTGCCCTTTATAAGTGCAGTGAGAAACGCACTGATATTTTGACTGCAGGAAAAAAAAAAAGCTTAAAAAAAAGAAAAGCTTGGTCCATCAAGACAAACGAAGTCTCAGTGCTGATGCTGCAACATGGGGACTAAGTGCGCGTGCTTTGTTTTCCCATTAATACTGTTGCCCAGTGGGTTACTGATTCATGTATCATTTATTATCTCCTGTATAACTTCATATGGTATCAGTATAACAGCTTTTTGGTTGCTATTTGTCTTTGAGTTTTACGCTTCAGAACATGAGCACCGATCATTCAATCTGTCAATCTGTCTTCATCAGTCGAAATGCTGTTTCTGAAGAGCACGATGGGAAACTGTTGATATTGGCAAATGATTAAATTGTCAAAAATAGTATAAACATATGCTGCAGGGCAGACTTTCTATGCAACATAGTGTTAGGTGCTCTTTAACATGTTCCTGCAGTGCTCTCCCTTGTTCAGAATATATGCTCTGTCAATTAAAACACATGGATGGATAGATGTATTCAGTCAGCATGCAATCTAAGCTGAGCCACTCCTCTGTGGCAGGAATTACAGAGGTGTGACTCCAGCATCTTCCCTTCAGAGGGATGAGGGCGAATGGCATGAAGACAAACAATAGTAGCAAGAGCATGGAGGCCTGCCTGTGCAGCACAGAGCCTAAACAGCATTGATTGCCGCGAGTCGCTCTGAGTGGTTTTGATAACATTTCAATAAATATTGAAATGAGCACGGCTCTCTGAGGGCACTCTAGCGCAGCTGGATTGACAACAGTGTGGAGAGGAGTTTCTGTGAAGCTTGTGACTGAACAAAATGTCTTTTGGCACAACTATCTTAGGTCACATAAAATGCAAATTGAGTTTTTTCAGCTCATGCAAAAGTGAGCGTGGCATTGGTTCAACAAGATAATGTTCAGAATGCTGTTAATCGAGTTAGAAGGGTAGCATGTGCATGCACAGGGACCACAACAAATCAAGCCCAAACCTTTCCGGACAACTTTTCTTCACTTCTGACCGTTTCCCGATGACAAACCAAAGCCTGGATACTTATCACCTGCCTTGCAGTGTGCACACTCCTCTTCACATTCAGCTGGCTCTGCACCCCTAAGGGTCATTGCCAACCGCCGAACCATGAACCTCTCCAACAACTGCATGGTTAAATAAACCGCACAGAGCCATGGAGCTGTGGTGTAGCGCTGGACGCTTTGTTATACATGTGTCTGCACATCAATTTAATTCACTCTGTGGTGTGACTGTGATTTGCAGCTTGGCTGGCATCCACGACAGAGCTCTGCTTTAGCACTGATCAAATAGCCTCACTAATGGCTTGGGATGATGACACTGGATGAAATTTCTTCCACTGCTATTCCAATACAACTTCTGTTAAGACAACAACTACATGTAACTTGGGGATGTAGTAATAGCAGATTTTGATCTGTTGATCTGTTCACAGCAGAAAAACAGTCTTAGAACAATTCTTGCGTGATCATTAGATTTTACGTGACAGGTAACATGAAGTTTTGCCAGATCAATTTGTATTGAGCTTTGCTACTTTGGCAGCATGGCTGGTGTTGGTGTGAGTACTTGGTTTAGCAAGGAGACACATCTAAATCAATGAATAATAGATGAGAGCAAAAAGCAACTGTTTGACAGTGAATGAGAAGTAAAAGTAAGCAATAAATCAAAGATTTGCAGGTTCTGACCTGCAGGGATTGGAGAACTCAGATCTTAGATTCTGGAGCCATGTCTCCACTTTGTGACATGACAAACCAAAACTGCTGGCTGTTTATTGATTTTCAAGTCAAAGGCTAAAAGAGCGGCTTCAAGAGTACCAAAATTGCACTTTCATCCTTTTTTTTCTTTTTTTTCTTCAGACTAGACTGCACTTTCCAGCTCGAATGATGGAATTAGAAATCTAATAAAACCATGACACACAATTGCTCCTCTGTAACATGTTTTCTCAGCAGTAGTGTGCCTCTGGCAAAGACAGCACAACAAGCAATTTCAAGAAATATTCTCCTCAAAAAAGTTGTTCACAAGTAGGGAAAGTTGGCCTGTTTGGTGCAGTCTTGAAATTGTGAAAGGACTCTCAATCATTTGCTTCTCCTGTGCTTCTTTATCAACCTGCAAAAATATAATGATAATGCAATCAATACAAGACACAAGCACAGTGCTAAAATAAAAAGATTCTTAAAACAGAAAAGCTTTAGTTTCTATGAATTGTGGTATTTATATTTTTTGAAAAAAGTTGCGTTTTTACAGTGCTGTGACTAACTGAACTGCATGGTCATTCACCCACTGAGCTGGATTTCGAGTCATTGCTCTGACAAATCAAAGCTGTCAGATTCTTAGTTAATAGATCTGGTTCTTGGTTTATGGTTGGTGTTGATTGTTTCTCTTTGTACTTTTAGTGTCTGTTCCATCATCTCTGTTCTTGTTCAGTGTGAACAGTCTTCTTGTCTCCATATTCAGTAATGATTTTTGGGGGGTTATTTCTATTTAATTTTGATTTATGTCTTTTTGTTTGTTTGTTTCAATCTAGTGTCTGGTTTTCTGTTTAACTTTCTGCCTGTCTGATTGTTTAGTAATGAATAATTAATTACTTTTGTAAATTGTTTATATCTAATAGAGAACTTCACTCTCCCTTCTAGACTTTCTAAAAGTAGAATATGAGGCAGAGCCTTCAGCTGTCTCCTGTAGAACCATTTTCCCAATTTTGATTTGGGAGATACATGCTGTCTCTGCCTTTAAGATTGGACTGTCTTTTGGTAAAGTGTAAAGTTAGAGCTGGACCAGGTGACTCTGAACTATCCCTTAGTTATGCTACCAAGCTGATACTGCTGACTGACTTCCTGCTCCACTCACTTTATTTCTCCACTCATGTCTTTTCACTCCTCAGGTGTCTCTATGCCACTACTGCTGTCATTAAATTGTGCCATCTCTCTCTCACAGTGTGTTTTCTATCCTGTCTATTTATATTCTTTTCTCTTTCTCCTCATCCTCCTACTGGAGGAAGATGGTGTCCCCTTGTTATGTTGTAGATTTCTTCCTATTAAAGGGAGTTTTTTCTTTCCACTGTTATCTTGTGCTTACTCATGGGGGATTATCTGATTGTTGGGGTTTTGTCAAGAACGTGGCATGTTTGCTGGTGTCTTTTCAGGAACTTATTGTACTGGGAATTTCCTTTCTTGAATATAACAATTAGACCTATGCACTAAAATGGCCTCGACAGTCCCCAGATCTCAATGCAATAGTACACCTTTGGGATGTAGTGCAATGGGAGATTTGCATCAGGGATGTGAAGCCAACAAATCTGCAGCAACTGTGTGATGCTATCAGGTCAGTATGGACAAAAATCTCTGAGGAATGTTTGTTGAATTTGTGCCACAAAGAATTAAGGCAGGTTTGAAGACAAAAGCAAGGTAGTGGCAGGATCAGGGTCTCTTAACTGGTCCAGGCTTGTATATTAAATCCAGAGGCGATCGTGTCTTCGAGGATCTCAAAGGACCTAAACTTTGGAACAACCTTCCTTGACCTATCAGCCTGGATCAGTGGTTTGTTTTAAATGACTGCTAAAAACCTCATTTTTCTTAATCTTGCTCCCATTATCTTTGGCTCTGTGTGGAAGTGTGTATGTTGGAATGTGAGACTCTTTGTCTGAGTGTGTGTCTGTGTGCTGGAACATGTAGTCTTATTTTTAAAGTGCGGTTTTATTAAAGCTGTGAAGCACTTTGTAACTGCGTGTTTTAAAAAGGGCTGTACGAACCATGTTATTGTTATTGCAGTTACCTATATGCCACTTTCAGTGTTGTCTTTCTGCCATGGCTTCTGTCTTCTCTCTCTGAGAATATGTGCAGATATCTGCCTGTTTCTGATGTACAGTTAGCAGCCTCACCAAACCTCTGAATATTTATTGTTATGATGTTTGTCAATTTTCTCCGCTTTTATTTTTTCTCTCTTTATGTTTTCCTCACCCCAGCTGGTCAAGGCAGATGGGCAGCCTCCTTAGCCTGTTTTTGTTAAAAGAAATGTTGTTTTTTCCCCAATGTGCCAAATGTTTGCTCGAAGGTAATTGTTGGGTTTCTCTCTATATATTTACCATGCAGTCTAAAGTGCCTTGAGCTCACTGTTGTTGGGCTATATAAGTAAAATTGAATTTAATTAAATTGAGTTTCTAGTCGTTGCCTGACAGTTTCACTGACACAACACTTTTTGGACAGATTAAACAAAGAAAGAAACAAAAAGAAAAAAGCTGAAGTGCACCTCGCAAGTGATTCAGCGATTCAGTTGGGATTTGGATAAAGCCACGCTCGCAGTTTTCCCGTTTCCATTCTTTATGGTAAACTAAACTACCCGGCTCTTCGGTTCTGTGTCTTGTGTACTGTTTGTGTCTTTCTTGCTGCTGTTACACCCAAATTTCTCCTTGTAGGACAATTAAAGGATTATTCTATTCTATTCTATTCTTAGCTTTACATTCGCATTTTCAGTACAGACAGACATAGGAGTTGTATTGATTTTCCTACGTCTGAGTCTCGCCATGAAGCAGCTTCTCCAGAGCACATGGTTATTTTAATGTGGGTTTATTGCACAGGAGAGGATGCCTCGTGATAGTTTGCTACCAAATGCCAAAACAAGTGATGCATGCTGCTAATTTTATCGCGGTTTCGTAGATGGCGGATTTCTATGTGTTTAGCGTTCTCATCCAGTAGAAGACATCTCATTTTAAGAAGCTGGGAGGCTACAGTGTTCATTGAGGAAACCTATTGCAGTAGATCAGTCATATTCATTCCCTTGCAACATTTTGTGGCGTGACCCTTCCCTGACTCTGCTTAACGTCTGAACAATATAGAGAGATGGGCCATAAGAGTCACTGCAATCACACCTTACTGACAACAACAGGCCATAACTTCAGCAAATGACCAGCCATTTGAACCAATAGGGAAAAACTAACCTTGGTGCAATATTTTACTTTAGAAATGAGTGTTGCTGCTGTTGAACAACACAGACTGCTGCAGTACTGAACAAAGCTTGACCCACAGCTTTACTGGTCAGGATGACATCCAGAAATATTCTAGATAATGGAATATTTTTGTCAGGGATAATGGGATTATGAGGGCCGATGCAACCTGGCAGGGTAGGATAAGCATTCATTGTAAAACTCGTAGGTCTGGCACGGAAGGTTAATCCGCTGAAGTGTGAAGTCCGAGTTCAATTGAAGGATAGAGCTTTAGAAATCTTTATTTGCCTCCCCTACAAGTCCTTGTAATGCATCGAGGCATTGCACGTAAACAAATTGAACAAGAGACATTACGCTGCATCAGAGCACTGCAAAGGACATAACACTCACTCTACAGCCTTGCACTTGCCTAATGATTGTCATGTCATCTTTCTCTCCTTAATATGCACCTTTTTTCTCTTTGCCAAGGCCATCCGAGTGAATAGTTTGGCAAACCCCCTAGGTGCTAGGATTCCCGTGCACCTACTGAGGGCCCCTGCTTGCTGCATATCCACTAAGCCTGTGGAAAATTACAAACACACACAAGGTCACTGTGGAGTCGAGCCAGCCTCCCACAGAGCCCATCTGATCCAGGCTGAAACGCAGCAATTACCACCCTCTGTGTGCCTCCGTGTGGGGCTGCAGCTATTTCATTATTTATTTGAACAAATAGGATTACGGTTGGTCTGCGGTGGATTGATTGTGACGAGGGATGAGAGGCTCCGGGGAGCTGGGTGCTGTGGCCTGGGTGCGCTGAGCCACTCTGCTGTGTCAAGCTCACGGCTGATCTCCTGTCTTGGTCTCAGCGACTCCTCCACTTTTCCTGGACAGTGGAGCGTCGCTGCGTTGACATATGCCATCCGCTCTACTGCATTCTCCCCAGCGATTGATGGGGAAATGTTTTGGCTGGTTTGCGTGTACCAATTCTAGGAAAATATACTTTTATGAGACCATAAAAAGCATCGATCTGTGATATCCTCTGAGGCATAGAACTCAAATTTGACATAGCACATTCACACCGAAGTAATGAAGGCTCTCTTTAGGTGCTCTTAAAAAGATTGTCAGTCACAATGTGTGCATTTTAATTAGGTTTGAAATGAATTTGCATCTAAATAATGAGGGGCACGATAGAAGTTTGCGATCACTTTCAAATTAATTGCCTTAGAAGTGCAATTAAGTAAGCAGTGATTGAAATGGAAATATGAACAGTTGCAAAATACAGATTTGTTGGCTTTAGCAAATTGCACCCAACAGATTATTAGCAATATACCTGTCCAAACTGTAAGTGGACCTTATTTAGATCATTAAGGGATATGGTTTAACAAGCAAAATAACATTCATCTAGTGTAAGACTCAATCGTACACAATATTGTGGTATCTGAAATCAATTTTGTAAGGTTAAAAGAGCAAGCCTGAGAATAAACAAGAAAAATAGTTTTGGGAAACATTACCATCAGTGATCAGGTTGATTCAGTGCAGACTGTGTGGCCTCTGTAGCTAATAGCTCATCCCAGATGGAATTTGACCTGGCAGCTCCCCCCCAAAATACCCTCCTTTGAAGTGATGAAGCTTCAGGTCTCTGAGGTAGACTTATCTGCTTCTAGAGATTGATCGAAGGTAATTTTTTTGCCCCAAGAAAACCAAGGAGGAATGTGATAGATAGCTCAGCCCCACTATCTCCCTGATGGCGATATTAGTCCTGATTAAGACAAATGGGCCTTCTCTGCCTATCCATGCAAATGCGTGCTGCCGGTGCAATTTATCTGAGAATGTGAAATTGGAGAAACAAGGAAAGCATGCTTTTCTTCACCTGATCTTTGCCTAGAAGTTTTTCTTGCTAGTATAAATCACAAAGGCTTCTACAATCATAATGGAGCCACTGATGTATTCTTTATATATGAGTGGCCATGTCTCTGTGATCTGGATATTGAGGATTTGAGGCAGGGAAGGGCTGTTATCCTAGTATAAGCAACTCTGCAGGTACAGGGTGAAGAGAGCATTTAGTGGAGTCTCATCATAGGTGGGCCTAAGCTGCTCTAATTGATGTTGATTAATGAAATCAGCTGTAGAGAAGGCAGAAGGACAACCTTATCAAGCAGGAGGTTTGACCTCTGTGCTACAGAGCATCCTGATGAATAAAGAAAGACAAAAGATATGCTACAGTAAGCATGATACATATGCTAAGTGAATGGAACTGCAAAACACAACAAAATGTGTTAATTGATGTTAAGTGCAATCGATACGTAACGTTAAAAATCACCCTCAGTTTGCACATTTTGCAAAAGAATATTGATATTGTTAATTACGCAGCAGTCTTTTTATCAGGGCTTGAAGCAAGAATAAATTTACTGCCTTAAATGTGTTATGGAAAAAACATATTGGATTAGATTAGGTTTGATTACAGATCGATTAAAGTGACTGATGAGTACCTAAAAGCGCAAATGTCGCCTATGAAAAAATATATTAATACATTTTTACATTTCTAGCAGACTAATAGCACAGTGAACTGAAAACAGTTTCTTTTTCTCCACCAGGAAAGTCTGGCCCACTTACAATGACTTTTTACTGTGGAAATGTCTGTATTTAAATGTTATTTAAAAAAATTATTATTTTTTAATTATTAAAAATAATGCAATAATACACTTTGCCTCTCTCTTAGTTTAAAATATGTATTTTCATTTAGACAGACATGATCCCTGTTGAGTCTCCATCTGTCACGTATTTAGAAAAATAATTACTTTCAATGAATCTATTAAGTCTGAGGACACTAATCACAATTAATATTTTATTGTTGCAGCCTCAGTGTAAGTATTTATTTAACTTAAATAAATAGTGAGCATATATTGGATGCTGTTAAGTACAAAGTGTCTGCATCACATTACATTAGCTTCCTAATGGGCTGTAGACGTTAGCTGCTTAGATGCTCAGCCTGATGCTTGGAGCTGGAGAGTAGCACGCAGCCTGATGCTAGCATAGCTGTTATCACAACACATCATTTGTAGTGTCTGTCTGGGCAACCAGCTCATAATATAAGCTATGTTTGTGTCAGGCTCCAGTGAGCAAAGTTGAAAAAACTGAGAAGAAGTGTTAATAAAATGAATAGATAGATGTAAGATGTAAGTCTGTTGTCTCTTTTATATTGTCATCCATCAAAAAAATAAAAAAATATTTATTTTATATATATATATATATATATATATATATATATATATATATATATATATATATATATATTAGGGGTGCAACGATACACAAAATTCACGGTTCGGTTCGGTTCGATACTTTGGTGTCACGGTTCGATATTTTTTCGATACAAAAAAATGTTCATGCCTTTTTAATTTGTCATTTATTAAAATTATAAATATATATTTTAACTCAAAAGTACAGTTTTTAAATTTAACCCTAACCCTTGTGCGTGTTTTTTATTTTGACAGCGAATGCGCACCTGCGGACCACTTATGTGCAGCCCTGGTTATTTAGCTCATCATATTGCAGGCACAGAAATTATTTTGTCCATGAAACCATAAAGCTGCACTTTCTTTTTGCCTCATAGTCTGATTTGTCATAACTTCTCCGTTTTGTGGTAAGCTTTTCTTTGGCTGTCACTTCTTCACCCTGACCTGTCTTATTTGGCTCAGCAGAACTAAAATATATATCTGTCTGTGAAGGTTCTCAGTCATCCAGGTCATCGTAGTCAAATATAAATCCTGCTGCTTTTACACACGCACTCACATAAGCTCAGCGATTCTCTGCGCGATCAACCTCTCACATGTTTAAGCTTGCTGCGGGAGATTTCACTTGTCATGTTTGCATAGTAAGCTAACGATTAATAAGACGATGTCAGAGGAATTGGTGCGCAAATTATCATCACTCACAGATCAGTGCTGTCGCTCTCTATACACAGTTCGCGCGATTGCAAAGTGAAAGCAAAAAAACAAGCGCAAATTCAAACGCGACTTCAATATGTCACATATTGACAGTGGCTCACCGATGCCAATGACATAATTACCCAGCTACATTTCCGAAAGAATGCAAAAGCATTGACATATATTTTTCCTTCCTACAATAGCCCGACGGGCAGGGCAGAGATAGATTTTGGTACCCCGACTGAAAAAATCGCTAGCTCCGGGACGTCGGGCTAGAGATATTGCGAGCCCTGTATCTGATTGAGGAATCACTCATCTTTGGAAAAGAGAGTTTATTACAGAGAAATGTCTCTTTTCAAAATAAAAGCTATACTATCCGCTTCTTCTGGGCTATATTCTCAGCAGCATATTAAACAGCTGTCTAAATGACTCGGCTAAAGTTAGTAGCATGCTTGCTTGTTTTTTTTCTGCTTCCACTTGTTTTTGCACTAGGATGATGTCGGTGTAAATGTGCAGTCATATTCGTTGTGTTCCCACTAGTGCTTTCAGGTTAATCTCGTTGAAATGACCTTAACGCCACAACACGGCAAATCTCCGTTAACGAGCTACCGCCGATTGCCCCGTGCATGGGGCTAGACGGCCAACACGTTAACGAACTAACTGCGCTAACACACTAGTTCCCACCCATGTAATTGAGCATTGCGTGGCACATCCAACATACTGTTTTACTTTAGTCCATGACGTGCTTACCTTCAGGGTCATACGTCACATGAAAACCAAAATAATTCCAAACGCCAGATCTGAATGAGAGTGGGGGAGGTCCACGTTGTAAGGAGAGCTTAACTTCTGTCTCGCTAGCTTGCCCTGCGCTCTTCCTTCTGACGATGCTGTCTGTGTTGAGCGCTCAGTGAATCTGCGTTCGACTACTCCGCCTAGGCTGCACTGTCGACCCTAGGCAGAGTAGTCGAACGCAGATTCACTGAGCGCTCAACACAGACAGCATCGTCAGAAGGAAAGTTGATAAAATAAATTACAAATGTTGTATTGTTCGATACATATGCGTACCGAACCGAAAGCACTGTATCGAACGGTTCAATATCGATACGAATATCGTTGCACCCCTAATATATATATATATATGCGCTGCAGGCAAGGCATACATGGAACGCCATAACCAAGTGGCCGGCATAGTGTACAGGAACATCTGTGCCGAGTATAACCTGGAAGTCCCGAGGTCAAAATGGGAGATGCCCCCAAGGGTGGTGGAGAATGACCGAGCTAAGATCCTGTGGGACTTCCAGATACAGACGGACAAAATGGTGGTGGCTAACCAACCGGACATAGTGATGGTAGACAAACAGAAGAAGACGGCCGTAGTGATCGATGTAGCGGTTCCGAATGACAGCAATATCAGGAAGAAGGAACACGAGAAGCTGGAGAAATACCAAGGGCTCAGAGAAGAGCTCGAGAGGATATGGAGGGTGAAGGTAACAGTGGTCCCCGTGGTAATCGGAGCACTAGGTGCGGTGACTCCCAAGCTAGGTGAGTGGCTCCAGCAGGTCCCGGGAATAACATCGGAGATTTCTGTCCAGAAGAGCGCAGTCCTGGGAACAGCTAAGATACTGCGCAGGACCCTCAAGCTCCCAGGCCTCTGGTAGAGGACCCGAGCTTGAAGGATAAACCGCCCGCAGGGGCGTGCTGGGTGTTTGTTGTTTTTGTATATATGTGTATATATATATATATATATGTATATATGTGTGTATATATATATGTATATGTGTGTATATGTATATGTATGTGTGTATATATATGTATATATATGTGTATATATATGTGTGTATATATGTATATATATGTGTATATATATGTTGCCTTAAAGCGTGTTGTGACGCCTTACAAAATCTAAGCCATGTCCAAAGGTTTTTACACATCACTTCTGCTACATTTGTGACTAGGATATGACTAGTTAACACAAAAAAACATTATCTTGAGTATGGCAACATGGTCAGTTAATTCAACATATCATGCGCCCTTTAAATAACTCTAAAAGGTAATGAATGTCTAATACTTATAGTCAGTAAACAAATTCCTCCACTGTCAGCTCTCCTATCTACCCCTTGTCAGTCTTTCTGTTACTGTTGTGACGTTTATTTTTGCCTGAGCTGTGTTCTTGGGATTAGTTAGCAGATTCCTAAATAGTTTAATTAGCCAAAATTGCTGAAACTCTCAGTGCAGAGGGCTGTGCAAGTTTCAAAAGAGGTTAAAGCATTAAAATCATCAAATTGTGTATGTGACATTTTCATAAAACAGAATGCAGTGATGCACAAACTTTTAATTGTGCAGTGTTTAAAAATTCATTGTCAATGCAACCATTAGAACACCATCTTTGCGTATCGTACTAAAAAGCAGATCAGTAGTGATAGTAAAGTATGACGTTAAGTATGTGCAGGGATGTATTCAGACCTTTTGAAACAGTTATAGTCGGGTTGTTGGAAGCTGGGGATTGCAGGATCAGTGAACAAAACTGCTAAACTAATATTGAAAATTAAACCATCCCATGTCGTGGTGGAGAAATGCTGAATTCTTGTTTATTCTTATTTGAATATGATCTTCAAAAGGGGAAGTTTTAAATTGTAGACTCTCACAATGTTGGAAACGGTTCCCTACACCTCATCAATAAGGCAGTTAAAATGACCTTGGTATCCCCAGTGGTAGCTGCAGCTCCAATGATATGAAAATATTCATAGCAAAATCCCAACTCGGCTTTATACATTTTAAAATTTTGTCCAACTTTTTCCTGTTCTGTGGTCTGGGGAGTTCTATCAGTGGAGCACTTTGACACATGATACTGTTACCCTGCTGAGTGGTGCAGAATTGAAGCTGCCAATCAAGAAGCAGGAGCCCGAAGCTAATCAATGCAAGCAGGCCATGATGTGTTTCTTTCTCTTTTTTTTTCCTTGTCAAGGTTTGAGCAGACTGACAGCCTGTTGGATGCTTGGATTCACTCACCTCCTGCAGTGTGTGCAAATCACAGAGTTATTGTAACACATGTAAATTTCTCCTGCTGGCTCTATTTAAAAGGCCTTCGTGCTGTTGTTGCTAAGTTTACATAAAAAAGGGAAGTAAATGAGAAGCGTGTAGCCTAACAACAACACTGTCTGTCTAAACGGGACATGGGGCTGTTTGTTTGACACGAAAACATTATTGCAGTGCTGTAATTTTGAAGTCTGAAATCAAGATTCATGCTTATTTTAATGACAAACTGTAAAGAAAAAGATGAATAGATTGAAATGATCAAATATTTCCAGAAGATTTACTGGAAAACCCTTCAAGTCAAACGAAAGACATGCTAAAAGAGATTTAGCCATGTCTTTCCACAGATGGAAAGCAAAGCACCCCAAAACCACGGTGCTCACTTCAAAAATGCTTCACACTTGGGGGGAGATTTTGATGTTGGTGTGCAGTGCTATTTACCATCCAAGGAAGTTAACATTTTTCTTCATTATTCTAGTGAAAAATGTGCCATAAATGCAGTAAAACTATCCATCGATCCTTCACAAACTGGAGCTCTTTAATTGCTAAACTGAGAAGAGTAGTTTTTATTTTTCCCCAATTGTAGGCATTTTGTTCTGTTGTGGATTGATGGACACCCAGGTGTTTAACAATGCCTTTGTAGCCTTTTCTAGCTTTGTTCATCTCTACAATGGGATTTCTAAGGTTCTGTGAATGTATTGATTAACCCTTTAAGACCTACCATAGAACCAAGTCCGTCAGAGCTTATAGTATATTTTTACATGCTGTGGAGCCATTTTTTGGAGCATTTCAAGTTGCTATACATCAATACAACCATTATAGCCCAAATTGTAATAATATGTCTGCATTAAGTGCATAGTAATTACATAAATTGCAAAAAAGTGGAATAAACTACAAAAAAATTTAAAATCGTTTTTGATTTTTTTAACATATATTTCTAGTTAGAGAAATTTAAGAGGCTCATCCCTCAAAACTGTAAATACAAAAAAATTGCACAAACTAGTTTCCCACCAAAGGAAATTTATTTTAAGTGTCTTCATAATTTTATTTTTGAGATACACCAATTTTCATATACTGCAGGAAAAACGAAAAAATATATTATAGTGCAAATTTGCAAAATAACAGCATGTGCATCAAAATAAACAATTTCAGCAGCAGTGCAATATGAGTCCTCAGCATCCCAGAAACGACACAGAAAGTCATAAAGTCAAACATAACTTTTAAAAACACAAGTATAGGCTCATAAGGCCACGATGGTAAAAAAAAACTACATTTCCGCAAAATGACGTCACTTCCGGTTTTGGGCAGGTCATGCGGTCATGTGATAGTTCACGCTGATGGACGTAGGAAGTGTTACAAACAGCTGATCGGATCGGCAAAGCGTGTTTCTGGAATATTATGTTTTTGTTGCTGCAAGTGCTTTTTATGCAATTTTGCAAAGCTATATGTGGAAGGAAACTGTGACCGAGGACAAGCTGATAGCATAAGATGTAAGTACAACTCCTCCGGTTTCATATGCAAAAAAAATTATTGCGCTAGCTTACATGGTTGCAGTGCTACCGGGATTTAAAAATAGTTACGCAAATTGGAGCGTGTCCGCTCCGACCGGCTTTAAAGGGTTAATTAATTTTAGGGGTTTCTGGAAACAGACTATGTGTGCCTCTGCAATCCACACTTCCAAGCATGTCTTCTTAATTGGAAAACTTATTGTTTGTCTAGTATTGCAACTTATGAAGGTTACATCCATGTATGCACAGTGAAAATGTTTTTACAACACAATTATGGTTAATATCTACCCTGCTGTCCCTCATAGCAATTGAATAATGGCTTGGGGGGTGGGGTCAGGATCTCTGTCTAAATAAATAGATCTGGGTAAATTCCCCGATGATTAAACATGCAACTATCTTGCTGGTAATAACTGAAATGAGTAAAGAAAGTCAACAGCCTGTTTATGCAAGATAATTCATAATTTTACTGGGGGGTTATGTAGGCTGGGTCTGATTATTGGGGGGGAGGGTCATAACCCCCCCCTAACCCCCCTGGAAATTACGCTCCTGGAGGGCAGTGTGAACTTGACCCGAAATCTTTTACATAGGAAATTTAAAAAAACCTTTATCATTTGTCCTATTCGAGAGTTGTGTGACTTTTAGTCAGGATTTGGCATATGAATTCTTGAAGCCAAAAACATGTTTTCTGAGGTCACAGACATCTCAGATCTTAAACCCAGCAGTGCCCAACCACCGGTCCGAGAGTCATTTGGTACCGGGCTGCAAGAGTTAAGGCTCGGGTGTGAAATTTATGGTTTTCAGGGTTTTTATGGTTAATTCGGTTTCCCTGGGTCTTTTCCCGTGTTGTCTGTCTTATTTTGAAAGAAATATTTATATTTACACGTTACCAGGGAGCATTAAGGGGCGGAGAGGAGGATGTTACTCTCAGTGTTTTTGGCGCATTTCAGGCGGACGCTGCTAATAAAGTTACACAATTACACAGTGGATTCGCATTTATTATTATATTTACAAAATACCGCAGTTTTTGTCTTGGTCGTATCATTTTATTTCGCTGTATTTATTTGCGACACCTTAATGGAAATATTGGGGTAGGTGGGGTAGGGGTTGCATGGAGAAGCCAGTTTGGTTAACGGGATTTGGCACAAACTGACAGCTGAAATATTGCCTTGGTTTTCTTCTTTTTATTATTTGTTGTTGCCATACCACATAAAATTCTTTAAAAAAAATCTTCATTTTCTTATAAAGAAAACAAAGCAAAACAAAAACAATAATATACACGAGCAATGTTTTTGCTGTGATGTAAAAGTATATCTGTGTGTATGTCAGCGCACTGCAACAAAAGTGTGAGAAGTATTTATGCCCAATATAACATTTTGTTTTATTTATTTGTTTGAGGAAATATATTACTTTCTGTTCACCACTTTAAGGCACAAGAGTTTAGAAATATCATTGACTTCATCAAATTCCTGATGGGAACTCTTGGCAGAGGACGGTTTTAATGTCAACAAGGCACAAGTGTTTGTCCAATGAAGAGCTCAGCAGTATTTGCCAGAGCTGTTTCAATAACAAGACCTGATACAAATTGAGCATTTCTGCATCTCACTGTGAGTCTGAAAATCTGTTCGAGGCAGACTATCTCAGCCAGTGATATCATAAATATGGAAGGCCAAGATTATGTTGCTAAACTATTACATAACTTGTAATTAGAACTAGTCCTGCTGCCAGAGAAGAGTAGATCCAAACCAAGGCAGAAAAACTGTCTATGGAAGTCGTTTGCAGTACATATTACTGGTTGACACGTTTATTTACTTGATGCTTTGTTGTATCAAGTCATAGCAAGTTACTTTAATGTTTAGCAAGAAACCTTTTTTATGTGTTATTGCCATAATCTGCTTAAATTAAATTGGTGGTATTTTGCGACTGAATTAAGACATCCTCTTAAAAGTCAAACCACATCACCAAAGGATGTTCCCCGCAAGGGGAAAGTTTCTGTGTTTTTAAAAGAAACTTCAGAATTAATTAAAAATCACATCAGGAGATGTCAAGGGATTTACTTCAAGGCTCAGGAAGGCAGTTCTTTTTCTGGGGAGGCATCCTTCAGTGAAGACAAGCCTGTGTTCATAATTCCATTTTTCATCAAAGTGTGTTTTAATCTCAACATTCTCAGTATGCTGCAGACACATCTTTACAGGGAATCCACTGTCCTTATCACTTTTTGTTCCCTACCGGTCTTACCTAAGCAATTTTAAACCTAGAAAAATATCGATTTTCACCAACAAATTCAAAGACAAGACTGCTTACTGTGCATAATTATTTTTCAAATGCTCATAATTGGATGATTTAGCTGTTCAAGCATTAAGCATTTCAATGAACCCGTGCTGAGAATATCACTTGAAGAGCAACACGCTGTACTCTCGTGAAAACTTGCAGCAACAACTCATTGCAAGACAACATCGTGCTGCCTTTGGGTCAGGCTTGCAACCTAAACAAAGCGGGAAACATGATTGCTCAGCCTTACCAGAAAATTATGCAGGAAGCATTCAGCTCCTGGTCACTCCTAATGCTGACGCTCTTTGAAGTCTTTGTGGCCTGTAGTGCTGAATCTTCAGGCCAGGTCTCCAAGCGCTATTCTGTGTCTGCCAGGCAGGAAATCAGTCTGGCAGTCTGAGAATAAGGATAGGCTGGAAACCTCATAGGATGGATGGAAATGAAAACAGGTCAGCGGCTTTCGTGTATTATCCTGAGTGTAAATGTGTGCTCTGATGTGTTCACAGTGACAAAGCTAACATTGCTGGTATGTAGCAGATATAATATTGAGCATTTTGATGTAGCGTATTAGCAGGCTTTTACTACTTTGCACTGCACTAATAATACAGCCTCTCCTGGTAGAAATGCCATTCACGTTTGGGCCAAATTTCATGGAAATCCATCCATTACCTGAAATATAGCACTGAAATACAAATAAATGGACCATCACATGAGTGAGTATGATGATATAGCATCTGCAAATTGGAAATTTAGAGCAGATTCATCTAGAATGCCTTCACAGGATATGTGTAAACACGGACCTCCTGCTGGTGCGAGATGGGCAGCTGGTAACTATGAGGATTTATCCTCTGGGGATCATCACATTTTTGTTGAGATATTTCTTTCTGAGAAAATGTATTGAACAGTCTCACACTGCCATTCAGGCAGTGGAGCAACTATGCAAGCATTCTGAAAAGCAGGATGCAGAAGCCTGCATCGCTGCATGTGATGATACCCCTAAAAAAAGGTTGCAGAAAACCCAAGTTGAGATGTAAAGTCTCCGTAGCATGACTGTTCATCTACAGAATTATTTTCTGGAGGGGAAGATTATTTGCAAACCAATGATTTTGCCACCACTCAGAATGCGTTTGCTGTTGTAAGAATCCAGGAAATCAATGAGACATTTTGCTGTGAACTGCAGGTGAACTTGCACTTCAGTTGTTTATGGATTTTAATTAGGGCCAAATAGTCTCATGAATTTATGTAAAACTCTCATACACCACTCAGTGTACATCACAGATGAAGTTGGGGGAATAGGGCCAGTGGTGCAGGCTGCGGATGAGGTCTGCTCTCCTGCCAAAACATTACATGATGTGAAGTACACAGCTGCATAGTGCACAGTTATCTCTGCACTGAGTCTCATCTTTCAGTCCCTTTTCAGAGACTGTGCAGTTTCCCACTGGATGCTGCTGTGAGTGACACTAGAAACTGAGCTCCAATTCCCATGCTTCACAGAGACACATCAGCCACAGAAGCTGACAAGATGTAGAACCCAAACTATGAGAAGCAGTTTGCCCATTGAATAATGTGCACCTAGGAGAACAGAGATTCTCCTCCAGACTCTTTGATGTGTTTGCTGTGAAAAGATGACTCTTGACAGCTTTGGATTAAACCCCAAACTCTGTAAAAGTAATACGAAAAAAATGGGGAGAAAAAAAAAAACGTAGCATCTCTGGAATTGTAATCTCAACCCGCAAAGAACTAAACCACAACACAGGCAGTTAATGATGTATCAGTCACAGTGGGATGCTTAATTTGGTACCCTCTGAGAAAATCACATGTCACTCTTTGAGGATTGGGAATTAGTTCACAGGGCTGTTTATTTGCTTTTGTACAGAGTCACTGTGTCAGGTTAACATTGCATTTCTGTGTGGTTGTAGCGGTAAAAGTGTGTGGGGAGGAACAAAATCAGTTCTAGCAGAGTGGGCACTGTGTTTTGCAGCAGTGAAAAGAACTATTGCTGGCTTCAATGGGTTGTATGTTTGGTTCGTGCTGCTTTTAAATAGATTTTACAATCGTCTTCTCTTTTCCTGTCACCTCTCATAAAAGTGTGCCTTTTTAAAATTCAAATCATCCTCTGGGATGCCGAAATTAGCATCTTGAAATATTCATGCCTAGTTTCAGAACTTGTATTTTGCACCTCGGAGGAGCCGAACAGGTACTGTATCAACACGGCCCCTGTTTGTAGATTTTTCATGGGCGCTGTGGAGCTGAACTCAGATCAGTAAATCTTCAGTGTGCACAAATGACAGACGCAATAATATTCTCCCTTCATTGTCAAATTGGGTATCTATCAGAGCACAATATCTTACAGTAGAACAGCTCTGTGTCCTTATGCTGATTGCTGATGTTTAAAGGCTCATTCCTGATCAGTAAAATTTGTGCTTTCTTTTTACACTTCACAGCTACCATATTTGAATTCTGGTATGATGATTCAAGTTCTGCCAAAGGCTTCTCCTTTAAGGTTGCTCGCTAGGAAACCTGTTCTCACCACTTGCATATGTTCACCTGCAGAGATCAGCTTGTTCTGACCTGACTCCTATGTTTATAAGCATCACTACTGATCAGAGCTGGGTTACTGTCAATTAACAGTTTTTCAAAAGCAGGAGTGTTCAACCAGTGAAGTCCCCGTCAGTCAGGCTTTCAATACAGAGTCCTACTGTAACTTCTCATATGCCCATATCTTATTCACAATGGAACAAAGAAAACATGAGAAATTAAACCAGAGATTTCCAACTATATGTTGGCACTACATGACCAAATAACTATATGATAGGAGTCTGAAAAAACTCAACACTCCTGGGACTTCTATGATGTATTTTTCATTTTTTGTTGCTCCAATCATTTTCAGTTGATGAATGGTTTGGACTGCAATCAGGCCAGATTGGCGCCCAGACTCATAATAGTATCATAATAGTATAATGGACTGTAATAGTTACAGTATGCAGTTTAGCATTGTGCTGAGATCTACAATGCCTTCCCTGGATGTCATCTGGATGGGAGCGTATGTTGCTCTAAAACCTGTACATAAATCTTTCAGGCAGGCAGCTTGTACATCTTTCAAGGAAGCTGCCAATTTCATAGTTTGTAATGTGCCACCATAACATCAGAGATGCTGGCTTTTGAACTGAGTGTGAATAAAAAGCTGCATGTTCACTCTCCCTTTAGTCAATTTATGTTTTCCACATTGCCTCAGTCCATTTTAAATGAGCTTTGAACTTTCCTGTTCACATATGGCTCTGACTTCAGTGATTTATGGAAGGATTTCTTAGTCCCTTCAGTGATTTCCATGATAGAATAATGCTTGTTTTAAGGGCCTGAGGATGATGGGCATCCAATATTGACTTTCAGCCGTGTGCCTTGAGCACAGAGACTTCTCCAGATGTGTTGATGATATTATGTACTGTAGATGATGAGCTGTCCAAATTATTTGCATTTTTATGTTGTGGAACATTATTCTGATATTGCTCCACAGTTTTTAGAAGCCATTTACAAAAAAACCTCTGCCTGCTCTTACTTTCCAACCTTTTGCTGGGCCCATCCCAATGTTTTCGAGGTGTGTTGGTGCAATCAAATTCAAAATGAGCTAAAATATTTTTTTTTAAATTTTACTTTTTCTCTGTTCAGACAAGTGATATATTTTCTATGTTCTACTGTGAAAATATTGAGAAAGTTTCAGAAGTATCAAGATGTTTGTAATGGTGTGATTTTTTATTTTTATTTTTTGCTATTTTGGTTAACAAACATTTTGATCACACTTTATGCATATTTGGAAATACCACGACTGCATAATCTGATGACACACAAATCATGAGCGTTCAGCCTATTAGATGGTTTGAAAACAAGCCACAACTTATCCAGATTGCTTGATTTACAACTTGGCCTGATTTGAGCTCAATATTGTGGCAAAACTGATTGTATGCTGCATCTCATCAACCAGTTCAAAAAGTACAAACACGACAAAGAGAACAAGACTGAAAAACTCACTCTTAGTTGCAAAAGACAAAACTAACGATATATGTTCAAAAGCATATTTTGATCACTGAGATTTTGTGGAAGTAAACAGTTAGTGATGTGCTGATGATCTCTTACAGCAATAATCACTTACATTATTGGTAGACTTATAGGAGTTCTTAAGTGTGCCAAATCTTGTCCCCCAAAATAAATATTTTTACCCCCGATGAAAGCTTTACCTAAAACTACTGTATGTGCCAATGTAAACAAAACAAACCTAATGAACATCTCTCTTCTTCTGCTAATACTACAGCTCCCAAAACATTTCACATTCCTCCCAGAAATATAGAAAGCAATGAAAGCTGCAGCTACTGCATGTCGTACTTCAGTAAAGAACTACAAATGTGCTAATCTGAGAATATGTGCACCAGATAAATAACAGATGAATAAAGCAATGTAACATACTTCAGTGGGCTGGAGCACTAAAATCTCTGCATTCTTTCTTTTAATGCAGATAAGTACCGGAACTGTACTTATCAAAATGTTGTGATGTCATGAACCATCAATTTAGAAAAAATATATAATGAACAGCCTTAGATGTCTTAAGACAGAAAAGTCCAAATTCAACAATATGTCCCCATTTTCCACACTCCATCAGTCTGCTATCATTACAAAGAATTGCTGCCATCATTAGTAAGAAAAAAAGGCCCAACACAGTTGCTTAGCTTCACCATTTACTTCACTTTGGTATGGCATAATGTCAGATAAAATGATCGGTTGAAACAGCTGCAGACATTGCTGACATGATCTTTTTTATTGCACACAACACAATTCTTTCTTGAAAAATACAGTGAAAAGTCAAAAACACCATGATATGACTAAATTGAGTTACATGACTTCTAATTAATAGAGTCCAAACTGTGAGCCAATTTAACTCACAGCAAAATCTCCAGTGATAATTTAACACTGGAGATTTTGCTGTGCAGCACTGTACAGCTCGGTTCCTAATGGTTCAGTCACACTAGAGTAAAAATAGGACCACAATCTCCTTGCACTTAGGAACTAGACAATGTAAGTTGCCTGATGACTGAAATCTTTGCTGTCAGACTGATAACACATTGCAATCAATGTCAACTTATCTACAATCTGTCTCTTTGCCACAGGGAACTGGATTGAATCTCTGTTTCAAATCTATGACATTTTTTTGGATTCTCAAAGTTGAATTTCTGTGTATGTAGATGGCAACATATGTCCAAATGACGGCAACAGATTTCCTATTTTGGCCGAGTTATCACACTTATCATCATAAACAGATCACATGTAATCGTCCACTTGATGCCATTCAATTACAAACTGAAAGCAGACTGATTCTGCTTTATTGCTCTTTAAGTGCCATCATGACGCACCAAAGGCGCTTTGGTGACTGCAGCTGAGTGATTGCAGACCTGGTCCCTGTGTTCGAAGCAACCATTCCCAAAACACATGGTCACAGTAATTTTGGCGTTTTGACCAACATTTTTTTTGTGTGACCGTTACACAAAGAACTGTGCTGGTGTTGAAAAATTGTTCCAATTTCTGATCAATGGGCTAATCTATTGTTTCCACACATTTTCCAATTTCATCTCATTTAAATGAACCACTTCTGAATTTTAAGATGACTGTAAAGACTACCAAATTTAGCAAGTTTAAAGACAGAATATCAATTTTAATATAACAACCATTGGTGTATAAATGTATGTTCTTTGAGTTGGATCTTTCTTCACAATACAGGTGAAAGCAGTCGAGCCAAACGCGGGTGTGCTTTATGTCAACTATGCATGTGCTGATGTATGCTCACTGCACAACATCTGTAAGCATAAGTGTGTACTTGGCATTTGCATCTGTCGGATTTTCTCACTAGTGAATGTGAGCTGCTAAATCGTGTTGCTTTCAGTTGATGGAAGCCACGGAAGTGCACATGTCACAAACGATGTGCAAAGTGCGAAGAAAAAAAACAAAACCTCAGACAACTGAAAAACATGTGCAAACAGAAGTGACACAACTGATGCGCAAATTGAAAAGGACGTAGGGAATGATTAAACAATATCAGCAAACAGAAACTACAACAGATGCCTTTCCACATTAAGCAGCAGGTATTAAGGACATCAGACAGATGCAAACCCCAGTGAAAGGTAACAGTGCAGCAAAACCAGTTAAGAAAACAATATAATGCACAGTATGCAAATGTATCTGAAAGAGCAATATTCATTAAAATCTTAAAGTGTTATTAGCAGCAAAATAACATCTACAAGGTACTTAAAACCCTAGAATTGCTAGCAGCACTGCTCTTTACCTCATATTTGCACAGTTAAAATCCAGGTAAATTGGTTTTACAGCTTCATGAACATTGTTAAAAAAAAAAAAGAGAGAGCACATCAGAAAAATAGCTTCTGTTTTTGTCCATGTGCATGCTCTTTAAAATAATGAAAACCCTTCTGTCTTTCCCAAAGAACAACAACATCTATCATTTCAGTTCTCAAATCAGTTATATTGACATTTAAATAATAAAGCTATCAAGATGAGGCTCTGTTATTACGCAGCACAAAAAGCGTAGGGTGGACGGATGAGTATAAAACAAGACAAAAAACAAAACAGACTTTAATGCGGGACATCACTTTTTCATTTTCAGATTCAAACCATTTTCAACTGACAATCAACTTTCTGAAAGAAAAAAAATACTTTTCCTGAACCTTAACTGTGTATTTAGTATTGTAACCATGACAACAAGGAGCCCTTGATGTTGAAAAAGATTAGGCTTCAACCCAAACTCCATCATGTGTCTGAAATCTAAACAACAGGCTTCTAACTGTAATATTTATAGTAGTAAAGACTTTAATAGGTATCCACTAATCCACCATTTCTGTATCTAACCATGTGTGAAAAAAGGGCACAATCTACACTCCCCCCCCCCCCCCCCCCTTAATTATGGCTTTGAATAACTGGGATTGGAGCAGAGCATTACTTTTTGACCACCAAATTCTAATTTCCTCTCATAAACCACACAAATGTTTTTGTCAACGTTGATGAAATTCCCACTGACCATAACAATATTGGCACATAATAAAATATGTTTTTATTGCTGATTGCAGATATATAAACTCTACTGTACCCATTTAGGAAGCACGGACAAGCAATATATTTTGTGATTTATGTTGGATGACCTGCTTGATTCATCATGTTTGGTTCCTATTCTCTAGCTGAGACTAAAATGACTCTAGAAGAACCCACAGAATACAGAAGCTCTATAGTTTATTTAGAGGAAGATGACTGTGATTGACAGACAACTTGATAGAAAGTACTGAGGCCATCTTTGAAACTCAAACAGTTGGAGTTTTCCTTCTGCCTCTACCCACAGGACCGGATGCAGGACACAGGCATGCTGAGCTATCTGAGACTCCTGGGGGAAATTGAAATTCTCTGCAGGGAGAGAAATAAGGAAGTCTTTCAAGATCCTGGTTTGCACCTCCCTTTGCTCCCAGCATGACATATTTTTAATAAGGGCACTGCCTGTCAGCAGACACCACTCCTTTCAATATGTATGGCTGGAGGTTTGTTCAGCTTAAGCAAAGCCAAGATTTGCAAAGCTTCAAACAGACAGCATAAACAGCAGGAGAGTCACAGTAGGCATGGAGACACTAGTTGCCACTTGTCAATCAACAGTGCATTCAGGAGCCACGTTTGACGCAAACTTGGCTATCTACTATTCATCCCTTCTGATCTGACGCTGTAAGGAAACTCATGCTGAGCAACAACTTGAGGACCTCTTGCTCAACCTCAGTCCCAAGCAGCTGTGGATGAGAGTGATTAGAGTGTTAGTTTACTGTGGTTGACATCATTCAATCATTTCACCTCACTGAGGCGTCCTCTAATTAGGATGCCCAGCTGCATTCGTTCTCCCCAATACAAGTCAGGCGGAGAAGAATCCACAGGCGGCCTTGTGGTGATTAGAAGTTATTCCAGTTTGTTTTGGAGGAGATCTTCAAAGAATGGTGGTTGTACGAAACAGAAAAAAACAGTCCCCTGGCACAGAGCCCATTTGGAAGAGTGATTTTCCAGTGAAGACAGGACATAATGCATATGGAGGCAACCGAATGAAGCTCGAATTAGTCAAAAGTACTCTGCTGAGAAACATGGGAGGTTAAACAGATGGACAATTAATGGTGAAGTGAAAGTTTGGGTAGGCATACACCAGAAGGGTCCACTGCACACTACAAAAAAGTGTCTGTTTGGTCCCATTTTTGTTAGTATTAAGTAAAAGGAAAAAAAAAATTCTTCAAAACACCCATCTAAAGTTTTTAATGAGCAGCTTCATTTCAGTTAGCCATCATAGATCAGAGCTGGTGCAAGGACTGAGGGGGACTTGAGAGAAAAAAATTAATCACCAACAAATGCTCAACTTTCTGTGACCGTGCATACCACTGACGACCATGAAATTGGTGTCAAAGGACTGCCCTGATTACTCCCAATACTCAGCGAGATAGAGCAACGAGTCAAACATATTGATAAGAGGCTTCTTTTGTTGGATATTTCTATGTGAGCAGATGATGGAATGCAGCAGAAATGTAGTGATGCCCTTAGGCTGACCTAAAATTCAACTTGGACCTTTTTAATGTACAATTGATAAAAACTACTAAAACTAGTCTAAGACTTTTTTTTTTAGCAGATACAGAAAATTAGAAAAGAGGGAGGGAGGAGGGATGCATCATTTCTCTCAGAGTTCTTCTGTCGCCACTTAGGTAAGGCAGCAATTTTGCAATTGCAGAGGAAAACTGGAAGAAGACAGATCGGCCTTGACATCACAAAAGTGTAGCAAGATGTGGTTAGCACTTGTAGTCGGCTGAAACCCAGCTATACTTTGTCAAAGAAGGATTCCAGATAGAGGGACTGATTTCAGTGAAGGAAATGAAAGCCCTTTAAACGCTGAAGAAGAAAAGGTGGTCCCTTCAAGAGATTAGGTGGGTTTTTGTAAGAAATTGCTTTATTGGCTGCTGTCCTTTTTTCCAGGTTGTAGTATTTCTGCATTTGTTTGTGTGGTCTTTGCAGCATTTATAAGCTAATACGGCAACTGTAAAAACACACTACTAAGCATTGCATTGGTGTTCTGAAATATTCTGAAGCCAATATTTGAGCTTACATCTGGGTGCTGTCTGACTGCCAGAAAGCGAAAAACAAAAGCATAGATTGCCACTGCAATGGAAATAAAGAGAAACCGTTGTTTTTCAGAGATTTAATACAATTTTTGTGTGCCTATGGGACCTACGGTATGTCTCGGACTAAAAAAAAGGCCTGGAATGATTACGATTCTAGGTTTATGGTTTCCATTTCTCCTCACTCCTCGCAGCAGAGAGAAAATCACGGTACAGGTGATCTGACTGCTGTGTTAGACATAATAGGCAGTCTGGGGTTTATTATATGACGATATCATTGCCTCGCCATAACAGGCAGCGTAGTTAGTGCTGATCATAAAGTAAAAAACACTGCCAATTTTGTCTATCAATAAAGCCAAAATGCAATCCTCCTAAGAGTAACAACTGTGTCGTGTTATTTTTCCTTTCCAAAACAGAGCGCGACACTGCCTGACTCGCCTCTGCAGCAGAGAGGTGAGACACAACCATAAGCCCAACATAAACTTGATGAATACAAAATAAACGGCATACATTAATAACCATCTGTAGGCTTATATTAATCAGCATGGGGGAGATTTCTGACATAGGATCTGAGGCCACAGTGCTGAATACATAGCTACAAAAATCTCCAGAGCCATCACCGGTGACCTTTAGTATTACCATAATACTGGGGAATTCTGCAATGGTTCAAGCCTGTTGCCATGGATATAAAAGGTAGTGTAGCCAAAAAGGCTTTATCTTCTACCAGTGAAATTTTGGGAAACTGTGGAGATATTCCACGCTACTTCTCTGCTCTCCGGAGTCAGGTTTCATTCTGATGGAATGAATAAACTGTGTTATGAAAATAAACCCCAGTCACCCGACTTTTGCCAACAGATGCTTTTAACACTTTCTGTGCTGTAATAAAAACAGCCTCCAATGAACAAAGCTAGAAGTCTATTAACTGTAGTGGAGTATAATGCTTAAATGGCAAAGCTAAAAGGGTGAGCTGGTTCTGTGTTAGGGTGCTAAATACTAAATCTTTTGACTTTTTTTCTTTGGTAAAATCCTTTCATAAGCAGCATTTCATCTCTGAATCGTAAACTGTCGCGCTTGTGGTTATGAAGCAGTCTGACTGACTTCAAAATGATCATTGGTTTTTATGTTTTGGCATTTTTTTTTGCAGTGCAGCTTTTCTCTGTGGAAGATTTTTGTCCTAAGAGAGATTGAAGTGTGTATTTCCTGTGGCGATGCCGATAAAGCCAACTTTGTGCCCGAAGCTTTCAAACTGTGGGGAGGAAAAAAAAAAGAAAAGAGGAAAACCATCATGCAACAGTGGTCCCTGTGGGACACAATGCTGCAGAGCACACGTGCAAGCTGCCTATGAGGAAAGTGATCTGTCGTTTAATGGAAATACTGCACGGAAACCTAATAAGGGATGAATGAGCTGATCAATGAGACCGTGGTGGGTTATGTTAGGGCAGGCAAATGTCACACATTTCTTGAAGGCGAGATGTTTCGGAGGCTATTGGAGGCCTTTCTGTTGCCTCAGGGGAGTCTTTTGCAGAGACATGGAATGAAGATTGAGGAGATTTTAGCCAATTTTCAAATGTAACATTTACTGAGATGTTTTTCCATGATGTTTTCGTTTGCTTATCATACACTTGCACTGAATTTTTACAAATACATGCATAAATGTCAAATGGAAAAGAATGAAACAAGACTTGTCACGGTGACTTTATGTCAACTGTAATGATGATTTGTATGTTAAAAGCATAGTTTGACATTTGGGGGTGAAAATGCTCTTTTACTGAAAGGTACGTGTGATCTCTGTTACTGCTGCAGTGTCTGTAAATTACATATGACGCTATTGTGCAGTGTTATAAGGTAGTTTGGAATAATGGATGGGAACGGAGGAAAGGAGGGAACCCAGCATCAAATCAATCATCAGCAATAAACAAAAGGATCGACACTGACTATGAGTGGGATAAATGTCACCCCCGAAAGCATCAGCAAAGTGTTTTTGTTAATGCTCTATTCATAAAACATTCTCTAAACTTTCTCCTGTTTGTCCATCCTCCTGCACCACAACCTCTGCCACCTCTTTAACAGTGACTTTGACGTGCACTATTTATATATTAGCACATACTAAGAAATAGCCTCACCAACACAACCTGTAATTTCCAAAATTTTGTTGCTAAAACGGTTTTTCCTGCATATTAAACAAAGCAAATATAGCAGAGAGCTGATTTTGCTCAATGGAGATGAAGTTGTGATTCTTGCGTCCACTTCTGGGCTACACATTATAGCTGCATCAGCCTTAAACTGAATGGACGAAAGCAAGCTCATTATCTGTGTTAATTCTCATCTTCTTTTACAAAAGAAAGGGGGGCGGAAGGTATTTTGCAAGTTGCCTAACTTTTCCTCTGAGGTGCTGTGAATTAAACTGTATGCCGATGCATACGCCTACTGTTCCTTTCCATATCACTGTCTTTATTATTTTTGCAAATGCCAGATTAGCACAGCTGCGCTGCTGTGCTGACCAGCTAGCAGGTGTGTTCACTTACATCTTCAACGAGTCCCTGGCGAAGTCTGTGGTCCCCACATGCTTCAAAAGATCCACCATCATCCAGACTGCAGACCGTTCACAAAGCTCAGGGATCTGGGACGTCTGTGTGCATGGGTGTTGGACTTCCTCACTGGCAGAACTCAGGTGGTGAGGGTGGGTAGATGCGTCTCTAACAGCATCACCATCAACACAGGAGCACCTCAGGGATGTGTCCTCTCGCCACTGCTCTACTCCCTCTACACTTCAGACTGTGTGGCCACCCATGGCTCCAACACTATTGTGAAGTTTGCTGACGGCACAGTGGTGTTGGGTGCCATCTCCAACAACGATGAGGTGGCCTACATGGATGAAGTGAAGAATCTGGCATCATGGTGCCAGGACAACCACCTCCAGCTGAACGTCGGCAAGACCAAGGAGCTGGTGGTGGACTTCAGAAGGGGTCAGCACAGAGACTACAAGCCCATTATCATCAATGGAGCTCCAGTGGAGAGGGTGCAGTCCTTCAAGTATCTTGGTGTCCACATCTCCTCAGACCTGACATGGGCTGCCCACATTCAGGTCCAGACCAAAAAGGCTAGGCAGCGCCTGTATCACCTACGACAACTGAGGAAGTTCAGGGTCTCTCCAAAGATCCTCAGGATTTTCTATACAGGCGCTGTGGAGAGCATCCTCACACAGAACATGACATCGTGGTTTGGGAACAGCTGTGTGAAGGACCAAAAAGCTCTCCAGAGAGTGATCTGTACAGCAGAACGCTGCTGCAGGATTGCTCTCCCCCCGCTTCAGGACACCTACACCAGGAGATGCCGGACTAGAGCAGCGCAGATACTGAAGGACCCGTCCCATCCTGGCAACAAACTGTTCCAACTTCTGCAATCTGGTAGAAGGTTCTGCATCATCCGGGCAAGGACAGAGAGACTCAAGAGGAGCTTCTATCCCCAAGCCATCCGGGCCCTAAACACACACACCCGCCCTCTCACATCATCTATAATTGACTGAGACAGGATTCTCTTCCAGACACTAAACCAAGGCACAATGTACATTTCAATTCCTTTAATTTTAAATATGTCTATATTGTCTATTCTGTAAAATAGTCAGATGTCTATTCATATTAATGTACAGAATTCACCTGCTTGCTGCTACTACTGCACATTCATTCACCCAATGTATATATATATATATATATATATATATATATATATATGTGTGTGTGTTCTTCCTCTACCCCCCCCCCCCCCCCCCCCCCCCCCATTTTTGCACATGTCGAGGAGCGTGTCAGACTACATTTCACTGTGTGTTATACTTGTATAACTATGCATGTGACAAATAATAAACCTTGAACCTTGAACCTTAAATGACACAATAAAAGAGTCGTGCAGATCACATTAAAGAGATACTAAAACGTGTTTTATCACCTGCTGCTGCCCTAATGTTAGGTAGAAACTTAACATCGCTCAGGAATACGAAAATAAATAATAATGGAGTGAATATTAAGCCTCCCCACACTCTGTGAGAGATGAGATCGGGCTTCTGAAGTCACGGCTCCCTCTACAGTTTGTACAGTGGAAATTTTTCCATCCAGTGCAGGAAAACAATCAAACTGACTGTGCTGAACAGTCGGGAGGACACAACGGAGACGCGTCCGGGGATACACACATAATACACAGGCTCAGTTGTGTGCGTCTCAAACGCCAGCGGGAACACCAATATTCCCACAGATACGGCAGATTTCCACGTGGATTTTTTTTCCATTCGGCGGGCTGATTCGCTGTTTTCTGCGGACAATCGGGGGAAAATGTCTCATTCTTTGAATACTTGAGGAGTGACGACAACTTTCCTCCTTTCGGACTTCACCCGCACTAATAGCAGAAGATAAAGCGCGAGGAGAGGAGAGGACTGCTTTTCAACAATGCAAACAGATCAATTACCCGATCAGGATTTGCAAAATTAAGGATTTGGCGTCTCTGCAGCGGAGGTACCAAGCAATGTTTGCAGCGGAGATGCGTTGTTTGCTGAGGTTTATGTCCGTGGATGTTGCGGCTCGGTCGGGCTGCACACGGAGCCTTTGGGTGGCTGTGATTGGACCGGACACAGACTGGGGCTGACTGATGTTTGTCCGAGAGGAAATGTTTTGGGGAGGAGATCAATATGAGTTACTGGCAAAGGGGGAGACGCCAGTCGTCGCGAGTGCCCATATTACTATGAAGACGAACGGCACCATGCAGGCATAAGGATTTTTTTCTTGTATTTTAATTCAAAAACATAGGAAAAAGATCTTCTTACCATCAGAGATTTATTTATATTTATTTATGATGTGTTTTGCTGCCTTTGCAAACTGTTGCAAACATTGTTGCACTTGGATTTGGATAGTGCTTGCTTCTGCACGAAAGTTTTTTTTAATCCTTGTTCTTGACTATCATGCCCAGGAATTTGATATTGCATCATATTATCTTTTAAAATAAAAACGCCATGGACTTGTGCATCCCTAATATTTAAACGTAATCTGGACTTTCACTCTGAAAACTTATTTTTTCCGGGACATTGCAACACTTTTACTGAAGAAAACTGTCAGCTAATTACTTTTTAAAATCCTGTAGTGTAAAATGTGCTCGCAAACACCTGGAAAAATGGCTGGCAGCTGGGTTGTATATTCAGCTTTTTTACTACCATTGTTCGCAGTGGGCACAGCTTTCTCGGGGGTCTTCAACACCACAGACAGAGACGTTTTCACAGATGACTTGCTGCAGGTCAAGCTCACACAAGACAGAGCGAGTGAGCACTGGAAGCTCCAGTCTGCTGACTCCCATCCCAACCTATATTTTAACCAAGTGGATGTGTTACACTTGAGGCAAAGGTCCTCTACCACCCACAGTCACATATTTAAAGTCATCAGAGCTGCTGTGCTCACTATGTTGTCTAATGTTCCCTTTTACTTGCCCCCTGTGAAACATGAGGAGTTTACAAGCAAGTGGAATGAGATTTATGGGAACAACCTGCCTCCCCTGGCTCTCTACTGCCTGTTGTGCCCAGAGGATTCTGCTGCTCTGCAGTTTCTTATCAAGTTTATGGATAGGATGGCCGAATATTCAGACTGGAAGGTGACCAGTGCACCGAACGATGAGGTGCCCATGGCGCACTCTCTCACTGGGTTTGCTACTGCTTATGACTTTATTTACTCCTACCTGGATCAGCGTAGAAAGGATTTATACCTCAAGAAAATTCGCGCTGAGACGGTGGAGCTGTATGAGCTCTCTAAGTACAGAGGATGGGGCAAACAGTATCTCCAAAATCATCAAACCACCAACATATTAGCCATCCTGACAGGTGCAATAGTGGTGGGGTCACATGACGACCCAGAGTCAATGATCTGGAAGCAAGTGGCAGTTAACTATATGGAGAAAACAATGTTTCTTTTGAATCACGTTGTTGATGGCTCCCTGGATGAGGGAGTAGCCTACGGAAGCTACACAGCCAAGTCTATCACCCAGTATGTGTTCTTAGCTCAGCGTCATTTCAACATAGACAACATGCAGAACAACTGGCTGCGGGGCCACTTTTGGTTTTATTATGCCACGCTGTTGCCGGGCTTTCAGAGAACAGTCGGCATTGCGGATTCAAACTACAACTGGTTTTATGGTCCAGAGAGCCAGCTTGTTTTCCTCGACACGTTCATCATGAAGAATGGAACGGGCAACTGGCTGGCTCAACAGATTCGAAAGCATCGGCCGAAGGACGGCCCCATGGGGCAGTCATCTGCCCAGCGCTGGGCTACACTTCACACAGAATACATCTGGTACAACTCCCACCTCACGCCGCAGCCTCCCCACGATTTTGGCAAAGCTAAAATGCATATTTTCTCAAACTGGGGTGTGGTTACATACGGAGCTGGGCTTCCCAATGGCCAGAGTAATACTTTTGTCTCCTTTAAGTCTGGCAGCCTGGGTGGCCGTGCAGTCTATGACATTGTCCATGACAAGCCTTACTCCTGGGTGGATGGCTGGAACAGCTTTAACCCTGGTCATGAGCACCCAGACCAGAACTCTTTTACTTTTGCTCCTAATGGGCAAGTATTTGTGTCTGAAGCACTTTATGGTCCAAAGTACAGCTACCTTAACAATGTTTTAGTGTTCAGTCCATCTCCTACCAGCCAGTGTAACAATCCATGGGAGGGTCAGTTGGGGGAGTGCGCTAAGTGGCTGCGCTGGACCGATGAAGGGGTGGGTGACGCTAGAGGTGAGGTGATTGCCGCTTTGTCACACAAGGATACGATGTTTGTGAGTGGGGAAGCCGTGCTGGCTTATTCACCTGCCATGAGACTAAAGAGTGTATTCAGAGCTTTGGTTCTGCTCAACTCGCAGACTTTGCTAGTCCTTGACCATGTAGAAAAATGGGGTGATTCACCTATAAAGTCACTCAGTGCTTTTTTCCACAATCTCGACATTGACTTTAAATACGTTCCTTTCAGATTCATGGACAGATATAACGGCGCGATGATGGATGTGTGGGATGCTCATTATAAAATGTTCTGGTTTGACACTCAGGGCCACAGCCCTGAAACACGGATACAGGAAGCAGAGCAGGCGGCTGAGTTTAAAAAGAGGTGGACGCAGTATATAAACGTTACTTTCCAAATGACAGGCCCGGTCAGCAGAGTGGCTTACGTGCTGCACGGACCGTATGTCAAAGTGTCCAACTGTAGATTTATAGATAACAGCAAAAATGGAGTGAGGCTTTCTTTAATCATTAATAACACAGAGAAGATTGTGTCCATTGCTACAAACTATAAAGACATTGGGGCAAGGTTGAGTTATTTGGGATTTGGAGGTCACAGTAAAGTTGAGGATAGATATCAAATCACCCGATACGGCCTTGGGACACAAATCCTCCCTAAACAAATCAGCAGTGATAATCAGCTGTTTGACTTTGGTTTCACAGTCAATGTAATAGCGGGGGTCGTTCTCTGTGTGGCTATAGGATTTTTGACCATGCAGAGAAAGTTTTATGTTTGCTTCAGCAGGCTGATGCGTTACGCACTCCTCACCGTGCTCATTCTGTGGATAGCCGAGCTGCTGTTTGTCTCTAACAGCTGCGATCAGCTTCTCTGTGGGGTAAAATGGAAAGGTGCGGGTGCCAAAAGCGAAGTAAACAAACAAATAAGATTGTACGAGCAGCACCGGCTCCCCCTTCCCACTGTTGTCATAACGACCCTTCCCGGATCGGGATCGGAAATACTCAAGCACCTTTTTTACAATAGCTCAGACTTTGTTTATATAAGGGTCCCCACCGAGCATGTGGACATTCCTGAGACTGAGTTTGAGTTTGACACCCTGGTCGATGCCTGTGAATGGTCAAGGTCAGACGCCGTGAACGCACGGTTTAAGATTATCCAGGGCTGGCTGCATTCGCTAGTGCATAACACAAAGCTGCACTTGCAAAATATTCAGCTCGTAGAGGGCAGCAGGGTCAAGCAGACCCAGAGAGTCAGCGTCCCCAGGGACAGAAAGAAAAGATCCAGGAAGAGAGAACCAGCATCTGACCTGAAGGGCAAACTGAGGGCTAGTCTGGACAGAGATGCAGAGTATGTAAGGGAAATGAGAAGGCATGTTGCAGAGTACCCTAACGCCCGGGTGGTAATCAACATGCAGAGTGGAAGCTGGACACTCAAACTACCTTTCATTCAGGAGGTAGTGGGACTTTCCTTGAGGACAATATACTTGGTGAGAGACCCGAGAGCATGGATTTATCTCATGGTTTATAACAGCAAACCCAGCCTATACTCCCTTAAAAACATCCCACAGCACCTTTCCTTGATATTCAAGGAGGATGCTGTCAGGGATGGGTGCTCAGCTGTTGCGCCAGAGTTTAAAATGATCCAGAGGCTACTGTCCCGTTATGAGACAAATCCTGTTTTGATTCTGGCTCATTTGTGGCTGGCACACACCGCAGCCGCTCTGAGGGTCAGCGAGAGCCTTCCCGAGGAGTCCTTTCTCCGAGTGAGGTTTGAGGATGTGGTCAACTTCCCCCAGGAGACGGCAGAGACAATACACACATTTCTGGGGGTGCCTGTGTCACCCACAGCCCTCAATCAACTCATATTCACCACCTCTACGAACCTGTACAATCTAATGTATGAAGGAGACATCTCACCAGCCAACATTAACATATGGAGACAGAAAATGTCTCGAAAGGACGTTCGACTGATAGAGGATGTGTGTGGAAGTGTGATGAAGAGGCTGGGTTACACTAGGTTCACCAGTTAACCGCTGCTGGTCAGCTGATATTGAGCTGTCTTTGTTTACTGTAGCTGCCAGTCACAGCCAGCTCTGTAATGTATTCTTTTTTCTTTTTCTTTTTGCACTGAGCTGAAAAAAAAAAACAATGTTAAAAGTTGAAGAAAAACTGTGCTGTCTCTCCGTCTGTCTTCAAGCTTTCTCCCTCAGTTGTATTTGTTTGGGTGTGTGTACAGTATTGTATCGACTACAGCGACAGATGTTTGTGAGGGAGGAATACTTTGCATTGGAACAGGTGGAAGGGAGCTCATTTTATTGTTCTTCTCCCTCTAAGCAGCCCTCTACAGTTACTTGTAGCGCTCTTTTTATCGACTGAAACTTTAGACCTGTCTTGTCTTACATACTGATGAATATCACTGAATTCCAACATAAATTTTATGATACTACCCAACAACCGTGGTGTGAGGAAAAAATGCTTTGTGCAAAATTCAAAGCTTGGTTATTTGATTTTTTTTCTTTTTTTGGGAAGTGGCAGTACATTTATTGGTTTGGAACAGATATGTTATGAAGCTCATTAATAAGTTTTGAAGTTGTAGGAGACAGCTAATTTGGGCTGTCATTTTCCTGTCTGAACTGTTGAATGCTGTTTCCCTTTAAAACTGTATAAAAAATGCTGCATTGTAAGGGGTTGAAAATGGAGAACAAGAAGATGACTGGTGTTTTTTTTTAAACTCAAGTGATAGATTGTATTTTTGTTGTACGAAGGATTTTAGTTAGAAACTCAAAGATGTCACAGCAGTTTAGCACTTTCACAAAATCTGATTGTATGTGGGATTCAGTGCATTTTCCAGGGCTAACTTTACTGTATCCGCTTAATTATTATGGAAGCATAAAATCTCTGAAGATATATAAAATATGTGTAGAAGAAAGAAAGTAAAGTATTTATGAGTTCTAAAGATATATATCCCAAAGGATCAGGAATGAATACCATTATTGTAACTCCCTTTAGCATTTATTGAATTAGATCTGAGGGATGTGCTTAATAGGGATCAAACTGGTAAAAAAAAAGAAACTGTCAGCCTTGACACATTTCTAGTCAAAGCAATTTCCAAAGCACCCCCCTCAGCTAGTTATATTAATCTGCAAGATGCCATAGCAGAGGCTTACTGTGTTTTATTGCTGTGATATATTCACTATAAAGGCCTGAAGGAAAAGCAAACAACACGTGTTTCTATTTCCAGTTGCAGTCACTCAGATAGCCAATCATATTTTAGGTTTTTGTCTTTAAAGAGTCCAGTGAGCCTTGCACTGAACACAGATGAATATGAAGTATAGGTAAAAAAAAAAAAAATCAGAGACCATTTTTACTCTGTGATGTTATGCTCCTTGGCCTGGGTAAAAAAAAAAATGCTACTCAGTAACCTTTGATGCTGTCTTGCTTAGACATTTCTGTACTGTAAATGGATCACATGTAACATGCAGATGGTGCACTCGTTTCTAAACTCGCCATCGCATCTGTACACAGAATACTCAGTGTTCATTTGGAAATATCCATCTTTCCTTGGCTAGAAGCAGTCCTGTTTGTTTTTTTCTCTATGAACACTGAAACCCTTGACTGGCTGGAAAACCCGTTTGATGTTCGTGGTCTTTGAATGTGTAGACTTGGCAGACATGCTTTCACTTTGGTGTTGCAATCCTGTTACCAACTCTGTTTTGTATTTGCTTGTGGGGATATGGTTCCTTGCTTCTGTGGCCTTGAATTACAATCATTTCTTTTTTGACAGTTTTTCTGGATCTGGAGCAGAAAGAGAAATTAATGTAACGAAAAGAATAAATTCATAAATATATTGACAACCAGTCTTTGTTTAGGTGTAGTGTATTATTTTCCACAATGGCATAGGCCATGTGATTATAAGGCGTTTGTCCTCATTAGCTGCTTTTATACTCATGTTAAACTAGCTATTATCCTTCGCTACAAAAGACAGAACATAAATTTTAATTTGTACGTGCTCTCTTTCCGTATGATTACGGCTAACCTGCTAGTAATGTGTCTGTTTACGCAGACGCTTGTGCTGCCACATTTTTGCACTAGCACAATCTCCAATTTATTAGACACGGATGACAGAAGCCTGATTGCTTATATGGGTGATGTGCATGACAAGGAGGAACCAACAATTAAAAACATGTCAGGAAGTTCTAATGCCATGCTCTGACTGAAACTCCCTTAACAGGAGCAGGCTTCGAAAGAGCACATGCTGTGTCTTATGTCTCAGAATGGTGAGTCAGTCATTTCATTACTCATTTGTTCTTGATCCCTCCTGTAACACTCTAATGCTTGGCAGGGTCCTCTGTGCCTAATGCTTCCACGCAGAGGCACATTATTCACAGAAAAACCTCAGGCAAATGCTTTGGAAGGTTTCTACAAGTCTGGACCTGCAGTCTCTGCTTGTAAACTAGTTCCATTCGTTCTGAATGCAGGAGTAATCTTCCCCCTGTATGCATACGTGCTTAATAATTATTCAGGCTTCACAGAGAGCTGGGACATAACTAATAACTTCATTTCTTTTTTTAACCAGACAATTACTGGTGTCATTTAAAGAGAAGACAAGAGAATGATGCAAAACTAAACTCTACCTCTCTGACAAAAACAATGATTAAACCCAAATTTATAGAAATGATTATAAACCTTTGCAGCATAAACTATGTTTTTCCTCCGTTTGCTTTCCTTGGAATAATAGTATTTTTACAGAGCCTGTATACTGCTCAATTTTTGTGTTTATTTTTATTAACTTATGCATTACTCCAGAAAATAAGTCTTAATATTTATTAATATGTACAGTTAGTAACTACTAAATGTAATCAATTGGAACTGAACTGATAGCAACTGCAGAATTGATGACTATTAGAAAATCATCTTTCAATTAAAAGGGCCAATACCCAAATGTGGCCACACTCTTACTTACTTCTAACCAGAAAGTGATCCAAATATATCAGTTTCACTACTTTGCTGACAGGATGGAATAGGAACCTCCTAATGTCACTGGCAAAAGGCTTTCAATTCTTGGTCCCCTCATACTAATAATGTCCTTTTGAGTGAGTATTGTAAAGGCATGTGGTTCAAGGACCCTCAAGGTTTAGACTGATAAAGATGAAATACCCAGTAAATATTCAAAGCTCATTGAAAACCCGAATGAGTCGAATCCACCAGGAGTATGAGGGAGTGGAACGTAGAAAAGCTTGCTTTTATTCTTGTGGGACAAATCTAGAAGTTATTATACCAAAGGTGGATTTAAGAAAACAACAACAAAAAGACAAAAAAGCATCTATAACACTTTCCCTCCAAGCTGGTTTATGGAAATAAAATAAAAAAAAAAAATAGTCACAGCCTTCCTGTGAAGAGACAAAATCCCCAAGATCAATAACAACAACTAATAAACTCATGCGATGAAGGAGGAATATGGTTTCCAGATATTCATAGCAAGTCATTCTAAGATTGGACAATCTACCTAAAATAACGATTTAAAAGAATAAAAATACCCCTGTTAGGCTTTTAGTGGAGAATTTATATTATTATGCAAATTATGGACCAATTCTTTGATCAATGCAGGTGGTGAAACCCACAAAAACAGTGATTGGCAGCAGTAGAATATAGACCACAGTCACATCAAATGAGATTCAAAACATACAGTATTATATAGTGCAGGATTTATATTTTCATCTAATGGAAATCTGTTATGACGCCCAAACTTTTTAAGGGCATAGACATATGAAACAAGAAGAAGATAAACTAATCAGAGCTGTGGAGTGCAGTTTCAGCAATGTGTGGGTTGCTGTGATCTCCTAACTGACAGCATGTTCCAGACTAAATTACAATGTGGACTTGAGTTGCTTAAAGAGATGAACACAAGATAATGGATTGCTGCATGCAAAAATAGCACAAAAATATAAAAGTGCTCTGGATGCAGAATATTGGAGATGATGTTAAAACATGAGGCCTGCACCCAACATCCAAATCCAGGTTGTTGGATGCAGAGAGGGGGGTACGCTGCTGTGCTTGATGTTGTACTATCTTTTTGTTAAGCAGTTTTAGTTGGGTATCACTGGAAGCTAGTCGTGTATTCTTTATACATCGTAAAAAGCATGCTGAAACAATTTCAGATTGGATAACTGCTTTCTGTGAAACAGGCTGCCCTAATTCTTCCAGATGTGGATGAACCTGATGAGCCTAATGGAGACTGGAACTTTATTAGATTTTGTCTTGAGAAAGCTTCAAAAAGATTCTGTATTATTCAATCTCTGTCTCTATTCTGGTGTCTTATTGTAAAGCTTTTTTATATCTGTAGAGGGAATGCAGATTATCATCACAGGTTATCTTTGGACTTTTAACATAATGGCACAGAACATTAAGGAACCCTGCTTCTGCCTCGTATAGCTCGCACATCAAATGTAAGTCTGTATAGATAATCTCCACCAATTAAATTTAATGGAATCTTACAGACAGGATAAAAATAAAGTGATATGTCAGAGTGTTCTTCCATAGAATTCATTTCTCATCTGAAAATAACACTGCAAACGCCTGCTGCTCGGAAAGACAAATACGCTTTATGAAAATCTTTTGATGTCTGATCACAAGAAGCAGATGATTTGCAGAACTAATTTAAGCTAGAAGGTTGCCTCCTAGATTATCTTTGATGTCTGATAACCAATACATAATCATTGCATGAAATAAGGTTTTATGGAGAAAATGATGAAAAGCTGCATTATAATCTAATTCCATGCACCGAGTTTGGTTAAGTGATCAAGCATCTTTCTCACACTATTAGGTGCATGGAGGTTATCCAGATAGAAAAGGAGACTCAATTTCAGCTGAGTAGTCATACCCTCTCCTTTTCCGCCTTTATCTTTCGCTGCATCCAAATCCCAGGAGACCTTCTCCCTTGCCGGCAGCCATCGCTCCTGCCACTGCTCATTAATTAACCTTTGCTGCAGCCACCATCAGTCAGAGCAGCCTGATATTCTGGAGAAGAGTAATCATCGATACCATACAAGGCCTTTGTGCTGGGGAATTAGCTCGCTAATGGAGAGCAACACCATCATTGTTGAAAGTTTCAAAACTTCCATTTGAAAGTGATGTGTGATTTGTTGTGAGTGAGTCCTTCAGATGTCAGCAGATTGGCTCTGAATGGCTTCACTGATGGTGTGTAAGCAGCTGGCAAAGCCTCTCTCCTATATTTAGTCATTTTCAGTGCAGTAAACAACGCCTGTAAGGTCCTCAGATCCTACTGTTCAAATATACCTGCTGATGACACTGCTGTGTTTGGACACCGGGACGTGGAGATCCCAGGAATTGCTGTTAATAAGAGTTGACTTGCAAGGAAATATGGCGCCCTGTCAATTTGCAGCTGTTGGCAAGTAATTTCTGTAGTGAAAATGGGATCTTCTGTGCCAATAAAGCACAGCAGCCACTGCTAATGAAGCCCAGTCTGCTCTTATAGCGCAGGGAAATCAGACCAGATGAGGCGTTTTGAATTTCACTTCAGGCAAATCTCGATACTGAGATACTCTCACAGTTGTATATCAAAACACTCCTCGAGGCTTTGCACAGTCCTAGCTGTCATTCTTTAAAGTTTGGCGGATACATGAATACCAGCTGAGTTTTTCAAAATTAACTGCATAACAGGGACATTAATATAAATGCTATGTTCCCAGAGAATTTATGCACAGCGTTTTGGTGTCATTGGCTAATTTCAAATGTATGTTCTTCCATTTGTTTATTGTGCAAACATCATTTTCTTGAGCCTTACACTCCACTGGTGGGAGTTTTAAGCTGCTATGACCATTCCTTTGCCTGAAAGTCAAATGAAAGTCTGTGGAAATTGAATTTTTTCTGCTTAGCAATATGAGGCGACTGAAAACGATTCAAGACTTTGCTTTGAGAAGTTTCTGACTTTTCGACTTTGAAAGTGAGACCCCTCGAAATAAACCAATATTCTGTCAGCTTAACCTGTCTCTCTTGACATTTTAGTTAATCCCCACTCTTGTTCTGTATATTATGGACAGTTTGCAGGGTAGACACAGCTCTCTACCCCTAGGAAAATGAGCCACTCTAGTATCGCTTTGAGTAGAGCTCCTCTCTTTCTCCTATTTCAACGCCTGTGGTTTGCTAGCTGTGCAGAAATGAGCAGAATGATGCGTAAGCTGGAAAAGGAGATAAAAGGGGGGGCAGAAAAAACAAAATCGACTAAATGATTTAGCTGTGCTTTGACTAATGTAAGTTTACCAGTTCTGTTATGGAGAGGGTTAGCCACTGTTTTCATGTAATGAGCTCTGTCTGTCTATTAAAGCAAAGGGTGGCCAAGCTGCAGCATTTAAAGCCTGGTGTTATTCTGAGGTGTAGGATTGAATCCAGCTGGCCCGCTGACAGACAGACAGGGGAGAGGCCCTTTTCCTGGATGACACACTCAGTAGTCCTTCATTACTGGGACCGAGAAACCATAACCCGGCTGTCAAAGTGCTGCCGCGGCCACCGCTCTCCTGAACCATGTCTAGTCGAGGCATGTCTGCCAAGCGGATCATTTTCATGTTTTATGTGATGCACAAAAGAACTAATAGGGAAGATAGCAAAACAGACACAAATGCGTGGTTAAATATTTGTGGGGACATCCCATGCAGCCTTTTTGCATCAAGCATGAGTCATTGACCTCTAATTAGTGGGATTTATGTATTATGGAGCAATAACAGCGTCGGTGACATCGGTCATTGCATGCCTGGGAAATTAAAGCAGAGCAAAGGCTTGTTGCTAAGTCATTGGAAATGAAATAACTAATGCGGGACTTGTAGCCCATATCCTTACTTACATATTCTCATCTCACAGTCTTTTGATAGAACAGAAATGGAAAACTACTTCCCACAATAAAGAATTGACAGGAGACCCGATGGGGTAAGGAATTCATGCACTGTGAGCTTCAGAGATAAGCCAGTCATTATACTCCACACAGATTTTATATCATGCCCTTCCCATAACTATCCCACCCAGTGTGGCTATCTCTACATCTGGAATCAGTCCAACACCACAAACTTGAAATTAGTTTTTGTCCCCTTGTGGTGTCTCTCCTTTCTTTCCTTCAAAAAGAAACTTCTCTTTCAAGAGGGCCTTACATTTCCTTGCAATCACACTATTGGCAATGTACAGCTTCTGACAACATGTTTTATTTTTAAAAGAGACATCTTGACACTGACGGGCGGCAGAAGCCGAGAGACATTCGTCAGTTTCTTCTCGTCCCCCGCGATTTTTAGCTGCAGAGCAAGCCAGATGGTCAGATTCTCTGCTCATATGGTTATGTTCCTTAGAGATCACCATTTTTGGCCTGATTGGAAAAAAAACATATAAAAGTGGCGAGATGTTAAGAAATGATAACAGCTGAAGAAGGTCAGGACAGCAGTATCACTGCTTTGAAGAGAGTGTTTTTAAGGGGAAATGTGCCTCCTCCCTTACACAATTATTCACTGCAAAGCACAGTGACATTTTACTGTAAAAAAACTCCAATTCATATTTATCAGAGGTCGAAGAGACAAAAGAAAACAAATGAACAAGGTGCCATCTTTGCTGTTTTAAAATGCGGATGATTTGTAGGTTATAGTGCCTGTTAAAGTCTCATCTGTCTTCTGTCAGAGGATAGAAATACCACAAGACTGCAGGATGAACTCTTCTAACAACTGACGTTTTACTTTTTCAAATTTAAGAAGCCACTTACCTGTGCATACTAGAGCAGTGCAGCAGATAACTTCACATTACAGGGAAATTGTTCACAGATGGATACAAGTTCCCTAATTGGCACATAATCCCTATTAGCCGTTTGAAAACTCACAATGGTGGCAATTTTCAATATGGCTGTCAACAAAAGCACTGGACTATCGTTTGTTGTTCAGGCAAAGTGAACTGGACTTGCTTTTTTGAATTATATTAGTGTCATTATATTCATGTTCAAATATGCAAAAGTCAACGTTAGTATTTGCACACTATTTGTTTCAATCACACTTCTGGAGCCCTTACACGCTGCACTGGTTTTCCAATTCTCACCCATGGCTCCCAAAAAGCTTGTTTAGTGTGGTTTGTGACATAAGGAGGGGGTTGACTACTATTCAGAAGTTTGGTGGTTCAATCTTCATCTCTGTATGTTAAAGTGCCTTTGGGCAACATACTGAACCCTAAGTACCTCCAGATGTATCCTTCTGGGTTTGCAAGGGGCGGGGGGTGGATGCAACTAGCACTTTTAAGAGTGGTAGGCGAGAGTAAAACAGTGTTACCATGGACTAAACTAGGACAGGTTGTAATATACATATATACATAAGTTATATGACTTAGCCAATATAGCGAACTGCTGGGCAGCACAGCAAAAAGGTTTTAGGTCTGAATCAGTCCAAGTTATCAGGTTAACTAGTGATTCTAAAGTGGTTGTTGGTGTGAAAGGAAATAGTTACGTCTCCATGTGTTAGCCTGTTAATGACAATAACTGATGATAATAATTGAGCAGAGCCAAAGGTTAGGAAAAGGGAAATGGTTCTTCAAAATAAAGTTTTGCCTTACCGATACAGACAGGCACAGATTCTACTTTGATGTCAAGTGGTTTCAGTCTCCAGGTTGTGTCACATTTTTCACAGTTTGACCTATGGCTCGGAGAGTAGCTGGGTAGTGTTTAAAAATAAGTCACTTTCATGCAAACATTGGGGTGACAACACCAATATGCTAGCAACCAATATGCTAGCAATCAAAAATCATGAGGAGATTTTTGCCAACCAGTTGTGGAATACAAACATTTTCCAATGGTAGATCACTAGGGAAAAAAATGGGGGGGGGGGTCACAGTACCTTGGCCTGTGTGAATTTGGCTTTAGAAATAGTTTTCCCATCAACTGCCTTAGATACGAAAAAAAAGTACGTGTGTGAATGGGTAATTAAGGCATGAGTAGAAATCTTTACATAAGAACCAGTCCATTTAACTTTTACTTCTCCACAATAGTGAACAAGTTAATCACATGGTTAGCAGTCACATACAGTATCTCCAAAACCTCATAAAGGGCTCTTCATGCACTGATTATATGAAAGTTATTGAATTGAAAGGGAATAAATTAGCACTGAATGTTACATTTCCTAATCACTAAATCATCACTAAATGGTGAAAGGCACTATGGCACTATGCAGCTGCAATTCATATCACACGTTTGGAACAGCATGTAACACACATGTGATTGCGATTATCTTGTTTTCCTTCAGACAAAGAAGCTTTGAGGATTTTTTTTAATTTATAAATTTGAGTTACCTGTAGCCAAACGAATAAAAATAAAAAGTAAAACCTCAGCAATTTCCTAATGTTGTAAACCTGCTCAACATTTGGCAATAAACCCCTTTCTGATTCTGATTCTGATTCTGAAATGTATCCAGTTATTGTAGTTTTGTGGGAAAAATGCTTTTTCCTAAAATGGCCCAAAAGGAATGGGCAGCACGGTGGCACGGTGGTTAGCATTGTTGCCTCACAGCAAGAAGGTCCTGAGTTCCATTCCACCATCAGGCCGGGGTCTTTCTGTGTGGAGTTTGCATGTTCTCCCCGTGTTTGCGTGGGTTCTCTCCGGGTACTCCGGCTTCCTCCCACCGTCCAAAGACATGCAGCTTGTGGGGATAGGTTAATTGGATAATCCAAATTGCCACTAGGTGTGAATGGTTGTCTGTCCCTGTGTGTTAGCCCTGCGACAGACTGGCGACCTGTCCAGGGTGTACCTTGCCTCTCGCCCTATGACAGCTGGGATAGGCTCCAGCGCCCCCCGCGACCCTGAAAAGGATAAGCGAATGGATGGATGGATGAAAATTCAAGTGGGTAATGGGATTTTTCAAATGAATGGCTCTGGAGTGACACACATCTAAATTCTGGCACTTGTATCCACTTTTGTGAGATTGTTTCAGTTATCTAGTGCACTAAAGAGGATTCACCATCAGAGCCAAAGTAACCTGCTTAAGGGCAGAAGGGTGAAATTGCACTCCCGTTCCTCTTCTAGGGCCTCAGGGTCTGTATGGTCTTCAGCTTTCTGGCTTTTATGCTTTAATATTCTTAAAGCAAGGAAACTTTCTCTGTCACATTTTTATGGATCAGTATTCAGAGAGATTTTTCCATACATCCCCTATTTACATTGCCAAGCTTGGTAAGCTATAATCTAGATGAATAACAGTTGTTGTGTGCACCGTGGCTCTTTTTTGAAACACATAAACCCGATCAAATTGTTTTCAAATGCGAATCCTTATGTTAACCTGAAATGGCAGAAAATGCTACCACAAATGTTCAGTCTTTCCTCAGTCACTAACCATAAATTATTTACGATCAACTACAGATTTCAGACAATAAATAGTCTCCAACATGCTTTTGTTTCATATTTGTCAGTGTTCATTGGTTTCTAAACAGTGTATGTGGCATAATAATAATAATAATAATAATAATAGTAATAATAATAATAGTAATAATAATAGTAGTAATAATGATAATAATAATAATAATAATAGACTGTATATAAAAGGTGGGTATCACCACCGTGACCTTAGTTAATAGTTCGTCCTGTAATGAAACTCCAGTCACTGGACTGACTGCAAAAGTGAAGAAAAACTGCACGCTGATATGGTAGCAACATCTTAATCATAAGGTAGGTCCACCCTAAAGCTTGATCATGGTCTTTGACTCGAGCAGTCAATCTAACTTAAAAATCAGAGACCACATTGTGCTGAATACAACTTAAAACTAGCTACAGGGTTCTTAAAGCAATTGGGAACATGTTTACTGAGGTTACGCAGCAAGGGAGAAAGCTGAAAGCTGTTTTCCTGACTCATATCTTTTGCTTGCTAGTTATAATTAGCAGGTAAACACTGTGCAGTGTTAATGCAATCCACTTCTTCACAAAACACCCTCCATTTCTTTGGAATTTACAACATTTCCATCAAATAAACTAGATTTAAGATGTGACATTTTCCCCACACAAGAAATACAAAATTTATTTAATCTCCTTCTTAGTTTAAAGACTTGCTAGCGTGATCATAGTAAATTGCTTCTTGGAAGGCAAGTTTGATGCAAAGAAAATGGACTGCTTCCCAAATAGTGTAGATGTAAGTGCATTTCTGAAATACATCAACCCAAGAGACTGACTAGACTAGACAGATACTGCTAGCTAATGCCGACTTGAGTAGCCAGCAACTTTCAATTACAAGGGATGCTCTTTTGAAGTGGCAGACATATTAAGAGGAGAATACCAAAACAATTTTTCTTTTATTGATCTCCTACTGTATCACTGAAATCAAAGAAAACAAGAACCTAATGGATGCTCACTGCCAGAAAGCACTTTTTGAAGACTGAAGCTGGCCCACTTCATCTTATCACTTAATTATTTGGCAATGAACGCCAAAAACAAGCGCTCTTGTACAACACCACACCTAATTACCCTGCACAATCAAAAGCCTTTCAGATCATAATGCTGCATGTACAAGGTTTATATTTTCATCATTCTTAACAGTTTCTTACCAGATTGTCTGTGTCATGTGTCAAATCAGGACCGCAATTTAAAACAAAATGTTATCAAACCGGACATTCTCCTCTGTCACAGCAACGTTGGTTTTAATAATTCATGACTCCTGACAAACTTCCTCTGGTCTCTTGAGTTCCTGCATTTTTAGCAACATGAGGTTTTCAGGGACTGCTAGGTGACGCAACTACGCAGTGGCTTCCAGGGTGTTTACTTATTGTCATTTGTACCCTTTCGCAAACACACTTTGACAGGTTTTGATTTGACTTGAAGGCACGGATGATGGCATTACTTTAATAACCATTCATGGTCACTGCGGCTTTGCTCCAGAGCATTTACTATAACAGGAGTAATGTGTGGATGGTGTCCCTCTGGCTGGGCTGCCTCATTAAATGGCTGGAAAAGAGTGGCTGGCTGCAGGGGTGATGCATTATTGATGAGAGAGCTTGATTAATTGAAAATATCCTCCACACCAGGGGAGGGTGTGTGCATGCGCGGGCGTTTTATGTGTGTGCGTGCGGTTGGAGTAAGTGGCTTCATTTTGTGTGGACAACTTAATCAGTTGATGCATAGCGCATTTTCTGATTATTATTCTGGACAGCGCTCACTGTCAAACATCTACTGTATGTGCACTCACAAACATGGGTGTTGTAAATGATATTGTTTCATACTGCGTAAGCCAAGTCCAGGTGGGAGTAATAGGCAATCTGCAGATTGTCAGTTAGTATTAAACAATAGAAGATATTTGCATTGGGACTAAGAACGTTGTTCATCCCCCTCAATGTTGGACTCCTGCACCTGCGACACCAGCTGAGTGCTGTAAATAAAAGATGAAGCTGTCAAGAGATGAGCAACAGGACCAAAATGAATTAGTAAAAGTAATCACTTGCTAACAACACCGAAGAGGGTTTTGAAAGCTTTTGACTCAGAGGTTGGATCGGAAAATGAGGCTTAACCGGCGTCTTTTGCTCAAATGAGACAGTTTCTCCTCACAGAGACCAAAACTAATGATGCATTTGGGTGCTCTTCATCAACTCGTTAAGTCAGATATTTCTAAGTTAATTGCCCATCCATTGGTCTACACAGCCTAATAATACAAGCAATACACTGGATATGTTTCATAATCTGAGACTTTAAAATGCATTTCAATTTGAAACCGTCCCTCAAGACAAATATGACAATCCTAGAAAGAGATGAAATCTGTTAGGAGTCACTTCTACACTGGCTTTTTCATGTGTTTTGCCAACCTAGAAGACTGACATTTGTCCCTCATTGTGTTTTTCATTTTACTTTGGCCTTAACTTGCAATTAACTTTTGTTTTCATTTCCTTTTTCATCAACTTTACGCATTCAAAACTGCTTGCTCAGGTTTAGGAAACAATTATGGTTTGGGATAAAATAGTTCCCTTTTCTAACATTAACACAACAAGTAGAAAAAAGTGCACAGACACTACATTAAAATTTGACAGAGGGATCATTTACAAGCATCATCATGCAAGGAGTTGAGAGTAAGACCCACCTCACTATAAACCTCGAGCAGCTTTGACAAAACGGCAGCAGGCTGTTTGAAGATTTGAAGTCCTTTTCTGTAAGAGTCGACAAACCACTAACATAAAGTGTCTCCATCACTACAAGGTCGCCTACTTCTCATGACATACATTCTTCAAGTAAGAAGGTGACTGCATTCATTTGAAGTGCATACAAATTGCTTTGCAGGGAACAAGCATTTTATTCCATAAGTACATTTCTCAAGACGTGTGAAGGTAATATGCATGCAGTTTATGTCATCAAAATCAACATCATATAAACAGCTGGCCACAGAGAGCATAGTGGATTCAGAATTGTAAAGCCTTGAGTGTGCTTCAAGAGCTTTACTCACATTATTCTTTCTTAAACACCCTTTTTACCTTTTCCAGTTTCTTCATTGTCTGGACATGTCTAACATTTCTGTAACAAACAGGTCGCAAATCATGACTATTTCATACAGCCTGTGTACAAGTAAGAATGTTTTTACTGTTCTTGCTCTAAAGCCCTGTTTTTCTACTCTGCTAACAACTGCTTCAAACACTTCATGCATTCAGCTAAGTGCAGCTCTGTGAATACCTTACTGACTATCTTGTCTTTCACTCTGAGTGGCCTTCAGTCTTGTTCACACACTTCATAACAACTGGTCAGGGGAAAAACTACAAGTGAATAGAGCAAAAAAACATAAACTGTATATCACCAAGAAACTTCCCTAGTAGAATACTTATGCTATTTTTGTACTGTGTGCTTTGTGAAATCCTTCAATATGCGCACAAAGTCCTATCTACAGTAGCTAAACAGTTATGTATACTTTTCCACAAATTAAGCTTCTGCATACGTTCAATAAGGAAGATCAGTAATCACTCATCTGCCTGTTTTCCTTATTGTTCAACTCCTAGTCTGTTCATTAATTACATCGCACAATTCAATTTCTCCACATCTCCACTTCACTCAAATCAACCCAAGAGCTCCATCTAAGCCTCAATCTTCAACTGCAACACCACCAGTGACTACACTCTGGGGGTCCGGTCCCAAGTCCTGTCACAGCTGGGATTTCATTTCACCATGTTGGGTCACCGGAGTCTAATCGCCAGCTATATATCTTAATAATAGCAAACAAATAGCCCTCTCCTTATTGAACTAAAATCTGTCTGGAAGATGGCTTTAAACACTTGTCTGATTTTCTTGACATTTTAGACTCAAGCTCATTATGTAGAAATCTATGGTGAAATTCAAAAGAAGTATTTTACCATATAAATATGTCTAAATAGTCTCTCTAGTTTATTTGATCCATTAGGACGATTATTTAATGTGCATGTTTTCTGAAATCCTTTTTCGTTTTCGTGCTCACCACAGAGGATCATCTTCCTGCATCTCACCCTATTCCTAGAATCCTCCCCATCATAAAATTCATGAATATTCTCTGTGGGTTTTCCTCTTGCTTGGCAGCTTTATCTTCTGTGCAATATGCCTACTATCCCGTGCACATGACCAAACACCCTCAGCCTTGCCTCTCTAACTTTGTCTCTAATCTGCTCATTTCGAATCCTATACCTCCTGGTCAGTCCTGACAAAAGTCTTAGTATATTCAACTCTGTCACATCCATTTCTGCCTTCGGTTTATCTGAAATAAAAGAACAAATATGCCTTTCGGTGTGGAGTTGCAATACCAAGTCCAAATGCATGCACTTGGTGGGGTTAGGTAAGCTGGTGATTTTAAATCACTCATTGGTGTGGATGTAAGTGTGAAGGGTAGTCTGGCTCTCTTTGTTAGCCCTGCTTTAGGCTGGTGACCTGTCCACAGAGTAGCCCGACTTCTCTCGCTCCAGTCTGAATCGGAGGAGAATGGATGGTTGGATGGTTGGATGGATATTTTCTTCCTGCAACACTCTTGAAAAAAAAAAAAATTCAGAACCAAAATAACACAAAATCTCAAAATTTACCATCACAAACAAAAAAAAATAGAAAACATTTTGCCAGTTCAGTATCAGCAAATCTTTTGGAATCGGACAGGCCTCCTCAGCCTGTTGTCCAGAAATGTGGGCTTAGGAGACTTAGAGTCCCCTCCATTATCTTGTTACCTCCCCATCCTTTGTCAACATGCAAATTTACTCAATTCTCCTCAGTGAAGTTTCATTAAGTCCCATCAAGACTGCCATCAGGATTCTGTCTGAAGTCATGCCAGGGGAAATTACAAGCCCTCCTGGCAGCTACTAATAACGAATGACTTATATATAAACCCACATTAATTTGGAATTCATAAAGGCGGAATATATTACAGAGTGAGTCACTTTTAAAACGCTTAAAGGACATAAACTTGTTTTAGCCCTTAGTCTGATGAGACATTAACTGACTCAAATGTGGCCTTCATTGCATATTCAGTGATAGCAAATCGCCCACACATCAAGGCGTTACAAAGTGCACGTTAAACCTGGCATGAAGCACAGTCCCGAGGCAAGTACACTACTGAAATATTTTGTGATATATAAAAGTACTGAATTACCAATTTGTCCATGGGTGCTGCAAATCAGCAAATTTCAAACTAAAAAGTAGCAAAGAGAGAAGTTGAAGGTATGGGCTGAAAAATGATGCTGGGTGCTTTTTCTCCAAATGCCTGGCTTCATGGCAGTAAATGTGGCATAATGAGTCCCTAAGCTAAGGCTGCAGTCACACACGGTTTGCATTTATGTTAAAGGTTGGAGTCTGTTCTCAGCTCTCTCTTGAGACATGACAGATAAACAGAAAAATATTACTATAGAAACAACACGCTGGACTCGTTTGGCTATTATGCCCGGGTGCTGAATGAATCACTATGTCTTAATGAAGAAAGCAGTTCCACATATTTACTTGCTTTGCAGAGATTTCAGGTCAGAACCTCCTACACTGTCACAAATTAACACACCGAGACCAGGTTTCTATAACTTAACAGCTTTTCTTTCTTTCAAGGACAAAATCAGGTATTGCTACAATTGTAGCTTATAGGCAAACATGTTGTTGTTGTGGAGTTAATCAACTCATCTTAAATGCCACAATGGGAATAATCCATCTTTCAGATCTTTTAAAAAATGCAAAAAATCCATGAAACCTCAAGCTGAGAAGAAAAACACTCTGCTTCTTGAGGTCAACTCCGGTGCCCACGTAATGCAGTTCATCAACCATTCATCTGTGTCTGATTAAATTCCCCAGTGTCTGATCTTTCACACGTAGAAAATTAGAAAAAAAGTGACCGTCTTAGGCAATTCTTTCTTATGCTCAAAAAATATTCCTCACCCTCAATAAACATGAAGTAGTACTTTTGAGTAAAATGCAACTGAAATATATAAAATTAAAGGTTCATTTAATCAAATAATTAATCATCTTGTCAAATTTGATTTGGCCCAATTCCTTTACACTGTTAATTCCATTAAATTTAACATCATACAGTTTTGCATTGTAATTATGTAATAAAATCACATGGAACATTTACATGTACATGTAGTTAAAATAGAAAACGTGAGCTTTTTGGGCACAATTTATTGGAACGTACACGTGTAACCTTATCTTTGTTAGAAAAAAAAGAAGACTACAACTGCTTACTATCATAAAGCAGCCATAAAGTGGAATTCTGGTTGGAAAATCTAAATACTAGAAATGCATTAAACTATATGTAACGTTTGACCCTTTATGCATACGCTGGACATGAGTGTGATGACAGCAGAACTTTGATTTACAACTGTGGTTTTGTTCAGCACTGGGACACAGACACCCCCGCTCTCTGCTGTCACGTCCGCTCTCCTCCCTCTCCGACTTTCACTGTGAACATATAAAGAGTCACAATCACCTTCAGATCCCAGCACACCTGTTCACCCCGCCCCTGCGCTGCCCCGGGAGCTCACTGCGTCACCCCTCCTCTGCAGCTGGCCAGAGACCACACCCACACCACACTATATTTGAATGAAGAACACAAAGATTTCAGCTGATTTTAAAGGACATCTAAGATGTGAAAACAGAGAATATGGAATACTTTTGTTTTTGGTTGTAAAAGGAGATATCTTCAAAATTAAAAGCAGATATTACTGTTTCTAACATGAAAAAAATCAAATGCCTAAAATCTGCATAGTGACTTTAAGAAATGATTTTATTTTATAACGTTAATAAACATTAAATTTCAACACAACTTAAGTGGCTCTGCTTATGCTAATGCAGCATCACACCATGTTTACTGTAACAACATTGTTTTATAGTGTTTGCAGTTTTCACCATTTTGTCCTACTATTTTAACATGCTGTCAATTGTTTGTGAATAGAAAACACAAAATACCAGAGGGTTACATGAGCCTGTGCTGTGCTACTGTAAACTCTATCAATTTATCAGATATTTATTAATATCTAGATACAAAACGATATAATAATGAAACAGTGAATGCATGGCCCCCTTTTGGTTTAGCCTGGAACATGTAGCAAAAATAGATTTTTGATCAGTGGTGTCAGGAGTAAATTCAGTAAATACATTTTTTAACAACTTTACCGTGTTTGCTATCCTACTCCACCGATTCCTGTAAGCTTAACAACAATAGCCCTCATACGTGATCCTAACTCGGAAACACTAATTCACTACTTGACATTTTATTAGGAACCGTCTTAGACCAACAGACCACGATTGCCCTCCTTACAACCTCACTCCCAGAAATTTGAATCTACAAAGAACAAACATATTAATTAAGATTAAATGATTATTGTCAAACTCTTTTCAAATGTACAAGATAATATTTTAGAATTTCCTTTTTTCCTCTCTAAAGCTAAAAATTCGAAAAACTTGCTACAGGTAAATTAACATTCATCACATCTGAACAGTCACATGATCTTGAACATTGCTTTCATGTCTTGTGTTCATGTAAAAAAAAAGAAAAGAAAAAAGCCTGGAGCTGTTTGTAACTGCCCATCACATCACTCCACCACATTGTTTTGTCTCTTCGCCTGTGATGTGTCCTTTTAACTGACCCTTTCTCATCCGAGGACCACTGATTGTAGATAATAGCTTATTCCTGAAAAAAATCAATCAGATTGCCTTTAAAGATTGTTGGCCCGCGTGTTTGCTGCTCGTAATGGTGTTTGGACTGCTCATATTAAATGAGTGTGGTCATATTAAATGAGAATCGTGCCCTATGACCGAAAACTCGTAGAATTCAATTTACAAACATTTAAGCATCAGGTAGTTAGATAAAGACCATCAATATGCTTTCCTCCTTGACACGTGATGTATTTTCGCTCAAGGACAGCTTAATGTGAACTGTGAGCAAGGGAACATTTTCAGTTTTCAATAAAGCCTGGATGATGTTGCTAATAGAATTCACTTCCTGTTACAAATGAGAGGCACATAATTGGAAAATAATAATCCACGATAGTAAATTGGAATAATTTCAAGGTCTTGTAACCTAAAGGTGCACAATTCAGAAATTCATTTGAACTTTTTCTTCACTGCCCCTTGAATAATATGCCCCTTCATTCACAGTAGTGGGGAAACTGGAAGGAATGAAAATTAGATTTCTTGATTTGATGTCATTTTTGATCAAGGTTTCTCAGCCAGACTGATTGCAGTGCCAACGTTTGGCAGACGTAATGTCAATATCAACCTGGTTTGCTGTGTTTTCTTTGGCTGCCGTGCCAATTTACTGTAGACTTTCATTAGTGTTATTGGCAAAGATGCTGGGTTAATGTTTGATGGAAAAAATTAAAGGGGTCATTTGCTATTTCAAGAAAATTCTCATTAGCAGAATCCAATATTTTGCAAGTGATGAACATAGAATATGCTGAATTTTATGCATCAGTCAGAGGAGTTGTATTTCTGCAGTATTTAAAGACATACAGACATGGCAGTTTAGTTGATTTGCATGATCATTTACACAAGTTACTGTTCAATAATGTTACATATGTTTTGTTTAATCATTTGGGAATTTATGCTTTCCATTTATTTTGTCATGTCTACATTTTAAAGCACTGTTCCCTTGTGGAACTGCCTTAAGTTAAAAAAAAAGAGCCTTTTGTTCAACTTCTATGTTCATAAGCGGGTAGTAAAAGTAAAACTTTATATCTATATATTTTTTAAAACAAATCGCTAAAAACATTAAAACCAAAAGACATCCAGAAGCAAGTTTCAAAAGATTTTTTAGTACGGTAGATTTTTAAAAGATAGTCGACAGATGTCTGGCTCAGTGGGAGAGACTTCTGGAGTCTGGGGGCCACTGTTGCAAAAGCTCTGTCTTATTTAGTTCTCAGCCTTGTATGTTGCACAGCCAGCAGGCCATAACCACAGACCTTAGGGTCTTGCTGGAGATGGAGTTCTAGTTCTCTGATGTAAATTAGTGCTTGTCCATACAGAGTTCTAAAAGTCAGTCTTAAAGTGGATTCTGAAGTTAATGGGAAGTCAATACCACTGAATTAGCAAAGGTGTGACACATGAGTATGTACAATACTCAATAACCTGCAGATATTCCAGGAAAGCTTTTTTAAGACAGGTCAACAGGGAATTACAATAATTCAGAGTGTGATAGAATAGAACTCAACTTGGCAGCATTTCTTAAGTGATAAAAGCGAGACTGAAGGAAATTAATGTGAGCATCCAGAGAGATTATTAAATGTCATAGATGGCATAAAAGTGACAGTAAATCCCCTTAAAATACTCAGAATTCAATGGAGAGGGAGCCAATATAACAACAACCATAGAGGCCCCAAAACAGTACCTTGTGGCACATCGGTGTGAAGTCACAACCTTTTCTAAATGCTTAATAATCAAAGGTAATTTATTCATCACTTATCATAGATTCATGTCCTTGAATGTTTTGCTCCATATTTCAGTGTGTATATTTTCATCTTTAATAACTCTGATAAACACTGAGTTTAAACTGCACTAATTCATTCGTTAAAAGTTCCACTGAAATTCAAAAACATTCAAAAGAATGCACCCAAAATCTGAAGGATTCAAACGAAGCATTTTATATAAATATTTTCTAAGGTTTAGTTGTCTTAAATATGTTCGGAGTCTTTCCGTCATATTTTGTAGAAACTGTCAGCAATCAACATATACTTGTTCACAACTTAACTTTACAATTGTGACAGCTTTGTAGAATTGTCTGGTCCTGTTACTTGGTCTTACATGAGATTATCAGAAAGGTCATCTCACTCAGGCAAGATCTGCATCAGCTGCATGGCTGACAGGTGTTAATGGCTTTTCAGGTTTATGTATCCATTCTGTCACTTTTTCTTAAACATACAGGGGCTGTGTAGAAGAAAATAAAGTTGTTGTTTTAACTTAAAGCTTTTTTTTAATTAGCTACTTTTAATTAACTAATTAACTAGTTTTTAATTAAAACTAACATATAATATAACTAATATTTGAATACAAAATTAAACAAAATTTATGGTTATAATGGATGGCTTCAGGATGACCAGATGTTAGTATAGCCAAAGATAGACTGACAGAGTCTTCCACACTCTGCAGACAGACTATGCTTTATGATGCAGCACTGTATAGAATTAATGGAGCTTGAGTCAAATAATAGCAGAATAAAAGCAAATCATGTAGATCTGGCATGCACCCACGGCATGGTATGGATGTATATTTTATGTGTATATTTCCCACTCGTGTATGTGCAGCAGTATATCACTTTTTGCTCTGGTAAGACTTAGCTTAATCCTCCGTGTAAAGAACAGACTTTTAGTCAATCTTGTCTGAACACACATGTGTTTAGTGCAAAGTGGTGCAGACTTGCTGCAGTAACTCATAAGTGCATCAGGCAGTTGGGCTTGTAAAACCTGCAGATCTACTTTGCTGTTTTTATTAGGTCTTTTAGATGGTAGGCTGTTTACTGAATGCCTGAAATGTCCTTTTATACACCCATTAGACTAGGGAGGGTAATGTAATCCGTAGGTTTACACAAGGACCTTGTCAGAAAAGCTGTGAATACATTAATGGAGCTGGAGGTTATGTTCGGGGCATTTAAAAAAAACACAATTCCTGTAAGTGATGTTTTTCTGAAAGATGCTTCTTCTCCTTTTTTCCCCCATCCTTCTACTCTTCCTGATTCTAGGTGCAGAGCCAAAAAGTAAGATCAAAGTGGCTCCTCTCATCTTTCACTGTTTTTGATGATGCATGTACACATTGCCAGTGCTTTTGTTGTGCTCCAGTTTTGTGGCACCAGAGAGATAAGAAATTGGCAGAAGGAAATATAGATGATTTTGCCTATGTGTGATAAATTGAAACATCAACAACATCTCCTGTCTACTCCTCATGCTGTTAAGGTTGTCACTGCATTTTACACAGGTGTCCTGTTGGGAAATATATCTGAACAAGAATATTGACTAGCTTCACAGTATGGTTTCTGCTAATGAATCTCAATGAGGTCCAGAGGAGTTCTTTAGTTTTTACAAAAATAACCAATGCAGTCTAGTTTTGTTTTTAATTAAGTCATTTTTTTGCATTACATTCACTTAAAAAAAAGTTAAGAGTTGTAATTAAGTTGTAGCTAAGTAAGTTGCAATTCCTTCTAGTAATAGTAAACTAGTAACTACTGAAAAGTCACACATCAATGAATGCATCGGTTCAGCGTCTTGCCTAAGGAAACTTCGGCATGTGAACAGCAGCCAAGGATCAAATCACCAACCTCAGATTAGTAGATGACCTGCTTTACCTCCTGAGCTACAGCTACCACATTTATGCAGATATCTCAATGCATTTAGGCACGTAGACATGTTCAAAATGATGGAATTTCAGACTGAGAATAAAAATGGGGAAGAAAAGTGATTTCAATAACTTTAAATGTGCCATGTTTGTTGGTGGCAGAAGGAAATTACTCATCTGCTGGGATTTTCCCAAAGAAAAATGTCTAAGGTTTAGAGATTACAGTCTGAAAGAGAGAAAATATCCAGTGAGCATCAGTTTTTCCTTGTATCAACAGTTCTGGTAATAATGTGGGGGATGTTTTCTTGGTGCACTTTTGGAGTAATTCAGCATCATTTAAATGTAACAACCTATTTGAGTATTATTGCCGACCATATCCATCCCTTTCTGACCATTACTGATTGCTGTTTCCAGGAGGATAACACACCATGTCACAACGCCCAAATAATCTCAAAGTGATTTCTTGAACGTGCCAATGAGCTCACTCAAATGACCTCCACAGTCACCAGATCTCACTCCATGGGATATGGTGGAACAAGAGATTTGGATCATGGATATGAAGCTTTTTGTGCTGCTACCATATAAGTAGGATCCAAAATCTCTGAGGAATGTTTCCGACACCTTTTTAAATCTATGCCATGAAGAATTAAGCTCTGAAACAAAAGAAGGTTTTGAATCCAGTGCTAGGTGTACCTAATAAAGAGTCCACATGATCTATCTCTGAGCATATAAATTACATATATTATGATTGTTTGCCAGCTGACAATCATAACCTTTGGATTTCTACTTTCTAGCCTTGTATTTTTCTAACCGCTAGACAAGAATATTCAAACACACTTAAACTTGTTTTCTTGGATATTGACTCCTCTGCATGCAAAATTTCAGTAAAGTTTTATGTGGATCTGAAGATAATTCAAGTCTTCTTTCCCACAACAGCTCGAACAAGCAGTGCTCCTTCTGAATTCTGCAGAGGATCCTAACTCATTCCAAGTCAATATAATGTCCAGTACGGCTTGCTAAAATGGCCCATTTAACCTCCCCTCTAGAACTGATAGGTGCTGTTAAACCATTCATAGTGATGCATTTTGTAGATGTAATTATGTTCCTCAAATTAAATAATTTACTCCGCACATTCCGGCCAACCAATCTGTAATTATTGCTGAACCCAGGTCGTATAATGTTTTAATCAGGCTGTGATATTGAACTGCTCAAGTTGTAATTAAAAAATGAGCAGGAATTAAGCACCACAATGTACGAGGGGCAGAATTGGCAGGACTGTCAAATACAAGAAAAAATGAGCACACCGGATTCCTCATTTGCAATGTAGATTACTTTTTGGAGCAAAACAATAGGATTATTGAAATCAGAATCTGACCCAATGAATAAAACATGATAAGCTTAGAAAATAATGGCAAGTAGAAAATGGGCCAAATATATGTTCATGAATTCAGAAATGGGTGTTTATCATTGAGGAGGAAAAATGAGAAAGCAATACAAACAGGTTAACTCTAGGGTGCCTTGAATTTTAATAGTGCTTTCTAGTAGCTTTGAGGTAATATATACTGTAGTTGGGTTGCTGATTATTATGCAACCTTTTTTTTCCTCAAGTAAAACTAAAAACAAAGACAGAGACTCATGGGTGGAACGTATGCTATTTACAGCAGCCCTGCCACTGGGATTGGCCTCAAAGTCCCTCATGCGCAGCACAAAGTTTGTCACCAAGGCGGTCGTCCAGGTGATGGAAAAGCAAGATACCCTCAGAGAACTCATAAGATGTCTCTAGGCAGCCTTACAGTGCCTTAGCAGTAACTCCTAGTTTTTCTAGCTTTTGATCCCTAATTTCCTTCGGGTTTAATAAAGTATTCTGATCATCCCTGTGAAAGTGATAAATTAGTCAGGGGATACTAATGTTGGGCTCTTATTTGTACATTCAGCTCTGACTGAGTCCAAGACTGTTTGATCTGTGAAGTGAGGTGCTTGAGAAAGAGTTGTCAGCACTCAGAGAACGAGAGGGTGTATAATGGAAACACTTGGCAGCTCTTCGTATAGAGGTTGATGTCAATGTCAAAAGTAAGATCCTGTGACAGACGTGATTAAATATTTAAAAGTGTTAGTGCAATTGGAGAGTGTTCCTTTGCAGTTGGGATACAGTCTCTCTAAAGAGGCCTTGTGGACAAGAGCTGTTAATTTTCTCCTGCCACGTCTGCCATCGGCACACCCAGAGATCAAACGATTCACTTATCGTCTGCAAGTCCCCGATGCAAACACAAGCACAAGTTTTGTTTCTCGAGCTTGTTGTTTTAATTTCATCTCGCAGAAACTGAGGTGTTAATGTATCTCCAGATGGCATTTAATCATCACTGTGAACATGTCCGCAATAGATTGTTCTAATTAACTAGAATGTATGATTAACTTTTTGGATATCAGGATATTACAGCCATTTTCAGTGTAATCAATCAACTTTGATAGTCCCAGCATTTAAACAAGTTCATTTTAATGAGAATATATTTAATACCCAGTGCTGTACACCAGTACTGAAATACAGTTAGGGTGATAAGTATTTAGACAATGATATTTTTTGTATTTTTACCGCAGTGGATTCCAGATGGAATTTAAGTGCAGACTTTCAGCTTTAATCCAAAGTTTAAAACAAATACTCAAAGTCATTTTTTGAATGTTGTGCTCATAAATGTGTGTAATTATGTCTTCCAACAAACGGATGCATTTTCATAAACTTTGACTTTCATGTATTAAAAATACATAGGAACAAGCACTAGTTTATGGAAGCTCTAATCTTGCACCGTTTTCTTGAATACAGTAGCTGAGATGGACATCGTCGTTCTGCCCAATCAGGCTTCATGTATGTGGCTAGAGACCAGAAGCATGCATTATATGCCTTAGAAGTTACTTTAAATTTAAAGATCACAAACAGAAGCCATCTATTTCCACTGTGGAAAGGAAAGAAGCCATCTATGTCCAGTGTGAACAACTATCTGAACAGGGGTGGTGGTTTACGACACCAACTGTCTGCCATCTATAATCCAGTTTTGAGATCCCTTCCCTGATGCCTTAACGCCCACTCACATCCTGGGCCTTCTGACCTCAGGAAATCACATGATAGGGTGGGGCTAGGATTCACAGTGAGTTCGCACGAAACCTTGGCTGATTGTGACCTACACCTGTTTTCATACCTTGGCTCGTGTGATTAGATAGAGGATCAATAGGGGGTCCATGTCCCTCTTGGGGGGATACTCCCATTGTCCTTAAATCTGGGACTCTCCACCATTTGACCTTAGAACTGAAGAAGCTTCTCGGATGAGAGGTGAAACGTATTCAAGCGACTTAAAGAAGTCCAGACGCTTTTCTTTCCAAGCTCCTTAGATCACAATGACCTGGATGACTGAGAAACTTCACACACATCACAAACAGGTCTTTCAAACTATGTACATTAAACATTCGTACATGTATGTTTTCATTATCGTTTTCTTTTTGTCTTTCTCCTCCTTAAGCATTACTCACTCTCTTTCCTCATTTTCACCTGCCCACCAGCTTTCCGCCTTATCTCCTGAACTGAAGTCAGAGCTCTATCACATGAAAACAGACATAATCGTGCTCATTTAGTTCAGATTTTGTGCAATTACTTACGGTAATAGTAACAATTACAGAACAGAAGTGCGCTTCAGTGACTCATATCAGTCTCCTTTCACAAAGATTTACAACCTCCTACAGAGCGAATACACATGGACACCCAAAATACTGACACTGCAGTCCTATCGACAGTTGAGGTAAACAGCAGACTGACAGCCTACACTCACTCAGGCCAGCTAACCTTCCATTTGTTTTGTTCTTTAGTTCATCTGCTGATTTAGCAACTGTTTCATCTCCTGACTCTCACACATCAATACACAATCAATCATTAATGATGTCAAATCAACACCTTTCAGTGTTTCCTTCTATGAATTAATTATTGAGTTCTTCCTTGTCCCATGCTCATCCACTAACAGCCCATACCCTAAAAAAGCGTGGTGAAGGTGTCCACAAGGTTTTATGGCCTTTTCTATACACTTAGGTGATGCTTAACAACTAATGTAGAAATTCTCTCGACTGGTCAAAGTTAATTATACCTAATGTAACCAAAACAAGCTATTGACAACTTAAATACAAACATCCTGCTTTCAGTCTTCCAAAAAAAAAAAGAAAAAGAAAAGTTAAAGTGAAATTTTTTAAGTCTGTTTAGCCACACTCTGCGGTCCTTTGTGAAACAATAGCTTGGCTGTGAGAATGTAAACAGAGACAGTTTTCGGTTGCAATAAATAAAGAAACAGGACCGTTCTCACTTCTTACAGAGCTGCCTAATTGCCATTTTAATCATGAGAAATGGAAAACCAAAGAGTAAATCAGATATAATGAAACAAAATCGAGTAATGAATTCTTAAACTCTCCATGATTATCTTTGGCATGCTTCCAAAGCTTTCATTTGCAGACCCTCTGAAGCTGCAATAAAGTGCCTTTTATTTTCTCTATACACGAGAACTTCTACTTTAGTAGTCCTGAGATAAATCACTGTTACAGAGAAGTTAGTTTAAATACACATACACACCCAGCATGCATTATTTTTTCCTGTCTCCCAAGACTCACAACATCAAGTTCCATCTTTATTCTTTTATTTAATTCTGATGACATATTGTTTTGTTGTTTTATTGATGATGAATTGTTAAAAGAACTGCAGTCTCATTGATCAATAATACAACACAAAATCTTCAAAAGAGGAAGAAAAAATTGTTAAAGTAGAAATCTGATGTAACTTTCGAGTTGAATAATTTTTTATTTTTTTTATATAGAGTATCGAGGAATGGGAGATAAGCTGGGAGAGGTAATGTAGAAATCCCACAGGAAGGAGCTGGCCTGGAAGCCAAACCACCTCCGCAGATTGGATTAATATTGCATGGCCACTTGTGCAGGGCTGCCTCTCTTGAAGGAACACTGATTGCCTCATTCGCTCCCTCACATCCTTCAAAAGGGAAAGTTATCAAAATACTACAAAAGGGAGGCTGGTGATGAAAACAAAGCCTGCCTCATCCCTTGAAAAACATCAGTGACAAAAAGCTTTCAAATGACTCCTCTGAAAGGGACAACAACAAAGAGCAAGTGACAGCGAGCATTTATGCCCTATTTATCTTGTTCCAAAGGCAGTGCAAGAAAGATGTTTTTTTGCTGTTTTGTACACATGGTGTGGTAATCCTAGTGAGGTTGCAAAGCACTTTTTTTCAGATTGTAATTGTCTGGTAATTTGAGGAAATAACGGGTTTAACAAGGTTTGCTCACCGACGCAGTACCAGGAAGAGCTGCAGCCCGTGGAGTGCTACACGATTGTGCTTGCAGATAATTGGCTTGAGATTTCACACATTTACTACGCTGTCATGTTTTTTTTTGTTTGTTTGTTTTCTGTGAGGTTAAACTTATATTGACACCTGTTGAACTGCTATTGACTCGTGCTGAGAAACTTCAACAATCCACAAAGTATTACATCGCTTTCAGTTTGAGTTTGAGGCGTTTGCTTAGATTTGGTGCAGAGATTCTGGCACATATTAAGATACATTGTGAATTTACACAGCTCCAAGGGTCACTTAAACAGGCATTGTCTGGTAGAGTAATATTTGTCAGCCTGAAGAGAGATTATGTGTGTAGGTAAATCACCAGCAGCAAAAAGGAAGTAGCGCAGAAGCTGATTCGAACCAATGCTGTGTATTTTTTTTCCCTGTTTCTGCTCTAACACTGTTAACACCATGTTCTGACCTCCCTGCTTTATGACCCCGCATGGCCCAGAGACATCCAGTGGATGATAGCAAGGAGTGAGCAGCAGTATTTGCCCACCCATTTGTCCTATTTTTCCCTCTGTGCTGTTGCAACTTTTGATGAATGAGCCGGGCAGTTAGGACACCTTTCCCCTTTCTCCGTCACGCACAGTAACTGGGCTGTTAAACCACGTGACTCTGACCAGAGGCTGTTTGTAACTGCGGACAGAACTCGGTCTCGACACACCGGATAAGAGTGTAATTATCCGGATCGGAGCCGATATTGTGAAATGAGTACATTGCATGATAGGATCCCAGACAGGGTAACACATTTGGACAGAGTAGATCCAGCTTGAGGAGCGACACATTTTTATTGTCACAGGTTCTGACAGATGTAATTTGTTTTCAAGTGTCATCATGAAGCTCAAGGTGTCTCCGAGCAGTGACTGATTTTGTACTCAGCTGTGATAGCAAGAGCAAGAAGAGCTTAGCTCACACTTCCAAAAAATCTGTTTTCATGAAGCATGTAATAAAACTTTGATAGAGTATCTGTCTGTTGCAGGTAAACAAATCAATGAATATGAGACAATCGATAAAGCAGTGAGCGATAGTAGCTCTGATAACTGCCACCCTCCGTTTAGCTCAGGTAACTACGTCTGCCTATCTCTGTATATTTGTTTATTTATGTTCTACGTGTCGACACTAAATTGAAATGTAGTGTCTCTATCCTGTGTACCTAAATAAGATTTAAGTCAATACTCATTTGCATCTTTTGCAAAAACAAAACAAAACAAAACAAAAAACTAATTTGCAAACTAGTGTCAGCTTTGGTAATATGGCTTTTAAAAAATAGCATAATGAGAATAGCTACATGGACTGCAATTCTCACCAACTTTATCCATCTGTTTTCTTGTCAGACAGAAATCTCACATATATAATTCACAAGTTTTTATGTTGGTTTGACAAAAAAAAAATTGGTTTTATTTAGCTTTTTTGCTGTTATTTAAGCCATTTAATTCACAGATTTTCCAATTTCTTTGTGTGAGGCTTGATTTTCCTTTTCAACACAAAATAAAACAATTTGAAATATTTGCTTTCAAATTGTTTTCTTTGTTTTTTTCAGATGGAAGATCCAAATAAAGAATAAGGGGATGGACATCTGATGGAAATCCAGATGTCTAAGGTCTTATTTTACTATTTTATTTGTGGATATGCAGAATAAACTACCATATGCAAAATATACTTGACATATGGATGACTGTGCAAACGTTTTGAGTCACTGCTCATTTTTCAGGAAATAAGTGCAGTGATTCATCAAACATATGAAAACATATTTAGAAAAATATACAAGGCAAAAAAGCTTGAAATTCAGTATTTAGTTTTACCACCTTTATTCTTCAACACTGCATTAACTCTTTGTCAAGATGATCCCACACTCCTTTAGTAATGTTGATGTCCGGGCTCTGGGGAGACCAATCCATGACTGATAGCATTTCACTGTGTGCAGTACTTTTGTTGTACAGGCGCTGTGTTTGGAATCATTGTCATGCTGAAAAATGCCCATTAAATGCTTTTCAGATGACACTACATGGTAAACTAAAACCTAACTTTACTTTTCTGACTTCATAGCTCCATCAAATTTGAAAACATCCCAAACACCACCAGCTGAAATTCAGCCCCAAACCATGACAGAACCTCCACTGTGTTGTACAGATGGCTGTAGACACTTACTGCTGTACCTCTCTCCTGACTTCCTCCATATTTGAACCAAATTTGTCACATTTGGATTCATCTCTCCATCGGACCCATTGCCAGTGATTATCCATTCAGTTTTTGTGTATGTTGCCATACCTCAACCTTTTCTCTCTGTTTTCTTTCCTTAAGAATTACTTTTTGAAAGCCACACTTCCACTGAGATCGTTGCTAATGAGGCTTTGGTGAACAGCAGATGAAAGCAAAACTTTGAAAGGTCTTTAAAAGCCTGGAGAACTATTGGTCAAGACCACATTAAAATTTACAAAAGAGTCTGGCTACCTGGAAGGAAAACAAAAAAGAAAGGAGAGGTGGCTTCTGAGTTATGCACATTACTGTAAATGCTTTCCGCACTGACACAAACAACCTTGTTTTTTCCCACGAGAAAGCAGTGACATTAAAATGTTCATAATTACCTGTTTCACATATCAAAATTCCTGTTTGCTAGTCAAACATTTCACACTTGCGACTGTTGCGTTTGATCTTTCTCTATAAGCTTGGCTAAGACTCTGAATGTGCAGGATTATGGGCGGTTCCCATAATGACATTAAGAGATGTTTTATGTAGTTGATTCCTTAAGCAAGGTGCTCAGGTCTTTAGGTTTGCATTTCTAAAAACAAAAAAAAAAAAAGTTTTCACCTTTTTTTTAAGGTGAGCTAAGATTAAGAAGCAACAGAAAAGATGAAGTGACACTTTTCTTCAGACTCAGAAGTACAGATGTAAAACACTCGCCTTAAAGGTGAGAACAGAATCTGTTGAATAACTACTTTCATTTCAGCCTGGCTTTACACAGGGACAAAAATAATCGAATATAAACATGTGAATTGTGCAATTATCTGCACAAAGAAAAGCACAGAGACGCATTTCTGTGGATGTGCCAAAAAGCTCATTAAACCAACAGCCTAATCAGACCCAGGAGACGTCAGCTTTGCTTCTGCTGTTTGCCTATCACCTCATTCATTATCGGACGGTTCTGCGACCACATGTTACAGCTGTGCTGCTGCCTCTCGCAGCGATAACAAGAAAGCAATGTCACGGCCGACGCTGGATGCATTGCACGGAGGAGTTTGTGCCTGACAACTGAAATGTCTTTCCCCTTACTTTCAAGTTACTTGCCAAAAAATGTAAATGGACCACTAAAGGACTAATGCAGGCTCGCAGATCTCAATGGGATGTCGGCTTCATTAAGAAAGAAAGGATTTGCATAATTTGGTACAGTGGCGTGGAGTATGTATGTAGAAGTCAAGGAATACACAGAGGGGTTCTTAATTCATAATGAGCTTAGCCTAAAGACGTTTTTGAAATCTGAACAGGGGTGATTTTTGACATTAGCTAATGCTGTGCTGGAACAGGAATACAAATTAAGTAATGAGAATGCGTTGGCTCACTCTAAGTATGGGTTTGAGTTTTAGTTGAAAGCCATTGCATCTAATGATGAGTGTAGGGACACACCTCATACATAGAGTATCTACATTTTACTGCAAGTGTAATAAAAACTGAAATAGTAGAACATTATGTGAAACAGAAAGAAAACAGAGATGTTTTCTACTGGTAGACGAGATAAAAACAGAAAAACGTTACTTCTAACAGAGTAAAAGTGGAGGATCTCTTATGCCCAATTACCAATCAATAACAGATTAACTTTGAATGGTATCTGGTGACCCTGGGATCGCTCTTGTTCTGCAGAATATTAGTTTCCAGGCAAGAACTTGGATTTTCTAAAAAAAAAAAAAAAAAAAAAAAAAAGGGCCTTTGAAGCTAATTAAATCTTGCCTTATTGTGTGTGGGGCACAGCTGTAGACTCCTCTGCTTTGGGCAGAAAAGCCTGGGAGTCGCCTAGATCCATCCATCTTCATCCTTGTCAATTATGCCGTTAGTGGGCTGCACATCTTCATTTCCAATGTGGGCAATGTCTCAAAGTACTTCCCAAAGTCACAGTAATCCAATTATATTCTGGCATTCACTATGATACAGACCATTAGAAAAGGCTTAATCAATGTGAGGTCTTCATTAAACTAATTTATGAATATTCATCCTGACACTCAATCTTATACTTTATGGGAACTTAAATCGAACCATTTCCCCCTCTGGCGTCATAACATAACCTGGCTTTAGTTTTAATGGTTGCTCTTTAAATTGAGGGTAATATATTGTATTAGTAAGGTAATATGAAGCACTCCCCACTTTACACACTGTTTAATCCACTGATGATACTTCACAGTCAGGCCAAACACAAAAGGGAACTTTTAGATCTGTATGCTTTTGAACCTTGGCTGGTCCCACTTTGGTGTTTCCACATTTACTCTTCCAGGCACTGTGCATAAATAGCTAATTGCTTTATAACCCTCAAACTGGTTCTCTCAACAGAGAATAACAAGCAGCCAATAACTCACTGGAGGCCGAGTATCCATTAAAAGTGCGTCCCCCTTTACCTTCAAGGAGACCAAACACACTGAGTGCCCTAAAAGCAGTCTCTGTTCCATAAAACAGAGAAGAAGCTGCCAATGTCGATTTCAACATAAATTACTAACTCATTGCATTTGGCAGTCCCGGGCATAATTAATAAACTATGACAACAATTTAAATAGTGCGTTTCCACAACACTGTATATAATCAACTGATTTTAGTTTGGCATTTTGGGAAAAAACGTTCTTTCTCTACAATAAATATGAAGCTTCAGGCAACAGATGGTAAGCTTAGCAGGAATTCAAAAAAGAGACGGGAAACTGCCTCATTCAAAGCATAGCCTGTATGTAAAAGATGGCACACACCTGTAGACGTGAAAATGAAGCCTGTGTGGAGGTGCCTTAAACCTACATTCACTCTAATGACAGAATAATTATTAAAATTACAATATAATAAGAATAATAATGAGAGTAATAGTGTTTACTATTACTACTACGAAGTCTATCAGAAAATGACTCTACAGCTCACTCAGCTGAATTTTAGCATTCAGTTTTCATTATTACAGATTGATGGTTATTTCTGTTAATGTTACCCTATGTACAATGTAATAAAGCAAGATATGATTTGGTGCATGGTTACAGCATGAATGAAATGTAAAAACAGCAATAGCCTAAACAGTAGCTACGAGGCTTCAAAAGAAGAAGGGTGATGTCATAATAGCTGCTTCCATCTTTTATATACAGTCTATGCCAAATTGGGAAATACAATTATTCTACCAGGGCCTCTAAAGCTCATGAAATATTTTATCTTCAATTCTTTACCCTTTATACAACCATGCATCAGTGTTATTTTGGTGAGCAGCATTTAAACTGGTATAAACTGTCTAATACAGTTAAATAACTCCAGCCGCAGATTGTAAAGCTCCTTAAAAGTGAATTTCAGCAGCTCTGCTGTCTGTTCAATTTGTCTGCCACTGCAACTGTACTTTCTGATTAGTAATGTGAAATTGTGAAATGGAACCACTTAGTCTCCTCATTTGCATTTCCGGGCAAATTTTAAATGTCAGACATAATAAGTTCAACTCTGATGGTTTTAAAACACAGCTTATTATGCAAACTATGTTTGTTCCTCTCTCGGATCAGAGCCATCTCATTGAAACGAACATGTTGTACCCTTCCACTAAGCTGCCACGCCGATTAGAATTCATTTATTTTATGTGTGATCATTTGTGGCATTTTATTTCTTCTGAAATCCTTTAAAAGTGATGACAAGGAATTAATTTAAAGAGGATAAGAAAAAAAATCGTACTTAAGTGTATTGATTTCTGCAACGATTATCTGTAAAGAGGAGGCAATATTCTGTTTCTTCCACTTCACATTACGTGCATCACTTTAGAGCAATGCTGGCCATTTCCTTTGCTTGACTTGAATCACATTTCTAAATGAAGCTTACAGACTGTAACAAAAATCACATATATAATAAAGTCTTACTGTCTAACCAAATAATAAATCAATGGTATAACTCCTCCCCACCCCAAAACAAAACAAAAAACAACAACAAAAAACAACAACAAATGACCCTTATTATTATATATCACAAGAAAAATAAAAACAATAACTTTGGTGTTTTCATATTTCTTTCTGTCTGGTTTATTTTGTAGAGATCGGCAGCATGTAAGAATGGTGATAAAATGTAGTTGCAAGTCAACCCGTGAACAGTAAAACAGTAACAGCTCCACCTAGTGGCTGTAAGTCAGTAACACAATACCTATATAGCACCTAACTGGACTAAAGCAGTTATCGCCTTCTAATTCTTCCTCTTGTGCTACAATAATATGGAGCTTGCTGATAGTGAGATTCTTTGAGTCTGCCAGGCTGCATTATTATTCTGCAGACAGGTCCAGTCGCACAAACACAGAGAGACAGTGAACATTTCCACTCAGTCTGATGGTATTTTCTGTATTTTTAAGAATTAAATATAGTTTCCAAAAATGACCCCATCATTTAAAGTCATTTTCTGCATAATTATTTTGCCAATTATTGTGGCAATTGTGACAAACATTCATTACAAGTCTATTTTTATGCATACAGGTGATGAGCGTTGAGTTTGCACTTGCACAAAAGGTCCACAAGATGGCATTGCCATCAAACAGATAGTACCTGGTTGGTTTAGGTACAGTGTTCGGTGATTTTAAGTTGTGACACAAACATCTAGTTAATGACCTTTTGCTAACATTGCCTGTTGAAACCAAAGACATAATTGAAGGCAATAATTAAACTAATCCCATCCTTTCCTCTAATGCTTAAGGCAGAAAAAACATAGTTTCATGCAATGTGATTGTCACTTTATCTTAAAAGACTGAGCGATAAATGATGATGTTTGGAAAACCTTTACATGCTGACTTAGTAATTTCCAATTGCTGCAGGCGCTACATGTCTCTCTCTCTCTCTCGCTCATAAGTACCACTTTTACCTTACAAGTGAAAAAAAGGAGGGAAAAAAAAGCACTGACTCATCTCCTACACACTGTAAGTCTTATTACCGTAGTTAAGATAGGTCAATACACAATGAAAAGACCCAGAACAGTATTCAGAGCAAATTTGTCATTTGATGTGCCGGGGGAGGGGATATTGAAACCTTGGCTGCACATCATTCATTGATCTGAACAAGCTACTGTGCAAAACATAGTATTATATCATTATTTGGGATAATATGGTCACCCTTTTTGCATTTCTGCAGACAAATCACTATCCTTATATTATAACAAATGCTACTGATCAATGGGCTTCTTTATTATCTCTTTCCCTCTGCTCATGAACAGCTTTTTTGTGCCAGTAGACAGAGCAATGCAGAAAACAAGCTCCATGGGAGAGCATTTGGATCCTACTGTATACACGCTCTGGCCAGTTAGCTTCACTGTGGGTACCACTGGAATGTTTCCTCGAGGACAAGTGTAACTAGAAGGTTAGGCGAAACACTGAAAGTCATTTACTATCCCTTTATTTGATACCATATTCTGCTTCCATCAAAGAGCTCATGAGTGACAAGGACAAGAACTCACTGTGTTCATGTCTCATTCTGAACCATTTTCACCTATGTGATTTGCTTTTTTTTCTTTTTGGAAAAGGGGGGTTGGGTTTGGGCGTGGTGACTGAATTGCAGATGTCAGTATAGTCATCACCTCTGCAGCTGAAAGGCGGGGAACAGACAAGGTTAAAGCTGTATTCGTTGGCGAAAAATGAAAGGCTGCTATATAAACCAGTGTGTTTATTAACATTTTAGGACTTGCTGTCCATCAGTTCTTCTACTGGACCATTGAATCATGTAATTTCTGTCAGGGGTGAAAGATGAGAGGCTAGCGAAGCGGGATGGCAGAGCTCACTGGTTTCACAAGCACTCAGGTAAGGGCTGTGGAAATACAGCCACTATAATCATCTCTTGTATGATAAGTGTAGAGAAATTGCTTGCTTGAGAGTCTTTCATTTCACATTCATTAGAAAGGTTCTTAAATTAATGATGCACTGACAACTATGGCTACCGATAAGATGCAATAAACAAGCCAGGGATATTTATGACACTGAGGTAAAGTTTATCACCTACAGTGAAGCACATGTCACGTGCACCGGGCTCATGCACACATGACATACAGTAGGCACGGTTTACTGCCCTGGTCTCATACCGTAATTCAATTCAATGCAGAGCACTTCCAATGCACTACAAACACCCAGTAGTACAGTATATTTCAGCAAGGCCTTTAAAGCAAACCTAACAACATGTTTTATTTGGCTAACTGAAGATATCAGCCTTTTAGATCTGTTTTGAATATTTGCTAACTTTTAAGCAGCCGTTTATTTTCAGAAAAACTGAAGTTATTTAAACTTTTGGTTGCAGGACCGACATCATCACCTCATGAAGCTGTTGCATCAAAACTGCTTGTCAGCACTTGCTTATTAACACATCCATCACACTACAACGTCATTAGCATTCATGTAGATTCTTATTTCTTGCAATCTGGGAAATGAAAGTCAAATGTTCGCTCCCTTCTCCATTCTGTTTATGTCTTCACTAACTCCTCAGGCGAAATACCCTCCCCTGGAGATTTGCAACTTAGGCCTTTCTGCAATTCACTTTCGGGGAGGCAGAGCATACAATTACTTAATTAATTAATAATTTAATCAACACAATAACCATTATGATGAATAATTCAGATAAAGTCATTTCTTTCCAACCCCAGCTCCAAAATTATAAGAGGTGTTTGATGTTTTTCAAACCACTTCAGCCTTCCTGTCATATCATACTGGACCATCTGAACCACTTCATCTTCTTTTCTTGGTTTTTGTTAATGTGGCTAAATTTTAATTCAGTTACAGAAAATTGCAGGGGCTGAAATGAAATCATTTTCTTTTTTTCATAAACATCCTTGTTAACCTGTTCTTAAGGTCTGGTGTAACAGACGAAACAACATAAGCATCTTGTTCAAGTGCAAAACAAAATGAAAGCAATAGCAATTAAAAGACGAGCCAGCAAATGTTGCAGAAAGCAATTAATGAAAAGAAGAATTTCATTCCAGAAGGCTCAGTAATCCACACAATCAAAGCAGCAAAAAAGGAGAAACAAGTGACACAGAATTCCTCTAAAAAGTCATTAGGCTTGTCGAGTCAAACTTCACAAACACATCTATCCATACATTCATTTCCTTCCACTTATCCCACTCATGATCACAGTTGGACTGGATCCCAACAGTCACAGGGCCAAAGGTGGGCTAAAACCCAGGACAGGTTGCCAGTCAGTTTCAGGGCTAACACAGAGAGACAGACAACCATTCACAGCTAATTAACGTAGCACCATGCATGTTTTTGGACTTCAGGAGGAGCAAAGAAAAGCATAAGCATGTGTAGAACTTCAAACGCCACAGCCAGTGGATTCAAACCCAAGACCTTCTTGCTGTGAGACAACAGTGCTAACCACTGCAACACCACGTGGTCCCGAAGACATCTATGACCTAGAAAAAACCTTATATTCAAGGCCCATAAATGTAATAATGCTGAGAGCAAGTTCAAGATCAAACACACGAAACACAAATCTCAGCCGTCAATTGACGCAGAACGCCTGCTTCTGGAGCCTGGTATGCGGCTCCTCTGATGACTTGGCCCAAGCAAGTTCAGCAAAGCCAGGATATCTGTCTGTTATCAGACTTCACTTACCCTAACATCACAAATCAGGGTCACACAATTGACATCAGCTCAATAAGCAAACCCAGAGTTTCCCAGTCTAGCTACAGTATGTTCACATGGAATGGGTGGGAGAATCTGACCAATCACAAACATGGGTAAGACCAATGGCAACAGAGTGACTATTATATAGACTACTATACAAAGGAAAATAAAGAGAATTAATTGAAGCAGTCAAAAAGATAATACAGGCGACACAGAGACTGTGTGTGTGTAAGATAAATATATCATTAAAATATTAAGTTTGGAAAAGTGCTACTATATTATATACATAAACTCTTCTTTAAAGAAAGAAAACGTGATGATCCATCTGTCACGTTAAGAGATATCACAGCTCTGATCTTTAGGAGGATGCTCATAAGAAAGTTTTAGCCTTTCTGTGTTTTCCTGATTAATAGTGTGAGCTAAAGTTTAAAGAGCATGTAAAAAACATAATTTAAACCTAGTAAATTTAAGTGCAACAAGTACAAAAACACATAGGCACCCTGCTGGAGATGCATATATTGATAGTAAAATGTTTGGAAATTGTTTGCAGTTAACAGCTGGGAAAAACAAAACAATTAATTAATCAAATGTAGAACAATGTAGCTTCTAAGAATTCATATTTCTGATTGATGCTCATCAGAGGAGTGAAAATAATGAAAAAGAAAATCTGAAAAAATCTTTGCAAACCAATATAGGAAGAATCTTCCGGACACTGACTTTTTTTTCCTGGAGAGGACAGTGTATAGTGACTTTTTGTACCTGTTCATCTCTCATCAACTCCAGAGCAGATTTGATCTGCAGCGTAAGTTACCATGGTGATGTACCTCAGTAAGAAGTGAACCACTCTCATAATACTGAGGACCCCACGGTTAAACCTGTGGCTACCTCGATAAAGCCAAATCCTGCTCTGATGGCATTCACGAGTTGTTATCAAGCCCTCTGAGGTGTGGCGGACAGACCTGAAAACAAAGAGCGAGAGGAAACTGCCTTTCAGGGAGAGGCCAGAACTCAACTAACGTCCACGAAATAACCATTAGCAACCTTCCCAGTAAATGTCAACATGTAGCAATATGCAGTGTAAAAAGATTGTTATACTCTACACAAAAATTCTATCTGATGTCATCAGGTTAAACTTTAAGAGATTGCAAATACTTTTTTCACAGTTGGTTTTTTTTTTTTTGCTTTTTCCAGATTTCTAGGTTAATCAGGAGACTCCAAGGAAACAGTAACATTTTTGTTTATAAAAAAAAAAAAAAGACAAGCTTGAATAGAGCTCTTTTTGAAACTGCAGGGCTGGTTGATATTTCAGCATCTTCAAAGTTGATTCAGTGTTAACACTTATTTAAGTATTTGAGTCCAAACAAACCTAAAACAAAGCCTTTAAAAAAGCTGTAATTTCATAAACAATACATATTTGATATTTACAGATTTTGCAAATAGAACTTGTTAAATACCCTTTCAGATTCAAGCACATTTCAAGTGTTTTCTTTCATGATGCAACCATGTCTAGTCAAACGAAGTGGAAACTGCAAAGTGCCTTCCTTAGCTGGATAAATGGAATCTGAAGTGAACATTATTAAATGTAACACAGACACTACAAGGATGTGGAGTGGTGGCAGAGCTAACATTGTTATGCAAATCAAAAGTAGTCGCTATCAAAAGTACTCGGCGTACATGTGGCTTAAAATGATCAGAGATGTGAATAAGATGAGGGAGTGCGATGCATATGCAACTGCATGACACTGAAAGTGCAAGATGTGATTTTGAGTTTAGAATCAATACGCCTCTTTGTAGCTGTCCCTGGTATACACCCAACAAACAAACTTGATTTGCTCATGCCCTAAAATAATAATAATAATAATACATAATGCATCAGTGCATGCCACATGGATGATGCCAAGAGTACGTCCCACTTCATTAATTCATCCATAATGAGTTTTGCAGCATGTAGGAGCAACTACCTTAGAGGCAGCCCCAAGAGTCAGAGCTAATTAAATCAGAATCTTAAATCCCAATCTACACACATCTGCCTTTGTTTGCAGAGTAAAAAAGCACAAATGAGCTCCGCTTGCAGAAAATATACACGCTGTCTGTCTCAGTGACACAGATGTGGACAACTGAGGACACAGTTCTGCACAGCATTGGCACTCTTTTCTGTCCTAGAGTCCTCTCTTTCTCCACAAACTGCTGCAACCCTATGGATATACAAACCAGTAGGTGTCTCTGTAACACAAATAAATCCACTATAATTAGGTAAACATTTTATTGAAGTTCCACTGATTATGTGTGTGTATGCGTGTGCACATATACTCGCTTCAAAGCTGAAAACACAACTTAACACAAAGTTCAAGTGTGATGCTCTTTGTCGATCTGTTTCTAAAAAGTGTGACTCACATCTTAAGTTTGCAGGAGCTAAAAAAAGCCAGTATGGATCGTCTCGCTGCAGGTGCCTGAGCAAAGCAGGGTTAATCTCCAGCTGTCTTTAGTCACCACAAAGACCTCAAGGATGTTGCCAGCAATGAAAGGACTGTGATTTGTGTGCAGTCCAACAATTGTTATTCTCTCCCAACTTATTAAGCAGTTGGAGCATCTCAGATACTCAGCATAGTTGCAGCTTTGTCTGCTTTCACACGTCTCATGATTTTCAGACTGGCCTGTAGAGAGGTGAAGGTTTTGGGGGGGAGGGGGTGGAATGCATCACATTGCATTCAGATTTTCTTTTACTATGGCCTCGTAAATTTCACATCGTATTTCTTTTGATTCAAGGCTTGCATGTGTTGCACAACATCACATCAGACTCTATGCATATGCATGTATAATGTTTATTGAATGAGCAAACTGCTTCGACACAATTGTAAGCAAAAATTTGGAGCGTCATGTGCTTTAAATTTGTCTTTGCCAGCTCCCAGTGCCAAAGAGAATCTACGAGCAGGGTTAAGATTCCCATCTCACATGCTCTCAGTGAATACTTGAGCGCGGTTTATCTCTGTAAGAGGAGCTGTCTTTGAGACGACGAGTCGCTGTTTGAGTAACCTAGCGCAAACGTCACAAGTCATCATTAATCACGGGAATGTGTCATGCATCACACAGAGGTGGTTTGCCGCATCTGGTCTTTAGTCATATATCCTAATCATCACCACATCAGCGTTCCAAATCTGTCCAGGAATACATTATTCAAATTTAGTTCATTAGAAAAGTCATTCCAGGCGACAGTTAAGTCCACCTAAAACTCGGAGAACAGCCCTAATGACATTATGTTCCATTGTAATTCTCTGCTCCTGCAGTGTGGATATTGTACCCATTTACTATAATTCATAATGATAAATACATTCCCCAAATATAAAGGGAGGCATGCGAAGTTAAGTGTCTTTTCATAGAGCCACTCTCAAAAAAAGAAGTTTGTAATGTTTTAAAAAGTAGCTCCGCTATCTTTCTGGTCATTTGAAAGCCCTTAATGATACAGACACCATTAGCAAGATCCTCCCGCCACTGAAATAAATAAATAAAATGTCCTTGTTATTGTTTTTCCTTCTACTACAATTTAATCATCATTATTTCCAGTATGATCTCTTTCTCAGCCATTCCAGGATGCGGTGTGTACTTTATATCAGCCTCTTATATAACTGCATGACAAATCAATCAGAAAATTGTTGTTTTGATTGTTTTGACCGATAGCCACCTTGAGCCCCGGAGGATCCAAACAACTAAATAACTACAACACACCGTAAAATAGCTGAAATAGAAAAGCAGGAATTTCCAACTGCGCCAATATGGCTTAAGGTATGTTTCTATTTCATTGCTGTAATGTTATTTTAAGCTTGCAATCTTACTATTTTATATTTTATAGTTTTGTAAAAACATCAGTTGAGGTTCCCGTTGACCTTGAGTCGCTGTAGACGGAATCGCAGTGTAACTTCTTTTGGTATTATAGGTGTTTTCTCCCTGCAAAACTATCTATTCTAGACAAATGCACCCAAAGCTATACATCCTGCCTCGAGGATTAGCCAGACTTACGCTGTGGAATGCTTACCAGAGACAACGCATGATCCATCTGTCTGCGGAGAAAGTCGTCACCTTTCCCTGAACTAATCTCACATGGCTGCAACAACAAGTCTCAGTTCACCTGTTGATGGAAGGCTGGAGGCAGATTTTACCCCTGAGTCGAACATCATCTTCACTCTATTCACCGAGGACCAGCAAAGGAGATTTCACATGGTGCATCCAGCCCCTAAGGCGTAATTTCAGAGAAGCCATGAAGTTTTTTTTTTTTTTTTTTAACTGAGTGATATACTGTTATGTGCATCTGTATTCTTGTTTGGTTTGACTTCTCTTGTCCTCTGAATCCAAAAAGCAGGCAAAAATAATTTATAAAAACCTTTTATATGAGCTTCTTATTTCGTGTTAGCTCAACTCTATGTATGACCTACTAGAACCAAAACATTTTCAAATTGAACTCTGGCCATTCAACAACAGCTATGGGACTAATTTCCATTTTCTCTGCCTGCAGTGAGAAAAAAAATACAGCTGCTGACGATTCTCAAGGTGACAAATTGGATGGAAAAGGATGCATTTGTTTCTTTCTCAGCCTGAACTGGGGATGAAATGTGAAAAATATCTATTATGTGGACAGAAGAGCAGTGCTAGTAAATTTGAACTGCAGACACTTTTGCATACATATACATAAAATGTCAGACACTGAATATATTTTATATAACTTATGAATACACAACGCAGATTTATGTGCCATTAGCGGGTTTGTGAAATACATCAGATTTAGTCAAAAACCTTCACAACAATATAGCTTCTTTTGTTTAAGATTAAGATTATTGAAAATGATACTTCATCTGCATGCTAGAAATCTGACATATATTGGTGATTTTCACAATATTAGCTGAATGTTCAGGTGAGAAATAGCTTCTATTTCTTAGGATAATGCTAAAATGAAGACATTCAGTTAAGGTTAATTATTAATACCATAATATTGTAGAAATACTCCATTTCATTTTCCACCAGCTTCTCAGCTATAGGAGGAGAACCAGCTCTTATCATCATGGGAAGCTTATTATCAAAGCCAGGTCAGTTTGATGCAGATGTTAGTGTCTGCTATCTCTGTGAGTTTTGTGTTCATTATCAAATGACAGACATAAAAATACAAAATGTCAGAATAGGTTGACACTCTCCTATGGCACTGTGTAGCTCTCCTCTTGTAATGCCCCATCTCCTGATATCTCCTCCACACTTCTTGAGACCATGCTGGGAGACACAACAAACCTTCATGCAGCTGCATGTATGGCTGTAGCATCCTGGGGCAACTGGACTACCTGTGTAGCCTGAATGGGCTGTAGGGTCTGTGTCGTGCTACCAGTAGTGACAAAGACAGAAGCAAAAAGCAGGGGATGAGGAGAGAGCGTCTGTGACGCACCTGCAAAACCCTTTGTCGTGTCGCTGCCTCTCCAGTGCACCTGTTGTCACTTCCATTTGCGCCAAGACAGGTGAAATGGATTTGCAGTGGTTTTTGCTTCTGAACTGGTGAGACTGATACTGTTGTAGTTTAGCTGTTTGTGATCAAGTGTTCCCTCAATTGCTTTTTTATTCTTTAGTCGTTCATATCTATGGAAAGGTGCTTTTAGGTAATGTAGTTTGCAACACATTGTGTAGAAATACCATTCTTTTCAAATCTGAAAGAATCTCTTTTTGAGGAAAAAAAGCATTTTCAGAAAGCTTAAAACAGCTCGTAAGACATTTTTGATTCATGGCTTCACTCAACAAATAATATGATAAATGATAAATGGAATTGTATACTCACACAAATTACTGAAATAATTTTCTGACTGTGTGCTTGGGTGTAAAACATGTGCAACTTTTGATATTGCACTAAACACAAACTCATTTGATTGCTAGGATTGGCAGGGTATGATTCTGCTCTGTTGTGGCCCATCAGTCTTTTACAGAAATGGTCTTAGGTTGTCACCATACAGTGTAACAGATAATAGTATTACTGTTATTGCATTGTTGCTGCCTGCGTTGGCCCAGTTGGTGTTTATTTTCCTAACACTCCATGTCCACAGACAATGGCAGTGATCCATCCTGACAGCCAGAGGCTGAGCGACAGATTCCACACAAGAGGGAACCCCAAGGTAATCATTTGCATTTGTTTTTTATTGCAATCATTAGGGCTCCCCTGCCGGGCCTCAGCACAAGTCTGTGTGACAGACCCCATGTTTTATCCGAGAGTCAGGGGAGGTATGTTGCTGGAAGCGAGCCGAAGAGTACAGTACGCTGCACTGATAAAGAAAACAGGCTGGCTACCATGCATCATAGAGACACTGACATCTGCGTATCCCTATGTGTGCTGTGTAGAGATGGAGAAATGCAGAATTTTCAGTATATGACAATCTGTGATTAAACATGCAGAGGATGTGAGGATGTTAATTATCATACTAACTTGTACTGCCAATTTTCACTTTGGATCATCACAGGCTAGTACACAATATAGCTGAAACGGTTGACAGCAACAGAGCGCGCGCACACACAAACACACACATAAAAAGCTATGGAGACAAAAGACTGAGAAATCCTTGATCAAGCTGGGCAGTGTCATGACCTCCGGTGTCCTCTAATGGAAGCCCGGAGATATCACAAGTGGTGCTTGAATGGCAAACTCCATGGCTGTGCATCAGGATCCAAAGATCACCCAAGTCCCTACTTTCCTTTAATTATCTTGGGGTCTTAAGGAGAATGGGGTAGCATAAAAAACATCCTGTTATTTAACTTTATCTGGAGAAAAAATACCTTGATAGTTACACAGCTGTCACTCTGGTGCACACTAGTTAGAAACTCCCTTTCTGTTCACAGTGTGTAAGAGTCAAATAACAGTTCTTTACTATAGTGAGAAAAACAGGTATTGCTCTGGGACTTAATAGTTGTTACCACTCCCTGTGACATCTAATTAACTGTGTTCCTGTAATTAAGTTCCTTCAGCTTACATTACCCACATTTTCAAGTGTTTTCAGTGCAACTGGGTGCTTGTTGAAATCGGTGGTAGACCAACTTTTGCTTTTTTGTGACTTGTAGCACACTTAGATATCTACCTTTGTCAAAATGCTTTCTACAGTAATATATTGGCCTGTGCAGCATATTCATTATAATGATGCCTGTCACTAAGAGACCCCTGTGGGTGTCACAGTGGATGCAGGATCAATCGGCTTTGATGGAACAATGGCAGGGCCCAAGGTGAGGTGGAAGAAGCCTCCCACGCTGGAGCCAGACTCATTGCTACAGAATATTACACTCATTCCGCTCATTACAGAGGAAACTGGTGCTTTTCAGACACCCCCCCCCCCCCCCCCCCCCGCTTAGTTGTGTACCCCTGCTAGCAGCCCACACAGAAACACACCTCTAATAGATGCCTAGGTCTACCCAGTCTTTCTGTCTATGTCCTCCTTATCTGTGCCCCCATGGAGGAAGACTGGCCCTTCTCACCATCGCCGCTGGTTCTCAATCAACGTGGCTCCAGCCTCCAAGACTCATTCCAATTTGGTGCCATCCCCCTGATACCAGAGCAATTACCCTCTTCTGGCCATCTACATCCCTCATCACACTGTATGCCACTAGCTTGTCACTAAGCCACCGCAATAAAAGAGAAGAACTTTCACAGTTTTAGATGAGTAATAATAAGAGAAAATACAGCAGATAGATCTACTGAATCTCATTGTGCATATCTTTATCTGTTGTGTTTACTGGGTGTTTCAATTATTTTATACTATAAATAAATATTTGTTTGGATTGGTATTGTATGCATTAAAAATGCTCCAAATAATATTACTCAAAAAATATGGGAAAACCTGCTTCTACTGTGTGGAGCTGCAGTGGGGAGATTCAGTTCGGGTCACTGTCCCCATTTGTTCCTTCTTGCTTCTAGAGGATTCGTGGCTTCCACTAGCTAGCTGTGAAACCTCCAGACTATTACATGTGCTCTTCTCCTATATCGCACCAATTGGACTTCATGCTCACTTTGTATGAGCAGGCAGGTTAAAGTATGTTTAATCAGTGATTTAACTCATTTCAACACCGTTGTCCTTTTAACTTCGTTGGGTAATAACTACAAAGGTTTTGGGCTGCAGCTCATGTGTGAAAACACCAATAAAGATTGTTGTCAAAGAGGCAGGCAAAAGACTTTGACTAGCTCCTACACCTAAAGTATTTGTAAGAAAGCTTATCTCTTTGTCAGAATGGGTTGCAGAGATCTCCAGAATGGAAAGATGCCAGGGGTGGACAAGATTTGTGCTGAAGTAATGGGGACTTTGGATATCAAGGTGTCATGGCAGATACTTTTCTCAAATGACACTGAGACATCAGGAACAGTGGTGTTAGCCCCAGAGGTCAGGGCGGCGGTCTAAAGAAAGGCCCAGAGGCTAAGATCTACTCACACAGCCTCTTTGGAGATGCTAAGTGACTGTCAAGGCAACTCTGACTGGTTGTTGAACCTCTTCAGACCCAAAATACGAATTCAACCTCATGTCAGAAAAGTGAACCTTTTTCTTCCTTTCTACTATGTTCATGTACACACTCCTGTAAGACAGTGACAAATAATATCAGAGGTTCTGGAGAGGTTCCAGGAGTCTTAAATGCCTTGATGCTTGTGCTTTAGAGAATGACCTTCTTTTCATTTAATCAGTTAACTGAGCAGGGATTTCAGAATATGTGGAATAATGGGAAAGTCTTTGTATCCACGGGTCTTCATTAGCAGTGAGGGTAAAACTGTGACTTACAACATCTGCAATTCTCTGAAGTAATATGAGTAATGTAGAGCGTGGCAATAAATAGAGCTGTCCAAAAAGAAAAGGTAAAAAAAACAAAAACATCTTGATTTAACTATCAGTCCTTGTCTGACTAAAGTTATATTTTAGGATCAAAGGAAACTGATGGCAATGGTGTTTTCTCACTACTTTAAGTCTTTCTGACAAGGTGACAAGCTCAGCAGTCCAGGGAAATATCAATCAGAATCTGCAATCTGTTTTTCCATACTGAGGACAGCTTGTTTGGGTTCCTGGGCGCCTCGTGGTGGATCTGCAACCGTTGCAATGTCATTGTAACATTGAACATTAAGACCAGTCATGAGAATTATTGATAACATAGTTTTCCCTTTACACTTTTGGCCAGCATAACAATTAGAACATCTGTGATTTATTTAAAAAAAACAAACCATTATATTCCACATTGTAATAAATGCTTTTGTTTTAAGCTGCATCCTTTAACAGGACTCAACACTGTGTGGCAACTCAGATGTTTAGATGGAACACTCCTATAAATTTACATTGGTTGCCTTGCTGTTTCCCTTTAGCAATGCTAGCTGTATAGCTGTTGCCTATTTTTAGCACACTTTTTAAAAGTATATATTAGTCAGTCCCACCATAACAATCTTTGACCTATTCCACTAGAGAAATCCAAAGCTACTGGCTGCATTTTTGAGTTTTCAACAACTCAATATGTCATATCTCATAACGAAAAAGGGTTAATTAAATTTTTTGACCTGAAATGTCTCTCCCCTTCCTTCCAAGCTGGCTTTGCCTTACACACCCACGCACAGTCCACAGCAAGCATCCTCGCCTCTGTATGTTGGTCTTGAACATAATTAATCAGAAAGACAGCAAGCCAAAGATAAAAAACAACATTAGTCAAAAATTACTCTTGACCTTTCTCAGTTGCACAATAAGCCTCCCTTCTGGTTTTCAGTAAATCAACTCTAAATGAGAACACAGTCTGGAAGTTTCTCCCCACACATGATGGACCTTGTTAAGAAGATACTGTGTCCTCCACTATCTTAACCCATTTGCACCTTGTTTGCTTTGAAATTTCTATTTTTGAGAGTTCAAAGGAACAGTGTCTTTGGCAGTCTGAAAGTGAGACTCTGAGTCTGTTCCACAAGCTGTTTGAAGGATGTTGTTTTCCCCATGGAAACAGTAGGTTAAGCCACAATTGAAAACTCATTGGCACCATCTGTGCCTTAATCTTGCAATAACCTGGTTTGCCGTTTGCTTCTTGATGAGTGCAGACTGTTGCCATCTACACCCTTTTTACTGTCTGAGAAAACGATTAAATGACATGCCCTGTTTTCACTTTGCAAAGAAAGAAGCAGGACTTTGTCCATCAGATATTTCTGTCTAGTATAATAAATTGATCATGGATTTGCTGAATTAGACAGTTCTTGTATCAGAGTCACAGTAATATGACATCACAACTACTTTACACCAGAGAGCAAGCCTTTAAAAACAGCTTAGGCCTCAGTCTCTGGCCTAGACAAGGAAAATGGAGACTATTTCCCCCCCCCCCCCCCCCCAGTGTCTCACTGCTGCAACGAATATATCAAAAGGCAAAGGAAAGAGTCTCACTTTCTGCTTTGTGTAACACCTTTCACAGGTTAACCACTGCTTTGCAACTAGTTGGTGCGCGTTTGCAGACAAGTCAACCTACAAAGCAGTTGCAAGGAGGCTTCAATTCAGCACCGTATATTTCATTGTGGCCAATTTTACCTAGGGACAGCAAGCAACAACTTTTTTTTTTCCAGTGACCAGGTCACTGACTGGTTTTAAGGCTGTTGTGACAATCAAAATGACAATCAGTGTCAGGGTGACTAGCAGCAACCACATACACAAATGTAACTGTCTCCCTGGTGTGTATTACCAAGTGCAATTTTCCCTATATAACAAAGTATTCTATTTTATTCTATCTGTACAGAACTTATTCTATTTTATATTGTATTCTTATTTTGTATAGTATGTTATTCTATTTATGTTATTCTATTCTATTGTTTTTCTCTTTTTTTTCTCTTAATTTTTTTACTGCTCTTGTACTTTGTGCCGTGACCAAAAATTTGGGACTAATAAAGGCTTACCTGCTCAATCGTGTCTACACCCATCTGGACCAGCCGGCGAGCACTGTGAGGGTCATGTTTTTTGACTTTTCCAGTGCTTTCAACACCATCAGGCCGACCCTCCTGGGTGATAAGTTAGCAGCGATGCAGGTGGATGCTTCTCTGGTGTCCTGGATTGTTGATTACCTGACAGGAAGACCACAATATGTACGTCTCCCACAGTGTGTGTCTGACAAGGTGATTAGCAACACAGGGGCACCACAGGGGACTGTCCTCTCCCCCTTCCTCTTCACCCTCTACACCACAGACTTCAGCCACTGCACAGAGACCTGCCATCTTCAGAAGTTTTCTGATGACTCTGCGGTGGTTGGATGCATCAGCAGGGATGATGAGACAGAGTACCGGGCTGTGGTCGACTCCTTTGTCACGTGGTGTGAGCAGAATCATCTGCAGCTCAACGTGGCAAAGACCAAGGAACTGATCGTGGACTTCAGGAAGACCAGGAAACACTTGACCCCTGTTTCAATCCAGGGGGTCAGTGTTGACATTGTGGAGGACTATAAATACCTTGGAGTACACATTGACAATAAACTGGACTGGGCTAAAAACACCACAGCACTTTACAGGAAGGGCCAGAGTCGTCTCTATTTTTTGAGGCGACTGAGGTCCTTCAACATCTGCCAGAAAATGCTGAGGATTTTCTATGAGTCTGTGGTGGCCAGTGCGATCCTCTATGCTGTTGCATGCTGGGGGAGCAGGCTGAGGGTCGCAGATGCCAACAGACTTAATAAACTGATCCGTAAGGCCAGCAATGTTGTGGGGATGGAGCTGGACTCCCTCAAGGTGGTGTCGGAGAGGCGGATGCTGTCCAAGATAAAGACAATGTTGGATAACACCTCCCACCCACTCCATGACATGTTGGTCAGTCACAGGAGCTCGTTCAGTGAGAGACTGAGATTACCGAAAAGCACCACTGAACGACACAGGAAATCATTCCTGCCTGTGGCCATCTCCCTGTACAACGCATCCACTTAACACACTGTTTGCTGCTACAACTACACATGTTTCTTTTCCAAATATTTATTTATAAGTGACTTATGTATGTATGTATGTATGTATATATATGTATATATTGTACTATTCTTAGTTAGCGTATTGTCTGTCTTGTCTTAATGTTGGTTTAAAATGGAGCACTGTAACAAAAAATAATTTCCCCCAGGGATCAATAAAGTATTCTGATTCTGATTCTGATTCTGATTATCTTAGCTTAGCTTATCTTATCTTATCTTCATCAACTACATTATATATAGCTGTTTTCAGGCAGTTGCCAGCTGGTCCCTAGGTTACGAAAAATGTGGTTTTATATAGATAATATCGATAGCAAGGCTGGTTTTGGTATCCGATCAGTGCTAGCGTGATAGGGTCGATACTTTGTTTGTTTTATGTATAACTGAAATGTGTTAAATTGAGTGTTATTTTTTAGGAAATACAAAACTTATCAAACATGCAGTATGAAAAATTTGTGAACCTTCTTGAGTTGTTTAAACAGCAGACATTGAAGTGCTTTGGAGACAGGCACATTTACATTCCAGGTCCCCAAAACACAGTTTCAAAATACATAAAATGCTGAAATGTGTGTTTTGTTGTGTTAACTAATTATTGTGAAAAATACAAATCACAGTGATTTTATTGGTTAAAATGTTAAAATGTTTTCATAATTTGCAAATTGATAATGACTTATCTCATTAATCAGGATACGTTCCTATCCCTCAAATAAGCTGCCTTTATAGGTCAAAGGTATCAGTACTGCACAGCACTAATTTGCAATTTCTGTTCTTTGCTGTACACTAATGTACTTGACTTAGTATTTGAGTCACATCTGGGATCTCTGATACTTTGAAAGATTGGCTGTCCCAATGGAGCGCAATGCACATTTTTTTATTTAATGGTTTAGATAGATATCAAATTCATTTTTTTCTCTCTCTTACATTTTTGGTATTAGATGTCTTCTCATTGAAAGAGGTTAATTTTTTACTACTCGTATTTTTTCTTCCACTTGATTCAAGGCAAAATAGTAAAGCAGAATAATGTTGGTCCCAGAGAGAGTAGAAATGGAGTTTAATATTACAAGATCAGACAATAGGTCTCAATAAACACGTCTGAATAATAACTAATTCCCTGGAAATGTCAGGACAATAAGGCAGCAGCTGTTTGAAAAGGCTGGCTAAATAGGAACATGTCATCCTGTGGGATTATTTGTAAGGCCTTAATATAAAGTATGGTGGGAAATTTGTGACCAGCAAGCTGCTTGTATTTTCGATATGCCTATAAAATACTGAGAGACTATTCTGCAGGTGTAACTGATAGAAACAGTTTTAAACATGACAGTGAAAACAACATTTTGCAAAGACATTCTCTTAACTTGTCAAATGTCCTACAGATATCTTCATTTTATATTTAGCTTCAAATCCAAGGTGAACATTCACTTTTGTCTTCTTATACGTGAAAGAAGAAAGAGAAATTTGTCCTGTGCCATAATGTGAGGTGTCAATCTGACTTCGCACTGAGCCGATCCATTGAAAATGAATTGCAAATGGTAGAAAATGTGACTTTGACAGTAATCCGGGATGATTTCCTGAGGATCAGGATGCATTTATGGCTTGGGATTCACATTGTCGCCTGCATATAAAACTCAATCAAATGTAGAAGTTTAGACAGGCATTGTTGAAACTGTTTTTAGCACAGCAAGTGTCTCCATAATCAGCAGAAAGGTTGTCAGAGAGATAACATCACAATATTCCCACGTAGCTGCTTATTATTGGAACATAAGTGGAGATTTCTTATTGCATTAGGCCATCGTTTTCCCTTCCTTGGCAGTAGTTAGATGAGTAGATTAAAGCAACTTTTTTGTTTCCATGAAATGAAAGTAATAAAAACAAATCTAGCACCTACAAAAATGAGCAAGGAGAGAAGTGTAAAAACAGCTCTTTAGTGTTTTACAGGCGATTTTGTTCTTCACATTTTGGCTAGAAGTGATAATGTTACTCACTGAGCTTTAAACATGGTTGTTTTTACCAGCTGCTGGCTTTAGCATCATATACCAGGTATGAGAAAACGTTTTCCCAATATGTCAAAGTACTGCTTTGGTGCTGTTGAGAATAAAAAAAAAAACATATAAAAGAAATCTAATCTTTTTCTCAAGAACAAAAAATGCACGCTTCTTGATGTGGCTTCCAGGCTGCAGTGGCGTTTACCCACCACTGCTATTATGATTCATCGGGGGAAATCAATCAGGAAAGCTTAATCGCTCCTTTGAAGAATACAAGTCACACGCATTGATGCACTGTGCTGCTATCGTCACCATTGTAATGTTTACCTCTGAGGTGTCTTGATCATCATATCGTATAACAGGTGTTGTTTGTAATGGATTAATTACAATTCTCCGGAGAGGGGGAAACTGTAAGGCAAAAATGGAATTATCATAATTAAGCCATCATTTTTCAATCGATATGAAAAGGGCAAAATGAAAAATGTATTACTCAGATGCAGATGAAATGGAAATACCTCACTGTGTTATGGAAGATGCAAACATGCAAATATGTTGTTATGCAAATCACAAGCACATGACGGGTTGACATTTGTTCCAAGTTTATCACTCTTGTCCCGCCACCTTCTTACCACCTTAAGTAAATAAATAAATAAATATACTGTATTATTCATCACACTGTATCTGCCAGTTTTGTACAGCAATCAGTCTGTTATAATGGGTGTTTCTCTTTTGAGTTTATCCTATCACTGCACAGCTCTTACCACTACTCAAGGACTCTGCTACCTTGTTAAGGCTTTGAGTATATCCGTCCTTATATTTTGACTATAGAAAGTGTAGTTTCGTATTTATTCATTCATTTCATTTGACTCTACTTTTCATTTCTCGTTTTCATTTACTTATTTATGTGTGCTATGACTGAACTTCACTTGTATAATTCTGTCAGTATGTAGTGATAATAAAGGCGATCCTTGAACTCGAGTCTCAATATTTACTGTAGGTTGAAAAGACTGTTGCTAGCTTTAACCATTGCTTCTGTCCTTTCTGTTACCTGTAAGGCTTCGGAAATCTCTGTTTATTAAGTCTTTTCATCACTATTAAAAAGTGTAGGAACTGGACTCAAAAGTACATGCAGTAATAAAAAAGACTGATTTAAATTGAAAAATTTAGAATGCTTTAGTCTCATATTGGCTTTGGTTCGATTTAGAAGTATCACAGATCTCGAACATTTATAGTGGCCCATAAAAGTAAGAAAGTGAAAAGTGTTTATATATATATATATATATATAATTTATATATAGCTCTTTATATATAGATCCTTTGTTTTGCTTTAGTTGATATTTCATGCCTCTATATCAAAACAAAACAAGTCTAACGCCCAAACAGTCGTCGTATCCTATGGGAGCTGTTCGCACAGTAGGTGCTTTGGCAGCAATCTCCTAGTTTTTACAACAATCCCTAAAACTGTTCGGAAGTGTTTAACACACTTCAAACATCTCCAAGTGCTAAAATCACTTTGAGTTCTCCATCTCTCTCTCTCTTGCTCCAAGCCAAACTCCCTGCATTGAATCTTTCAGTCACTTGAGTAAAATCAAATACTCCATCTTCACATGGATCCACAGCAGGTAATCAGAGCCAGATCAGACAAGTGGGGCTGAGCATGTCATTAGCGCTATAGCTGTGTTTACATGCAATAATCTCATTATTGTCCTCTGTCTGATTATGTGAATAAACCCATTAAGTTGTTTACAAGAAAGAGGCATGTTAATAATTTCATGTTAATCCAATCTAGTACCTTATAATTGATTAAACAAATCAACTGTCTAGTTGCTATAGGAGGGATTTAAGTGATATTATAGATTTTTTTCTGCCCCCAATCTTACTAACTGCATGTAGTTTCTGCATATTATCTAGGGCTTTTTGAATTCTCACACATGGACAAAGACATTTTTATTCATTATTATTCAGTTTCATCTGGTCAGTTTTGAGATGGTTTCTTTTCCCCCACCAATCCAGCACAACAGAGGTGGCAGAAATTTTGCTTGTAATGGCTAAAAAATACAAATATAGCCTTACAGTGAACATAGTATGTAATTTCAATGTCCCTGTTTGGAGGCCTCCAGGGGAGTTTTGTTGTACAGTCCTTTGTTCTCCCTCGACTTTTCTACCACCTGCTTTGTCTCTGCTATCAAAGCTGTATTGCAAGAAAAACAGAATGAAATTTTATTTTGCATTTGACATTTTGATATAATGCCCTGATGTCTGCATAATTTTGTTCCAGCCTAATAAACTTTATACATACTGTATACATGAAACAGTCAGGACTTCAAGTGTTGGTCTAGCAACAAATATAAACAACAGTTTGGCAATAAATGCAAATAGATAAATAGATACTAGCAATAGATAACTTTTTTTACAGCACCTGGGAAGGGATCTCAAAATTCAATTCAGTACAATTCAGTTTTATTTATATAGTGCCAAATCACAACAAAAGTTGCCTCAAGGCACTTTATATCCACCAAAGGTGGATCCCAAAACTACATCTGCATCTAATGTGTAAAGGTCACTCTTTTAAGGATGCCAGCGTTCACATTTTGAATCTTTGAACAGAGTGGGTGGCTTAGGACGTAATCTGTCTGCCACCAACAATCCAGTTTTGAGATCCCTTCCCAGGCACCTTAACTCCCATTTACATTTTGCATCAGCTGATCTCAATAAGTCACATGATAGGATGAGTTAAGGTCTCACAATAGTTTCACTCGAATCCTTTGCTAATAGTGACCCACACCCTCTCCCGTCTTGGCTCATGAGGCACATGATCCACAGTGGGCAAAGACCCTCTTGAGGGACACGCCCACTAGGGCTTAAATACCTGGGACTCTCCACCATTTTTAGAACTGAAGAAGCTTCTCAGTTGAGAGGTGAAGCATCTTCAAGCAACTTAAAGAAGTCCAGCCGCTTTTCTTTCCAAGCTCCTTAGATTACTATAACCTGGATGACTGAGAACCTGCATAGAGAATCTGTCTAAAGTTTCTTTCACTTGCTAATCATACTTACCTTTTGTGTTTCCGTTGACCTCCAAAGTATTGGTTAGTGGGGTAAGAGGGCTTTCATATACAAGTCAGATGTGGATGGATAATTAAAGTAATGGCAATAGGAAACTCACTGATGAATGCTGTTTTAGGAAAAACGATCATATAAGACCTGACTAGTGATTTTTAGTTTCTTCTATTACATTAGTGGGTTTTTTTCCCCACAATGATTAACCTTTTCTGTTGGCCCATTTCAATATGTTGTGTGTGAAGTCAGTTCAATAAAGACAGATCAAATACAGAGTTTGAGTAAACAGATATTTGGTTATTACACTCCAATGAAGCTACACACTAAAGCAGACACCACATTGGTAGGAAGTAGGACAGGACCCCCAGGAGTCTAGACACTTGTTGTGACAGAGACTTGGACGAGGATTTCTTTCTCTCAAGGATAAGGTGGAGATGGCACAGAGGCAGGTTGCACAAATGAGAGTCTGACAGGCAGAATGACAAAGAGCACTGAGATTGAAAGCACCCGGGGCAACAGGGCAGAGCATGATTGGCTTGCAGAAGATGTGCACGAAATTGATTGGACCATTGTGTGGGAAAGTGGAAGAGATGTAAAGAAGAGACACGCAACCCAAGCACCCAGGAATGCAGGCAAATAAGTAAATACAGATCGTCCTCATTGAAGTTAATGATAAGATATTTTTATTTTAATTTAACCTTAGCTGTGTTTTAGTTTAGTTGGCCTCATTTCTTTTAGTATAAATTGTTTATTGATGATTTTTGTGTGTGTTGCCAATTGTTATTTTTGCTGTCAAGGGACTGTGGATGGAAATTAGCAAGTAGCTAAATCAGTTTCAATGCATCTTTTGTCTCAGGTGATTAACACTACGAGAGCCAGGAGGAAAATTCTGTCCCCATGGTCAAAAAGACCCCTCCTGGCAGTTCTAGTGTTAAATTTTTATTTTTTCTTGTACATGGTCCCCGCCAAATAAATTTAACTAGAGTACATTTTTAGGTGAGCCCTAATAAGTAATTACTTTTCTGCACTTTTTTGTATTTTACTGATGTTGTTTCAACTTTTCATTGAACTAGAATCAAAAAATGACTCTCTACACTTTTGTCCTTCTGCTTGCTCCCTGACAATGAATAAGGCGTTTCATGGGGGAGTTGGCAGATTATAAATGTAACAATGTTTCTCACAAAGTCATTTGTCATTCGAAAGACGCAAAAGCTACATTTTCGATTATTTGACTGGAGCTCTAGGTTTCTAAGTTTCATCGAGTGTTTCTGCTCTTTTGATGGGGCGATCTCAGTCTCTGCTGTGATTCTTTCTATAACGCAGTTGCTTCCACCTTAAAAGTGGTGTCATAAGAGCAGACCTTTAACTGACCCTGGATTTGGTTAGTATTGCCAGAAAGTGGTAGCTGTACACATTACATAATTTAAAACATAATGAGATTTTTATTGAAAACGTATCCAGTGGTTTTTAATGGACCTTTATTCATTTCATATACTGTATAATCAAGGTTGTCTAAAGTAACAATGGCACACAATTGTGCCCATAGATCTTTTCATTGAGTCCACGAAGCACTGAAACTCCACAATAACTGAATGCTGAAAACTCCTATTAGCCAAACACTGTATAAGTCCTTCCCAGACAGCTGCAATTTTAATAAATAAAACATGAAATTAGCAGTAGATATTATTCTGCTGGGATTTTTCAGTATGAAACTGAAACAAACACACACACAAGCACACACCCACACCCACATACACAGATTGCCCCGACCTAAAACATAAATGTTACATAACAGCAAATGAATGCATTATAAAACTCTGAGGCAAAAACTCTCCAGAGTGAGCCAGAGATTTGTCTGATATAATGTATCAAGAGACGTATTACCTCAGGGACTGTCGCCCTACCAGGCCAGCAATGATAAATAATGCAACAAAAATACATCATCATGATGTTTCTCTTTATCCAACATGTGTAGCTGTCAACTTTGATCAATAAGAACGCACTAAAGGCGATGGTATATAAACACAGTTTTTTTATGTTTATGCATTCTCTTGAACCTAGAAACACTGCGAATAAGACATTTTAATGCAAAATATTCCAGCCCTCAAGGCCCAAATCTTTGAGGCTGACCTGGGGAGTGTTGTGCAGGCAGGAATATAGCTACCAAGGGTACTGAGAGAGAGTCGAGCTGAGCAGTCTTTATTGCACAGTGATATTCTCTCAGGTTTCTCCAGTGAGACTTTCAAAATAGCAATTTAGCGAAAGTATACTTCGCAGTCGCTATAAGTCCACTTTGAGAACGGCTGTATACCTGCAACACAGACAATGTAATAAGATGGAAATTTGAAATTCAAATTTCCTTTCTCTCATCTCCCACTGATGTAATAGTGATCTAAGGACCCACCGATCAATTTTGACTGTCAGATCAAAAAGGTCTTCATTTGCATCGGCTCGTGTGAATCTTCATCTCACACATGGAGTTTTCATCGCTGCTGAACATGATGAGATGTCAGCGTAATTAAAACAGTTTGGTGTTCCTGAAGACGATCCTCATGCATCTTGTTTCAAATGGAGTTGCTGCTGAAAGCTTGCATGTCAAGGATGTAGAAGAGTGACATTTACCCTGCTGTTGTTGTTATGGGTGGTGGTCTCTCCTGGGGTCTAGTTTCTCTTTTATGTCTGTAAAACATCCCTGAAATATATATTTAGCCTATTCTTTTTAGTTTAAAATGGTATGACAGTTGTGTATTTTTATCAATAATCCGTCTAATTGCTATGATTTCAAATCACGGCTTTAAAAAAATCCATCCATTCTCTTCTGCTTATCAAATTAAGAAATATGGAGGAGCTGGAGCCTATCCCTGCTGCCACGGTGCGAGAGGTGGCGTACACCATGGACATGTTGCCAGTCTGACGCAGAGCTAATATATATATATATATATATATATATATATATATAAAAATACTAAATATAATGGATTTTCAAAACCTTTGGGTAACAGTTTAGTTGATGACTAATGCTCCGAAACCTTGGATGTTTCGCCAGTGTTGGTTCAACACACCTCTTTGGTGTCGCTTAGATGTTCTTGTTAGACTTTGTAGCACGAGAACATTTTTTGTTCAAAATAAACTCAACATTTTCAAAAGTAAGAGTAAAAAAAACACCTCAGTGAAGACTTGGACTTGTGAGGCCAGCCTTCTAAACGGCTGCCAGCCTTCTATTTAACTGACTTTCTGTCCAACTAGTCGCATCCCAAAGAAAGAGAAGTGATATTTGTAATTGGCAGCAAATGAATGAATAGCTTAAAATGCTGCTTATTTTTTAAATAACTGGCTCTTGTATGTGGAGAAGACGTGTGTCTGTCTCTTCATGGCCATGTATGAAACAAATTAGTTTTCTATTTATTTATATGAAAAAAAAACCTTTGTTTTAATCCTGATTAATTGGAAAAGTATGTTGGTGATAAAGAGCAAAAATGTGACAAAGAGCAAGAGAATAAATTATAACGAGAAAAATAACAGCTGATGAAAAAAAAAATCTGTGTCGAGCGATGAGGCTACAACATCCTTCAAATTAAGACATGAAGCAAACATAAATCCTTAATGTTTTTTCGTCATCTGTGCATTGCTCTAGTGGAAAATTAATACAGCTGTTTATCTCAAGGAATCAAGCCCCTGTTATTCGTGTAATAATAGTAGATGATTTGTTTTGCTTTTTCCCCCTTGAAATAGATTTGGGTCAACAAAAATACTGTTTAACAGATTTTCAGTTGTCTTAAAAGCACAAAGGCAGAGGCAAATCAACCTCAGTGTAACACTGAACAATGAACAAATCTCGGCTAAAACAAGAAATCTTGACCCGGCATTAGCTTCTCAAACAGCTGCAGCTTGCTTTTAACGTGTAATATTTTCGCTCCTACTATATGAAACAGCAACGTGTGATTAGCATCAGTGAGCTCAGCAGAACTCTCTGACTTAGAATCCTGGCACGGTTAATAAAGACCAGAGAGAAAGATGAAACCAAAGACTTGACTGTACTCCTCCTGTGGTGTGGCCCCAGAGATCTATGGTGCCAACGGCTCAGAGGACTTTCTCTGAGGCATCTTTCTGATGTAAAAGTCAAGGAGAGCTCTCTGTATTCCACAGGCAGCCCAGCTTCAGCCTGACCAGGCTGTAATAGCCTATGATCAGAGATCTATTACTCGCTTCTTAGAAATGGGCTTAGGGAGCACAGTCATTTGCCATTTTAAATTGATCTGTACTTTTGGTTTCTGGTCCAATGAGACAACATCTCTCCATTTCAATTTCCATTGGCGATATATTACTATCAATATATTATTACAGTAATTTCCTAGGTTATTCAGAAGTCTTTGATTTGCATAAGTATATGCATTTCATTGCAGCATGGGGATGGGCAAAGGTTTGAAATGCATAATAAAGAACCGTGCGATGTGTCAGAGAGGACCGTGGGACAGTGTTGAACTTCCTCTGGGCGAACTCTCTCCCAGTTGTGTCCCTTCCTGCCCAAACACTTTAGCATCATCCACCAATGGTTGGGACAGAGAACCACGGAGGAGGATTTGGGATACATTTGACTGAAGTAACAAATTAGATTAGTCTATTTATCTACTTGCTGTCCTTTCCTCGTGCTTTGCCTCCTCTCTTTTCTCAGCAGGAGGCCACGGTTGTGTCACTCCTGTCTCCTCTCCTGTTTCCCTTCAGACAAAAGTGTCCACAGTGATCAGCCTCACCACTGCTCAATGCAAGACAGAGAGGATATAAGACATCACAGAGGGAGAGATTAGCATCTTGTGGTCAGATCATGAATATATTCAACATGCAGCAAAAAGACTGTGACCCAGCTGTTACAGGAACATTTCATATTACCACCTTCCACATGTGAGGAAATAATTGGGTGAATGAAAGCAATGCATATTATATTTTCATTTCCCTTCTACTGTGGCAGCTGTGGACTTTTATTTGATGGAGCTAAAAACCGCTGTAATAATCCGGCATTTTGCTGCATAAAGGTAATGTTCTCATTTTGGCTGAGTTCTGTCAATATTCTCACAAGACTATTATGATGTACACGAACTGAGTAGCAGGTGTGTACTCCAATAAAGCCACATTTTGCTTTTATTTCAGACAGAAGAAATGTCTACTGAAGCGTCTTGAAATCGTGGAAGCTAAATTTATCTAGATAGGCTGTCGCGGGGTTGTGTTATAGTAATGTGATTCAATTCAAAATACAAAATGTTATTGTTAAGGTACAGGAAAATAAACTTTTGCATTCCTGCAACGCTGTGCCGTCCAAGCTGTAGAGCTACTCCAGTAATTCAAACTCCATAAAAGCAAAAAGTGCAAATTTTCATAGCTTTTTCTCACCAGAGGATTTTAGCAAAGTGTGTAAAACAAGCTTTGACACCAATGTAAGTAAAATAAGAAACCTGTCAGCTGTGTTATGTTTTTCCCAAGCACAATACCCTTGTTTCATACTCCTCTGACTGCCGTCTCTATTAGATGAATTTAAGAAAACCTGTTCAAGTGAATTTGAAAAAAAAACAAAATACAACTTTTAAATGGGCAGTTAGAAGTGCTTAAGAGTCAGTAGTAGCCAGGGGTTAATGTGGACCAATTAATAAGTCATTTTCATTTTTTGTTCTTTTTTTTCTACTGCAGCCTTGTTTTGGTTTCAGTCCCGGCATGGTCGATATTTGCTCAGTAATAAGAAAATAATGATATCGCATGGCCATCTTACACCTTCAGCACATCTCCCTTTTCCCCTTATGCCTGTGATGCCTTAATTGTGCAGACTATGAAGTTGCATTTGCTGTACTTTGCATATAACTAGCTACAGAAGAGGAGCGAGCGTAAACAAATAACAGATTATTTTTAAAGCTAAGGACTGTTCAGAAAGTGAAAATTTAACAAAAGAAAAGTGTAAAATCAAACCTTACAACCCCAACCCCATAAAAATGCTTGGCAGTTTTGTGCAGGCTAAAGAAGTTAGCTTGTAGGACTGTTGCAAAGTTCACAGTTACGCACTGATGCACTCTTTGGTGTTCATTCTAAGGTTAATCAAGTATCAATTACATCAGTGGTAGCAGACATGAATTATGCATATTGTGTTATATAAAGCTGATCCTTTTTCTATAAAGCCACTGGAGCTTTATAGTGTCCAGTGGCTAGAAATCCAATATCCAGAATATAGGTTGTTAAACAGCTGCTTACATCTTGAATTCTGTTGTTTAATATACAGAGATCAATGAAGAGTGGAGTAGTGGCACAGGTCAGTTGATTCCAGTCTGCGCATAATGAAAAATGTACTGGTGCTCATAAAACAAATTATTATGTGACATATGTCTAAGTATTTTTTTCCCCCACACTCCACTGCTACACCTGTTCTTTGGGTTCCTCAACGACCAAATCTCACTTTAACCCCCGTCATAGCTCATTCTTCCATTTAACATCTTTGATTTAATACTTGTCTAGCAGCATGTATCCTTCCCATAAATCATGTGCATCTTGGCTGCGGTTCAGGTTGAAGTTACTGAACCCCCAAAACTGTCCTCAGCACATGAGCGTGCGTGATAGTTAAAGTGCTGTATTTGTATGATTAAAAGCATTGCATTAATGTACACTGTGGGTAAATTTGCTTCTGGTGAGACCAGATGACTCAGGTTAGTTACCTGAACTACATATAACTAACTGACTAATTGAGATATGAAGGCCTGTAATTTATTACTTGGAAAATCAGACAAAACTGAAGCTATTGTATTTTGTATTACTTTGTCTTATAAATCTCAGTAACATGTGTCTAACAAGATATTTACTCTGGATGGGCTCCAGTAACTGCGTGAGGAATGTTGGAGTTATTTCCGATCAGCATATGTCCTTCAGCATGCAAATTAGATTAGAATTAGAGTCCCAGTTTGGATTCAGGAGACAGAAACCCTCTCTAGTTCTAAGATTAGGTTTAAAAATCAGCTTTATGATAAAGCTTTTCGTTCAGGCTGGAACAAGCGACCCTGGAACCTTAGCAGACCGAGGCTGCTGGGTGCTTCCCATGATGCATGGAATATTTCTTCTCCACTCACCTCTTTTCACTCCTGATTCATTTATATGCCACCACTGTATGCTGTTAATCTTCTCAGACTAATGTGTTTTGTCCTTGACGAGTTAACAAGGACAACTGCCCCTTTTAACAGGTTTCTTCCTGTTAAAAGGGTGTTCTTCCTTCTCATGGTCACCAAGTGCCTGATGGGCTCATCTTCTCTCTAATATGGTGTATAAGTGCCTTGAGGCAACTGATGCTGTGAATTGACATTATATAAATAAAACTAAATAGAAATGGACTGCAAACTAGAAGGGTGCCTTAACCTTCTGCATTGCTGAAAATGAACAGAAGATAAGAATATTATATTATTCATCAAATTCAAGATAATTTGAATACGTCAATAACTTGCATCATGCATTTTCTATTCTTTTTATAACAAAATGAATTTTATATTTATATTATTTTATATATATATATATATATATATATATATATATATATATATATATATATATATATCATTATAATAGTAATAATTATTATTATAAATTATGACAATAACCGTAACAAGACTTACTTAATAAGGTGTTTGTACTTTATTTGTTACAACAAAAAAGTAATCTGAGTTCTATAATGCAATATTATGTGGCTTGTTTTTCCAAAAACCAGCACTAATTGTGTGTCTCTGTTTTACTATTTTTATTACTATTGGTAATTCCTTACCATCACTTTAGTTATTCTGAGTTACAAAAAACATCAACTTCATTTTAAAGAGAGGCTCTGGTAAAGGTACCCCTGAACCTGTATACAGTAGTTTTTAAACAAACTGGATTTGAACCAGTTTCTTTACTCCTTTTTCATTGTGATAGGATGGTACATGGGGGTAGTGGGGGTGGGGCACCAGAGGCAGTGAAGTCTGATTCAGCATGGGCCAAGACTCGCTGCTCTCTGGCCCTGATGTCAGTACATTGTGACAGTTCATGCCATGCGCTGGTATCCTCCGCACAGCAGCGGAGAGAGACTTGAGAGATAAGGTCTTATCTCACATTATACAAGTAGACAACTTGTAACATACCTTATCAGTGCTATTGTATGTGTATCACAGTGGGTTGAGCTACAGTTTCAGGGTGTGTTAAGTCTAAATGAAATATAGCGACAATTATCTAGTCACCTGATATTAGAATTGGCAGCAGATACTTAATGGAGCAAGTGCGGCAGAATTATGTTGTAGTTGTAAAGCCTTTGTGTGACATCCAGTGACTGTCACTGCTTCTGTTGACCTAATTCAATTTTCTTTTCAATTACCTGTAGTATATTACCATCACAGCCATTGGTATTGTAGTATAAATCACCCAACCGGACCCTGTGGCTATAGCAGACAGGCATCCCACTGGGTGATGTAGAGCTGTTTCCTGTCTGGCCCCTGTCTCCCTTAAATATATTTTAGATTAAAGAAAAGAACACAAAACACCCATGACCCACATTTTAGCAGCAACACTACGCCGCTGGGCCTTCATAGGAAACTTAATGTATAATTACAGTGACTCAAGGTTAGACAGAAACAAAACTGATAGCTGAGAACAAAAAGCTCATTGAGTTCTGGGAGCTGAGGATTATCATTTGGGGATGTGTAATTAAAACGGCCTGTGTGCAGTGCACTCCCAGTCTTGCTCCTTTGTTTCAATCTTCACATCTTTTCTCTCTTTACACCTAAGGCTTGTGGCAGGTTCAATGAGGTGAGTGTTGGTCAACGAGTGGGGGGGGGGGGGGCAATTGACTGGGTTGTGTTACCACTGTCACCTCAGTGTCCTACTGAGGTGAGTGCATTGATTAATTCAGAAGGGAAGAAGTGAGCGCAACCAGGTTTGAAAACACCCTTTAATCAATAGAATTATCCAGTATACATAATGTGTTAGAGGAATTAACTTTACTGGGGTAAGATGAGGGCATGGACCACAACTAATACAGTGAGAAGATGCTAAATGAAATGTCACGCACTAGCACAGCCTTTTGAAAGGTTATGTGCATCAGAGGGGAAGGTGTTTTTACATTTTATTGACAGATCAAGTCAAGGTTAACAAGTTGATCTGCTATGTCTTTTAAGGAATGCTACCAGTATGACAGAAAGTCAGCAGTAGATACTGGGAAGTTCTTTTATACATGTCATGTGATGACTTTTGTTTTTTCTGATACTGCCACCATAAAGTTACCTTTCATAAAAAAATATGTAGGGAATTCTTTTTTACAGCATTTAAAACATGTTAGAAACTAAGTCGAAAACAACAAACATCTTACTATAATCCAGAAGATATATTGTTTGTGAATGTATCTGTAACATGCAACTTCTTTCGGTGCTTTGCTACTGGAAACTGAATTTTCCGGAGGAACCCACCCGAGGGATTAATAAAGTTTCATCTAATCTAATCTAATCTAATCTAATCTAATCTAATCTAATCTAATCTAATCTAATCTAATCTAATCTAATCGAATCTAATCTAATCTAATCTAATCTAATCTAATCTAATCTAACTTCTCTTACATGACCAAGACTGGCGAACTGGTACATCTTAACCTCCTTGCTTATATTAGATATTATGACGACATCATGTTGCCTAGCAACCGCCCACAAACGAGTTAAAATGACCCATTTGCAGCTGTATCCGTCAGCACCTATAGCACTTTATAAAAGCATTGATGAATGATTTTAATTTCCTGACAGTTACTCGTAATTTATTTACTAAAAAAAGAATTCTGCATGATATATGATGATATTTTAATTAATTAAGCTAAACAGACTGAAATGATGCACCTATCATACTTTTTACAGCAATAATATATGTCATATAGATCTAATTCATGGCCACAAAACTTTAATAATGCATGATATATTCTAACATCATCATGTTGCCTAGCAATCACCTAACAATGGATTAATCACAGAACAATTAACACTGTCGCATTACCACGTGGTTGTGTAAGTCATTTCATATTTTATGTCAAAGGTCTCAATAAATATTGGACGACCTCACACTAGACTAACATGATCATGATAAATATTGCACTTGTTAAATAGTGGTCTGCAAATATTGCCATTGTGACAGTATTAAAATGGTAACATTCATTCTTGAGTAAGCACGCCTCTACATTTAATGGCAAATGCATGTAATTTCAGTCAGCGATAGATCAGTAAAGTCAGAAGAACATTTATTGCCACCATCAATGTCAGATACATCAGAATAAAATATAATATTGCCAGTTATTAAATAAAACAAATGTTAAAGCTAAATACTTTTTTTTTAAATTTCTGTTACTTTGCTCCTAACTGGCTTCAAAGTCAGAGCCAGATTAGCAAATTTTTGAGACCTGAAGCACCTGTTCTACGTTTTCTTCTAAAAGTGCATCGCTTCTAAACCACAGCCTAAAGTAACTAGTGTGATTGTAGACTCTGACCCTGTTATTACACATAGATTTATTTACTTTACCTATATTTTTTGGCAAAATGTGAAAGTCCAGTACAGATAAAGATGTACAAGCTTGAGATAACAAAGATAACCATTATTGCAGGTGATTTTGTCTGTATGTGTTTTGTCTTTTTTGTAAAGAAAGCCAAAAAACAGCGATATTCGCTTTTTTTGGCATCGCTTAGCAGCTTTGTAAAGGCTAGTTAATTAAATGAGATGCCTGAGTTGACTTGCCTAAATTCACCGCCTTAATGAGGCTGATAACTGTGTTCTTTTTAATTAAGCTCTATTGTTCCTGACAACCTGTAAATAGAGCTGTAGCCCACGAGAAAACATTGCAAATTGCTTGTGATGTCCTAAGACCTTTCCTTCAGAGAGTTAGGCATCAGAGAAAAGAGACATTGAGTCTGTCATGCTTTGAAAATAGGCTATTATCATTCAAAACTAATAATTCACTAATAAATGAGTCATACAGTTACATTTCTAGTACGCCTGTACATCTAACATCAGTTATCCTCACACGGGGCTTAATCTGAGAACTCCAAGAAAATGAGACTTTAGTTTCAAGCAAAGAATTCTTAAATATGTCAGCGGTTTATCAATGTAGCCCATAATTGTGTACATGTGGAAGTACAGATTATAACCCTAACTGAATTTATCTATCCAAATTAGTTATTCATGCAAATTTTTACTTATTTCATAAAAGACCAAATTGCCAAAGCAAGTATTTGCTTTTGTCCTGTTTTAATTTTTCAATTTTTCAGTAGGAGGGGTTGCAACCTATTCCATTTGTCATCGGGCCTGCAGGTCAGGACAGGTTGCCAGTGTCGCAGAGTATTCACATAACCATTTTCTTTTTCAGTCCCTTGGCCTTGGAAACAACACAATTTAATTGCTTATATTTCAGGGCTTAAAAAGATCTCTAAATGTTGTTTTTACCCTCATACAGCCAAATACTAGAAAATGTGACTGGTCAATAGAGTTTGACATAGAAGCTGACTATCCAAAAGCAAAACAGAAAGCTTCCAGTACCAAACATCTTTTCCCTTGCATAGAGATCCAGTATATCCATATGCAGATAGCTGTTTTTAAATTAACCAGGTAGTCGTTATGTGTTCCTATGTGTATTTGGGCTGGTTATGACGATACAGTGAGCTGTGAAATAAATCAACCAAAGATGTGGCCCTTAAAATAAAAACACTTGGTAAAATATTCTGGGGACTGAGCATGCTCTGTTATTAATATCTAGATATTTGGTGACTAACTGCATTGTTGATTTCCTAAAAAATGAACTTTTATCATTTGATCCATTTACAAAAGAAAGCAGTAAACAGTTAAAGTTATCTGTTAATTGCATCATAAACAGCCAAGCCATTACTGTCAGTCTGAATTAACTACAGGAGAAGCAAACAGTTACTAATGAAATAGCATGAAATAAATAGCCCCATGTTTAAAGAAAAAACATTTTCAGATGATCTGCGGTTATAACATCTTTCTACATTTATGAAACCCATATTGATTGGCATGTTTTAGTGGCAGTGACATAAAGAGAGAAATCAAGTTTGGCTGTGAGGAGGACAGAGCAGAGGCGAGCCCCGAAGAGACAATGAGCTGTAGTTTCCTTGCATTAAGCAATTTGGAGTTTCAGTTATATAAACTTTTCTCAGAGGCGGTGAAACTCCAGAGGCAGAAGTAATCTCATTAGTTTACTTCAACCTGGCAGAGCTAAATGACCAAACTTTTTCTCTTACCCAGATATCATAAGTTCCAATTATTCTTCTTTTGAGGCTATGGGCAATTTGCTGAAACAATTTTACTTTTTAAGTTAAGGAGTAGTACGCTGAGAGAGATCTGTTACTAGGTGCTAAACAAAATGTATATGTTACTATGACAGTTTTTATAATGTCCAGATGTCCAAAAACATATTTAATGGTTCAGTTTGGACACTGAGGCTTTAAATTTTTGTTAATATTCAGATTCATTTGATTGATTTGATCATATCTAATGTGCTTTTATCCCAATAGGTTGATTCTGTTCATCTGGACGTAGAGTTTTCAATGGGAGAAATGTTTCGTCACTCATCCAAGTGACTTCTTCAGTCTCAGCTAACAGCAGGTTTCCCCAATCTTATTAACAGTACATTGTACAATGACTTAAACCAACACACTGAATGAACAATGGGCTGGGAGGTAATATACAAATTGTCATGACCATTGATCAACAACCACTGATCAAAGCCCATTGATCCCCCAAAGAACTTTTATTTCTCTTACAGACCACAAATATGGATCTTGATATTAACACTCTCCCACATTTCTAGTGAATTTCCTGAACGGGGTGTGTTTTTTGTTTCAAAAAATTGATCATATTGAAGTAATTTGTTACCACCATGTGGTAATACAAGGGTACAGGCTGAGAGAGCAATACATTTCATTTATATGGTTCTAAACATACTATTAAATTAATGTAGCAGACTTGATAACGCCCTCAGATTCACTGAAAACACCTAAAAATAACACGTCTGATGTTCTCAGTTGTAGCTATAACCACAGGGCTGTGTTGACTTTGAATATTCTTTTAGATAAATTGCATTATGATATAACTTTTAAGCAAGACCTTTGCACAGTACCTGTCTGGCCACAAAATATGGAGAAACCACCAGTATTTCCAACCAGGCATAAAGTTGTCATATATACTTCTGGAGCTTTGTTGCTGGAGCTTTGACCCCTAAAGCTATTTGCAAGAACTAAAGAGAATTACCTCATCATCTACAACGTAAACAGAGATCGGTGCATGTCTTGTGCACTGGGCGCCAGTTGTAACGACAACAGAAAGCAAGGTATGAAAAGTTGATAACCCCTCTAAAGAGAGGGCTTTAAACTGAACGCAGACCGGATCATTTGTTGCGTTGTGGTGTTTTTCCCCAAAAAAATATAGACTGATGCTTGTTGTGCCCAAAAGTAATTAAAGCACAGTATAAATGTTTAACATAATTATCCTGTTCTACAGTCAGTTATGTTTACTTTTCCAGTTTTTTTTACACATTGCCTATCGCGGTATGTTCTCATATCCACAGTGAAATGTCTAAGAGTTATATTTATTTATTTATTTATTATATTATTGAACTCCACCCAGCCTGCATGTCAGTGACTGATTAACGAGCACACCCTGTAGGTGGCTGTCTGCTGCAGAGATAATGCCTGGCCTACTTTTAAGTGTCCTCCATCTTCAGTGGTCCTGATTTCATTATGTTTATTTTGCCTCATGTTCATTTAATGAATACATTTACTTATTAAATGAGTAAAATGTAGAGTAGTGTGTGCGGTAACCCCCACCATACACAAAACTAAACCAAAAAAGCTTTGAATTTAAAGGAATAAAAACAAACAAACTAAGAAATCATGTAAAAATGCATTAAATAACAGTTTCAATGACTTTCCTCAACATCTATACTTTTAGGTTGATTTTAGTCTCTTTCATTTTGCCTTTAGAAAGCAGGTTAGGTCTTAAAGTGTCAAAAGACCTCACAGGAAATAATAATGGTATTTTTTTGTACTCTTGATTTGCTTTCTAAAAGCAGCCTGCCGTGCTTACGCGTTCCCTGTGGATTTTTTAGACTCTTTTGGTCCCTGCTTTGTTTGTTTCGTGCATGCATGTGAGCTCACACAAGCTCACTGACGGTAAGGTTCACTTAATATTAAATGTAGGGCGCCCAAAATTCTATTTGCATACTAGCAGTGTATATAAACATAATCCAATCTGTTTAGATTGGGGGGGGGGGGGGGGGGGGGTGTTTTTATTGTGATCAGCTCAAATTGATAGAAAACAGTCTAATCATGTCTTAATTTTTCCTCATTGTTTTCACACTGTGTCTGCTTATGGTGTCTGGTACAATGTGGAGAAAAATCAGATTGCACTTATTACAGATTTGTTCTTTTATGCTGCTTGATTGATGTAATTAACTAGGACAACGAATGTTTGCATAAGCAAAACATGCTGAAGGTGTAATTTGTCCAAATATCAGTACACTTATCCAATCTGTCATCCTCACACTGACCAAATTTATTGTGTTTATATAAGACAATGGCCATTGACCATTCATGTTTAAAAAGGCTGAGGCAGTCTGGTTTATTGTAGCCCTGAAAATGACAATAAATAATTAACTGGTTACACTCTCTTTGCTGCTGTGTTCCTATTTGTTAACTTTTTCAAAGAACTTCCTCAACACTTATGCTAATTTTCTTAATTATTTTGATCTCTTTAATTGGTTTCCTCCCCAAGCACTCGTGTCTCCAGGTGGATTCCATTATGTGCCTTTAATGTTGTATGTTTATCTAATTCACGGTATTAAAATTGTATTCCAGACGAGGCTGATTTATTTTTTTGGGAAAAAAAACATTTTTTCTTTGATATTCTCTCATTACTAACAGATGCTCATTTTGTGGTACCAGAAATACACTTGACACTATCAAAGACGAATTTAGCGAGAGCGGACTGGGCTCTCGATTGTTGACAGAAGGATAACCAAATGGTCTGAATCTACTGTACAGCATGTCCCTTTCCTCACTGCCATTGGGATGCGTAAGGCAGCAAAGTACATACACTCAGTAACTGCCACAGCCTGTATAAATCAGCGGCGGTGGTTTCTGTATCCTTTCGGGCCCGTCTGAGTGCATGTATGGAGCAGAAAGTGCCACATCTGCAGTTCCACTATATTAGTTTGCCCTCACCAGCGCAGACGACAAAGACGGCATTGGCGTGTATCTGCTGACAGATCGGTCTCCTAGCAGTAGGAGAAACCCTTGTGTCAACTCAGTGAGACTGCATAGTTCACCCTCCCTTCTGAACAAATAAGATCAGAGTCAAAATGAAAAGCATTATTACTGCTGACATCTTTATCTCTGGTCTGCCTTATTTAATAACCAATTTCTTTCAAGGCTTCCTGGAGGAGTTTATCCTTTGGGCAAGCCTCTCCATGCTGCTGAGAATGTGCTGTTTAGTTATGTACACACTGTTGCCAGAGGGAAGAGGGTGCGTCATAGCTGTTAGCCTTATAGCGGCACACTGCCTGTCATCCTTTTTAGTATTATGTTTATTCCAATAAAGCTTTGCATAAGTGTTTCATTGGATGAAGGTGTTTAGAGTATAGCATTAAAAAGAGGGGGAAAGGAGAAGACAGTTTCTTAAATAATGTTTGCATAATTTAGCATGTCATTTAAAACAGGGAAATTAATCATATGATTAATCATTTATTTAAATTTTTGTGCCATTCCTTTCATTTTAGCTGCTACACATTTTTGTGCAAGATTAACAAAATCTCTATTCACCTTAGTGGCTAAGAAGTCAGTTTCATTTACAATAAAGTGATGCAAGTCAATGCTAAATACATATATACTGAGTGTCTACTACATACTAACAGCTATATAACATACCCTTTACCAATAGTAGGAAATGAAACAGTGCTATATGACGTAAGGTGTCAAAACTAGATTGTGTCTACCAATTACACTTCCCTGATATTTAATACTTTGCTTACTTACTGAGACCATAGGGGCACTATTTAGGCTATTTAAAAACTCTAAAACTAATGTCAGCACAATAAGCTGTACCCTGCTTTGGTGGATTTTTATTATGTAGATGTGGGCATGTCAACATTTGCAAGCTGTCACTAAATGTATAGTGTATAAAGGCTAGTTTGCAGTAAGCGTTTTTGTTGTTAAATAGCTTTGAATCACTATTGATAATTATAGGTGTTAGTTAACCCTATAATGCCCTTTGTGTTATATTTGAAACATGAGTTTCTGAGACCTCTATCTCATCAACATGACCAATATTTGCCATAATTTCAAAATGTTAAGGACAAAACTCTTTTTTTTGTCTAAAATTAACATTTTTGTTAACAAAAAGTAACCAAAACGCATAATGTATCAAATATGATACAATAAATATATATTAAATATATAATAAAAAAATTGGGATTTTGTTGTAAAGGTTAATAAACATCTGAGTTCCAAAAAATCTGAATTTTCTGGCTTTTTTTTAATGGGTTAGGTCTTACGAGGTTTAGAGGACTTATTGTAAAGTCTAAAAGTACACTGTACCTCCTCTCTGAGAAGGTAATTAATGATTAAACATTAATGTCAGATAGACTGTTTCTTCATTCTAAATAGATCTGTAAGATGAGGGAATTCTTGGCCTGACCATACTGTAAAGTCATGGAATACGAAGGATTAAAGTGGTGCTAATAGAAAATTCAAAATAGCAGCAAAGGCTGCATTTAACTGTTGCAGGCAATGAATGTTAAAAAGATTCATTGTAAAGAAATTTTCTATCGATATTAAAGTGGTAGACCACTGATTAACATACCTGGAGCAGTGCAGAGGTGCTAACAAGAATGAAAACATCAATTATTTTATTAAATTTGATTGGGTTTGCAATGTTGTGTTTTGACAACAGGGCTTAGTGACTTGACATCTTGATGAGAGCTGTTAGTTATCAACCTTGACCTTCAAGCCATCCAGACACATACAGCTGCGCAGCTCAACACTCTGAGCAAGTCTGTCTCTTAGCTCCAGTGCAATCTGCCACGGCCCAGTCATATTGAAAACCAATGTGGAGTCCACTGATAAATTAAGTTTTAGTTTTAGAGTACAACATGTGTAGTGTGGAGTTTGTGATTGAGAGAGGATTTACAATTAATGGTACAGCAGAAGAGATCAATTGCAATTAGGCATCTGTAACACAGTGTGGCTGATAAGCATCCCTACCATCAATCAACATGCCAGCAGTACGGTCTTGTGAACCTGACGCACTCTTTTGTGTCTCGCAGCAAATGTAATTGACCCCACAGGGTCACTGAACAAAGCACAGGATTTGTCATAGCGGCGGGATGATCTTTTACGTGAGGGGAAAATAGCAGGCTGTGCATTTGCAGTCATATTTATTTTTATGCAAATGTTCAGTAATCTACAAACACAGTGACACAGTTGGGGCAATATGGTGGCATGATGCTGTATGCTAATGCTGAACAAGAAAGCCGTGTTGTGAATTCTTCTGCATTCTCAGCACTGCTCAGCAATCCAAAGATTAGCTCATGGAGTAGATTCTCAAAACAGGCTGAAAATGTCAAGTCTAGTCTTTTGACATATTGGACTTTTTCACTTCTTACTGTCTGGGTAACAGTTGGATACTAAATGATATAGCTCTTTCCTCTTCTTTTCTATAAAACAATAGATGGTGCTTTCTGTATTTGACTTATTTTCACTGCGGTACTATAAACAATCCTGCTAACTAGTTAGATGCTGTCACTTGGTTAGACTTCTGGTGTATATTTTTTGGTTTTTACATAAAGGGAAATCGTATTTAAAGTTTAAAATGTATTTAATCGTAATGACCTGGTTTTGCCCAAGTCATTAATAAAACTTGGAATTCTCAAAGTAAAAAGTACAAAATCTGTTATGGGAAGACAAATAAATAATACATAGTACTGCAAAAAATGTCTTATCAAATGTTTTCTTGTTAAGTAATAAAACTTAATACTCTATTTGACTTTCATGACTTTGTAAAAGCATCAGTGAAAGCAGTACACTAGCTATGGCCCCAGTCATAGAGATGGCTGGCAACAACTTGGGAACCTTTGTTTGCCTTTCGAAAATGTGTATTTCCCAACATGCTGGTGAGTAGTTGCTGGATCTTTAGGTCAGTAACTGTGAAATTAGTTGCTCCATCATGAAGGCCCTGGAGGCCTGTTAGTGACCCCCCTGGCAGCCTTAGCCTAGTAGGGAAAAATGTGTAGTCCTTGACCAGTTGGCAAATGGTTGAAGGAGATTGCTGGGCAACTCTAGGTCAGTCTGACTTTACAAGAATTTTTTTGTCATTTCTATTAAATGTCTTAAATTTGCCACCATGTTACAGGGTGACACTAATTCAGAGCAGTCTTTGCTCAAATTATTCAGATGATTCTAAAATTTATTTATTTATTTATTTATTTATTTTTTTCAGTCTGTCCTGGAAGGTCTCAGGAGAGCAGAGCATACCTGTGCTGCCTTCTCCAAGAACTTGGAGAAAAACCTAGCCAACACATTGATTCTGTCCTTCAGTAAAAAGGAGCATGTGTTGATGTGAACGTAGGCCATTTCTTGGTTCAGCTTCAACTGCACCCCAATGAGTGCATGAGGCTTAAAATAAAATAAAACACTTTTGTATTGATTATGTTATAGTTGAAATAATGGATATTTATGGATTCTGATGCAGTCTTCTCTTCCTTTACAGTGACTGCATGGATGTTTGACAAAAAGACAAGTTATATTTGGGTATAGTTTGTACAGCTGCAAAGAGTGAAACTACACCAAAGTGGGGGAGTTAAAACAGAGCGGTAACCTCAAGATCCCTGTAAAACCTACCACGTGGTTAGCTCTAGTCTTTTTGGCCAACCAGTGAGACTCATCCCTCAGAAGTCCAACCTGACTCTTACTTTGGGTGTTTCCCTTTTACTACCATACCGAGCACCTTAGCATGGGATTGTGTCCAATCCAGCTTAAGGACACAGTCATGACCTCATGTTCCTTAACCCTTGTATGGTGTTCGGGTCTGTGAGACCCGTGTTCAGTTTTTTTCAAAAGAAAAATTAAACAATTAATTATTTTTTCACGTGTAAATGTGTTGTGTCTTTCCACTCACTCCACTTGATTATAACTGATTTATTTATAACATTTTATATAAAAGAAAAACGAGAAGCACATTAATTCATAAATGTGATCTAACAAAGGTAAAGGGAAAAAATTAACCATGTTTGCTGTTCATATGTCTTGTAATTGGGATGAAGTAAACATCTGTTGAGTAATTTAACATAAAATTGTTTGATAGTGTTAATTTGGAAAGCCAAAACTCTAGCGGGTCCACCAGACCCATGAACACTGGCTGAGTAACAAAAATACGAACACCACACAAGGGTTAAGTTCCTCAGTCACATGTCAGCTAGGTTCCACCATGTGACAGTAAATATTCTTCTTGATTATGCTAAAAAGATTGATGAGCAGTTGAAATATCTTTTAAGCTCATAAGTATGATTTAGAATAATGACAAATAATTTTTTTTTATTTTTTTATTTTTATTTTTTGGCCTGTCCCGTTTGGCTCTTTTGCCATCAGAATTGTTGTCTAAAGGCAAAGAAAGATGCCCAGCGGATTTACTTTACCAAACTGACCATCCCAGCCTTGCCGTAATGGTCCATTTGATTCACCTTTTATTGTTTATTTTATTTTCACTTACTGAATACGGGACAGACTTGACTGGGGGAAAGAAGGGGAGAAAGAAAGAGGGAAAGAGAAACAGCTGAGAAGAGGGACGGGGGAGAAGGGCAAAAGACAAAAACCAACAGAACGGGCAGAGAGAAAAAAATGCATATATCAATCACCTGGATCACCTGCTGAGAAAGAAAAAAGAAAGCAAGCAGAAGAGAACAAGAGTAATAGAATAAACAACATCACAATGATATATGGGAATATGACAGTAAATACTAAATGTTAAACATTATTGTGCAGCACATAAGATCAACAGAACACAGTGTGCTTTGAGGTAGGAGCCAAAAAGGGTGTAGTTTGTGGGTGTGATCACCCGTGTGTACACCTGTGAGCATGGATGCGCTTGTTTTTTGTTTTTTAAAAGGTTCCTTCATGTAATAATCTGCTAGAGGGTGTGTGGGGGCCACAGCCCCGTCCTCCAGGGCATGAAGCAGGTGTGGAGGAGATCAAAACTCCAGACATCCAGAGGCCCCCAGAACACAAGAGACCAAGGAAGACCAACAGAGGGGCAGCTGCGCCACTGTCCCGGAAAGAGCTGAGGAGAGTCCCAGATGAGGGCTCACTCAGCAGCCGCGGAGCAGAAGCCAGGGGGAGTTGCAGTGACGCGCCCGTGAGCTCCGCCGGCAGCCAGCTGCGCCTGAGTAACCGAGCCCCAGGCCGAGAGGCCGGGGGCACCCCACCTCCGAAGTGGCCCGAGCGAGCCCCAGGCTCCAGGCCCCGATAAGCGGCCGCCAAGGAGTGAGCCGGTGTGTACCTGGACGCCCATCCCCGGACACAAAGAACCACCAACGCACCGATGTCTGAGGGGGTCCGCCACTGGCAGGGGAAGTGGTGGTAGGGGGAGATAGGCCTCCAAACCTTGGAGGGCCTGAGATGTCCCCAGAGAGGTGGCGCCTGACACCCAACCTGACATATAGACACAGACATACAGGCACACACAGATACAAACATCCATTCCCACCCTCATGCTCTCATATGCACTTACTCCACACTCAACCAACGTGGAGACAGACATAAAGAGACGTACACACGATCACACTCCCCAAGCGTACTCTACAAACCGGGTCTAGGTGCCCCCGCCCCTGGAGGGGGGAACTGCACCCAGACCCAGGTGGTGTTTCCCTTTTCCCTGCGGTGGGGGGAGGCAGACCGCCCCGACTCCGCAGCAGCAGGAAGGCTCCACACTCCAGACCGCAGTCGGACGGCCAACTCCTCCTCCTAGCCCCCCTGCTCCAGCAGGTCGCAGAGAATGGGGGTGAGAGAAGACTCCAAACCTCCCTCCACCCGCTCATTGTAGTGTTGATGCATGTGTGTTTTAAGGTGCATTTAAAACCCAGGAGGGCTTGGAGCTACCTGCCAGAGAGCAGCAGGTAAGCGCATGGTCCCTCCTGCTAGCCCTCAATGTCTATGTGTATTTAAAATTGAGAGGTGGGCAACGATGCCAGGGGTGGGGTGTACACCCTGATGGTACTTTGGACTCTGTGTATCGTGCCCACCCCCAAGATCCTATATGTATGTGTAATGAGAGTGTGAGTAATGTCAATGTCTAAGTTGTGGGATAAAATTGAGGCAGAGGCAGCCAGAAGGGGACAGAGGGGGGGTAGCCTCCTCTGCACCCTGGTGACATACCCCTACTCCAAGGCCCTGCATGTGTGGGTGGTTGTGGTGGAGCGGGAAGAGGGAGGCAGCTGGAGATGGGGAGGGAAGGAAGGGAGGGGCAAGTGACCCCTCCCTGGGGCCAGCTCCCCCGCTGACCCCAGTAGGCACCCCCACACTCCGCGACCCGCCAGGGAAAGGGGGCCCAGGCCCATCCAGACCGGGGCCCAGTGCAGCAGCGCCGCCCGGCCCCACAGAGCCCGGGACAGTCCACCCAACCCCACCACAGAGAAAACTGCACCCACCCCACCATCCACTCATCTTCCAGACTACATAAGACAATAAACACCCAGGCTGAGATCTTCCTCCACCCCTCCTGCAGAGGGAGCTCCTGAGGAGAGGAAAGCTCCTGCAAGATGTGACAATCTCCCCCACCAGTTGAAGAGCCCCCCAGGTGGCTCGATGCACCGGCGGCACCCTGCTCCAGGGCTGGGCCCCCATGCACCCACCCGCCCACAACCCCGGCAACACACCAACCAGGACCCAAGCCCCCGAGGCCCGGCCCGGGTCCCAGCCCAGAGACGGAGCGCCCCCAGAACCTCACGCCCATCCCGGACCCACCCAGGGGCAGCCAGGCTACCAGGTCAGTAACCCACGTCCGTCAGCACAGACCCTCCCCTAGCCCTGCTGCACGCAGCCGCGAGGAAACAGTCACCTGAGAGCCAACAGAGCTCCTAACCGGACATGACCGCTACCCCGGGTTGAGCCCCCCAAGGAAGATGCCTCCGGGGAACCCCCCGACGCCCTAAGCCTGTCCCTACCCCCACACCAATCACAACAGTGAAGGCGGGACCAAACTATGACCCCCCACCCCCACTAGGTGATGGAGCTGATCAAGGGAGCCCAGAGCAATTGATCTGATGTGGTGGCAGAGGCTGTATCAAGACTAATGTAATCTAATAGATAATTTCTATATTGGTTAGAATTAAGATTATTTTTATTTTTCCAGTTCATGAGGACTGTTTTCTTGGCTATGCATAGGGCAGTGAAAACCATATGGGCGATATTCTTTTCTGAAGTGACATTATCTAAGCTGCCCAACAAACACACTAAGGGGGAAGTTGGAATGTTACATTTCAGACACTTCGATAAGTCTTCACATATCTCGCGCCAAAACTTCTGAACTGGTGGACAGAACCAAAGAGCGTGGATATAATTGTCCGGTGAATTGGTTTGGCAGTGTGAGCAGTTGTTGGTAGACGTAAAGCCCATCTTGAACATCCGATGACCTGTATAGTGCACTCTATGTAATATTTTGTATTGAATTAATTGAAGACTGGGATTTCTAATTAGATGAAAGGTTTTTAAGCAAATCTGAGACCAGAAGTTTAGGTCTAAGTTAACTGATAAATCCGCTTCCCATTTTGCAATAGGAAGTGATATTGATTCATCTGTTTTAGAAAGCATTCTGTATATTTTGGATAGTAATTTGGGGGGTTTAAGAGTAAGAAATTGAACCACACTTGGTGGTGTTTGTAGTTCAACTTGACCCGGTTTAAATTTCTTTTTTACTATGGATTTAATTTGTTGATATTCTAAAAATCTTTTCTTGTTGATCCCATATTGTGTAACTAGTCCGTCAAATGAAATAAATTCTGTTCCTTCTAGTATATGTTCTAAATATTTGATTCCTTTATCACTCCAATCTGAAAAGTTTATCATATTATTGTTTTGTAATATGTCAGGGTTGTTCCAGATAGGTGTACGTTTGCATGGGATTAATGAAGACGCCGTCAATTTTAGAAACTCCCACCATGCTGTCAGAGAAGAGCTGATGTTGATGCTTTTAAAGCATTCATGTCGTTGGATGTTTGAGCTGATAAATGGTAGGTCTGAAATCTCTAGATTATTGCAGAGTGCTTGTTCTACATCTAGCCAAGGTTCATCTAAGAGGGTGTGTTTTAGCCATCCTGAGATAAACTGAAGCCTGTTGGCTAAGAAGTAGTGCTGAAAGTTAGGCAGTTCTAGTCCTCCTTTATCCTTGGTCTTTTGTAGTGTTTTTAAGCTTATACGTGGGGGTTTATTTTTCCAAAGGAATTTGGACATACATGAATCTAGAGATCTGAACCAATCTTGTGGCGGTTTAGTTGGGATCATTGAGAATAAATAATTTATTTTTGGTAAGACCATCATTTTTATAGCGGCAACCCTTCCCATGAGTGATATGGGTAGACATTTCCATCTAGCCAGATCATCTTCTACCTTCTTTAAAAGTGGGATATGGTTTAATTTAGTTAGATCTGCAAGCTTGGGAGAAACATTAATACCTAAATATTTTATATTTCCCGATTGCAGTGGTGTAGAAGAGGAATTATGGAAGGAGCAATTAATCGGTAGGACTGTAGATTTTGACCAGTTAATTGAGTAATCTGATATTCTTGCAAAAGAGTTTATCAATTCAATCACCCCAGAGATATTGGTTTGTGAATTTTGGAGAAAGAGTAACACATCATCCGCATAAAGGCTGATTTTATGTTCCACGTTCTTGCATTTTATGCCCTTAATTACTGAATTCTGTCTAATTGCTGCTGCTAGTGGTTCAATAAAAATTGCAAATAGTGAAGGGGAGAGTGGGCATCCCTGCCTGGTGCCCCTCAAGAGACAGAAGCTGGAGGATGTCTGGTCATTTGTTCTAACACAAGCTGTTGGGGAATTATATAATATTTTTAACCAGTTTATGAAAGAGGATCCAAAACCAAATTTGTGTAAAGTTGCAAATAGAAATTTCCAGTTAACTCTGTCAAATGCTTTTTCTGCGTCTAAAGAGAATATTGTAGTTTCTAGGTTTTTACTGTATGAGTAGTCTATCAAATTAAGTAATCTACGTGTATTTGTTGATGAGTGCCTACCTTTTATGAAACCAGTTTGGTCAGGATGAATTAAGAGGGGGGTTATTTTCTCCAGTCTCTTTGAGAGAGCTTTGCAGATTATTTTAAGGTCTACATTTATAAGGGATATTGGACGATAGCTTGAGGGATATACAGGGTCTTTGCCTGGTTTTAGCAGGAGATTAATGTTTGCAGAATTCATATTTGATGGAAGTCTGCCCTTTTCTTTAATTTCCAACAACGTTCTGTAGAAAACTGGTGCTAGAATCGACCAGAATTCTTTGTAGAATTCTGCAGGAAAGTCGTCTGAACCTGGAGCCTTATTATTGGGCATACTTATCAGGGCTTCCTGGAGTTCACCTGGTGTCAGTGGTGAATCCAGTGCCATTGCTTGAGTGTCCAATAATTTTGGAAGAGTTATGTTGTCCAAAAACTGATCAATTTCTTTTTTAGATGGGTTTATTTGTGGTGAATACAACGTTTTATAGAAATCCCTGAAAATGTTGTTTATTTGTATCGGTTCATATATTGTGTTCCCAGATGAATCTTGAACAGCACATATAGTTGTTTTTTCTTTATTTATTTTTAGCTGGTTTGCTAGAAATTGACCAGATTTATTACCATGTTCATAATTTTGTAGGCGTAGTCTTTGTACTAAGAATTTTGTTTTTTTATCAATTATCTCATTTAATTCTAGTTTTGTTTTGCGTATTTTGTTCAATGTTTCCTGATCTTGGTGGGACGCGTAGGCTTCTTCTAGTGATTTGATGTTTTTTTCTAATTCCTGAATATTTTTGTTTTCTTTTTTCTTTTTATGTGATGAGAAAGAAATTATTTTACCTCTCATCACAGCTTTCCCTGCTTCCCATAGAACAGAAGCTGATGTTTCGGGAGTGTCATTATAGTCCAAATATGAAGTCCACTCTTTTTTAAAATATTTAATAAAGTCTTCATCTTTAAGTAGTGATATATTAAATCTCCAGTTTTTTCTTGGCGTAGTATTATTCTTGTGCATTAGTGTTAAAGATACAGGAGCATGATCGCTGACAGCTATAGGGTGAATCTCAGTGTCTGAAATGTCGTTCAGCAGTGAGCTGCTGACCAAAAAATAATCCAGACGAGAGTAGGAGTGATGGACATGTGAGAAAAAAGTATATTCCTTACTGGTGGGGTGAAGGGAGCGCCATGCATCGCAAAGACCAAAGTCGCTCATATACTGTTTGATTATATTTGTGGACTGCCAATTACGCTGAGTTCCCGCTGTATTGAGCCTATCCATGTCTTCATTTAGTCCAATGTCTTCATTTAGTCCAGATTCTAAAATTTATTAAAGACTGACTGTAATTTTACTTCATGAACTCTTCAGTGGCACCAGTCTCAGCTGCAGAGACTGTGCTATGCCCTGAGTGATGCTGACCTAGTCAAAGGCTTCTAAGAAGGCAGGGGGGATTAAGACAGAAAAATGACTGTTCAAGAAATGATTGTGAGAGGAGTGGCTAAAGTAACAGAGACAGAGATAAGCTAAACTGAAGTATAGGTTCTACCAAAGCTAAATGTCATCATATGTCAAATTTATCTTCTTTCTTTACAAAGCTCAACATGTTAACATGGTAGCTGTTGAGCCTAAGGCTGAAAATTACACAAGGGCTGCAAGAAAGCTGCCAATAATAATTTGTGCACATTCTTAAAAAGACTCTTGTAGACATTTTGTAGCCATGTGAAGTATAACTGCAGCCACAGGCGAAGGTGTAAGTGTTGTAAATATAGCTTCTCAGAAAACTGCAAGAAAGGAGGTTGGGATGGATGAGTAGGTCTTCACACAGTTGTGTGTAATTTTGTGAGTATGCATCCCATTTTCTAACAAAAGTGAATATTGATTTGTTTCATTTATGACCCCATATCTTCTTCAACCACAGGCTTGGCAGATCAAAAATACAGTTTCCTTTGTTTCTGTCAAGCAGAGAATATTACACAGAAACTGAAAGCTCAAGACTGAAAATGCTGGGTCCAAAACCCAGGATCATTATATAAATAGTGACCTGCAAGAAGCTGTAATATTGAACTTTTCTCTTAATTAATTTGATATGATACATACACAGTAGGGAAAACTATGTTAAATTTTTGGTCACTATACCTATATACAGGAAAATAGTCAGAACACAATTTGCCAACCAGTTAAGCTAAGTCCCATGTTGCACTGCAACAGTTGCACTGATCAGAGCAACAACAGGTATTTATTTATTGTGATATTTTGGGTTAGATATCAGCCCAACGCCCGAGTGCCAAAAAAATGATTCCAAATGAATAAAAGTCTTGCTGTATCAATGTCACATGACAAAGTTTATGCAATGATTTAGGTGTCGCATAAAAGTTATTTAACCCTGGCTAAATTTACTCCTCTTTGATGTCATTGCTTAAGTAAATTACGGCTGAGTGAAAGTAGACTTCACTGTCTTCAGCTTTAAAAGGTCCTTTTAACACTATTCTGTTTAGACTAAATAGGCTCGATACATTTTCTACTCAAACCTTCTTGGTATGGCAAAAAAAATATGAGATCAGTGACCTTGACCTTGCATTGCTCTTGTAGATTAATACTATAATAGATTAAGTCTTCCCCCGAGCATTCACAGAGCTGATTTATGATTTTGAGATGTTTTTCCTGCAGCTATAAACCATAAAAGACTCTGATGTACTAAAGATGTCTGTGCCCATAAGAGACTACTCATTCAAACAAAAACAAACAAATAATAACACACCGTACAGTAATACTGTATGTTACTGTTAGATTGTTTATTAAAAGCTTGAATTGTACCTACAGGGTTAAAAAAGGACACAGCTGCCTTCAAAGCAGTGAGAAAAGGAGAAAACATCAGAAAGAAACGCCACAGCCTTGACATCCTGCTTTGTATGTAAGGATGGCACGTTTGCCCCCAATTATCCACCATATGCTTATTGTAAAATCAAGAAGTCTAATTGGTTTTTAACAATAGTCAATGTGCAACAAATTACCATATTATGAATAAATACTTGGGCTGAAGTATTGTGCTTGCCTTCCCTTCATTTTCTATGAATCTACTATTGAGACTATTTATAAATACCTGCTTTAAATTCTTATTTATAGTGTATCAGTCTATTTTTTTAATCAGGTCCACAAATGCAAAATTGAAAGAGAGATCAGACCAAGTACTAAAATGCTTTCCAAGGCCTTGTGACTGATGAGCAAGTCAACTGTAGCATCAAATGTACAGTGACATGACCATGTGTTTTAAATTCATTAGATTCATTTAAGTACTTCTGATTGCAAGTGCAAGCTGAATATTTGTTCATTTCAAACTGTCAAATAAATAGCAGTCAGTAGGAGAATATTTAATTTAAATCTCTGTTTAAATTGTGCTGGTTGCAAAGCTCTTAATAACCTCTTTAATGCAATAGGCATTATACTGTTGTAGATCAAGGCCTAAAGAGGGCTTCTCTAAGACACTTTACCCTACTGCCTACTAGTGTTGCCCAGAGGGGCCGATGGCGCGATATGGCACCCTCGCTTCTGTCAGTCTGCCCCAGGGCAGCTGTGGCTACAACTGTAGCTCTTCTATATAGCGTTACCTCAGTTCATGGAGGTTTGCTTATGTACATGTCCCACTATAGTATTTCAGTCATTAAGATGTGAACATGAAAAAGTCTTTGCAACACCCTGATTCATTTCTTTTTCAGCCACTCTGTTGTGGATTTTCTAATGTGCTTGAGCTATTGTCCAGTTACATTTCCCAGTTTGTGCCAAGCTTTAGCTCTCCAATGAGTAAATATACAGTTATACAGAGGGGGTCATGTTCAACTCAATGACTACATCTTCCCAGGTACCATGCCTGCAAAATAAGCCCAAATCATGACTCCTGCACCACCATACCAGAAACTTGATTTGAGTTGTTTGTGTTGACATTCTGTGTTTGGTGTTTGCCAAATGGGAACATTATATTGTATCTATGCTATGTGTTTAAACATTCATACTTCAGTTATGTTTGCCCAAAACTCTTTTGTTTTGTGCACATGTGCAACTTCCGACCCTCTAAAATCTTTTCCAATTTGCGCATCTGTCATATAGCTCTTGTTTCTATTTGCTATTTCTCTGAGGGTTGCAATGAGGTGAATTTTCTGGGATGCCCCCTTCTGCGAACAGAGTAGAACACAACTGAATGCTACAGACCAACAAAGTACCAGAATGCCTGTGAGTGGTCACATTTGCTAATGATCAGTTAATCGAGTGTATTTCATTTGTAGAAGGATTGTCTGAATCTTGCCATGACTCTGAGCAGGCCAACCAAAAACAGAGCTTAAAGATGCACCTAATGTACGTACAAATAACATAACATCAGTTGTATTCCCAGAATACATATTCAGCAGTGTTACCATGCTGACATGCAAACAAAGAACACATTTATTCACCAATTGTAATGTGGAGCTGGGGACACTTATGTAATTATACTTAATTGCACATACTTCTTTTGTGAGTTTTAAAGCTTTAAAGCTTTTGTTCTGATTTATAACTGGCATAGTTACCCCCTTTTTTTTAATTTTTATAATTCAACTGTTATGTTTCTGTCCAGAAAATGTATTTTTTCACAGGAATCCCAGTGAAAATAATACTTGCTGATATCATTCTCTTTTTAAATAAAACCAGGGTACAACTATAACTAGTGAGCTGGTTAGTCTGATTTCCGTAGCCTAATTATGTTCCAAGGAATTGTTAATTCATACAGCCTTACTTATAGTTGCTTACCTATCTTTCACTCATTACTGGACAGTAGCAAGTACATCAGTGTTGCTTATTGGCTGAGAATTTTTATCACTCCACTATTCGGTGTAAGCTGCCCATATTTGTTACTGTTCTGTGTCATCTTTGAATCACTGTGAGTTAATGAGATATAATCTATGCTTCTATCTCTTGTCATTATGAAATAAACGGAGACAGTTCAACTATTGCAATTATTCAATTGATTGTGATGATACTGATGTTCCCACGTTTTTATTCTTTGTGAGCCATGATGCAATAGTTGCACGAGGTGCATTAATAAATTATTACACAAATATAAATGCCAACAAGCTGTGTGACATATGAATATGCTTATGAGTCTACTCAACTTTAATATTTTAAATGGTTTGAAACTTTACTAAGGATGCTATTTTCTTTTTCAGCCAGATGCATTTCAGACTGACAGAACTAGATAAAATAAATTTCAAGTGTCATTTGACAACCTCGGAGATACTGGCTCCGCTCTAGTCTTAACTTGTACCGATTGACGGAGCCACAGACGAGGTCAACTCAGCTGATTATGAATCAAACCAAAGAGGGCAAGCTCAGATCAAAAGGAAAGTTAGAAGGGGTAGAGATTTGCAAAGTCAATCCTCACCACCCTGTTAGCTTCAGATACACTCTTTGATAAGGTCTTTGGATCGATACACTGATGGACACGGTGACAGCGACAGGTTGGTTATGTACTCCCAAGAGCAAGGGTCTTTTGATGTTTTGTGCTGTTACACCTACTGCTTACTGCTGCCTACAGCCTTGGACCTGTATTGAATATTTTGAGTATGTACTTTGCAGCTCTGTTGAAAAAAGTCCCATAGATGCTGAAGCTGTATGCTAAATCTAAATGCACCAGCTTGCAATGACGTTTCTGCTGGTAACACTTTATAAAAACTATTGTTAATATATATGAATTGATTGAAGTTAATCACTAATAACTATTTGCCTTATATATTAGTATTGCTATACTGCAAATTTGTTATATTGGTCTATGTAAGGGTATTGTTCATAGCTTACAATAAATCAGTGACTGTAGATGATAAGAAGTATATTCAAAGAGATTACATTTTACATGATATTATATATATTGTAACAAATACCAAATCTCAATATCTTTTGATTACAAATGTTAAATAAGTACACCCTCATTTAAAAAGGTTTTTAATGCAGTTGCTTTGTCTCTGTCAATGAGAGACTCTCACGTGTCCTTTAAACTCTGTACCGTAACTGGTCACAGCAATAGTGAGACCAGTCTTACTCACAAGTTTTCACATACGGCTGTAGAAGATGGGCCCCTTGATACTGTAACTGGACACCCATTATGGTTTATTGGTTGGGTTAGTGCTTCTCTGCTTAGGCTCTTTCCCCCACAAACAGTGCTTATATAAGTGGCAGAAAATGTATACATGAATGGTTACATATAATATTTATTACTGATCATTATCAAAAAGGTTTTCATAGTAAAGTGGTTTACACATTCACCTAATAAGTGAAAGCTCCCTCAGGGAGCATGGAGAAGGTCATCCGGCGTAAAAATCTGCCAAATCAAATATGTGGAGCACTTCGCTGCGGTGATTAAGGGAGTAGTCTTAAACATGTTTGTTTGACAGAAATGTTTGATTGTCCATATACTACTGGATTAGTACAGCGTATAGCATCAGATGCTTTTAGATTTGTTTCTTTTTCAGGTATTTTTTTTTTGCTTTTGTAGAAATTTAAATGTAGATCTGTTAATAAAGACAGAAAGGAACAGTTAAAAAGAAGGATTTGGCTCTACTTGTACTATAATCGCTCTATCAGTTGCTTTGTGTCTTTGACATTGCTGAGAGATCGAGCATTTTTCTTGTTGAAAAGCTGCTGTAAGGTCACATAAGATGTTATACAAGTGTTTGGGTAATTTGTGTCCTTTCTAAATCTTACATGCAACACTGACAATATCCAAATTTAATTAATTATCCATAATACCGATCAATAAATAGTTTCCTTATTCAACAATGCATCTTCTTCATTAACAACATTTTGAACTGCAAATGTAACCTTAACTGTAACCTCACTGAAATGCAACAAAACGCAAAGCTTTACACTGTGGAAAATGCATTGAGCTGAACTGCAGATGTGCGCAGAAATACTGTTTTGCCCACAACTCTGATGGAGATTCTGCTGTTAGGTCATCAACAAAAGGAAGCCAGCTACCCCCCTCCACTTCTTACCACTCACAGACTCTCTCTGTTCTTATCAGCAGGAGGGAGATTGAAAGTTTCAATTGGGTTTATCGTATCAATTGTCCAGACTGACATTCAGTGTAAGGTTTGGCAACATTGTCATGGCCAAGGAAAAATTCACTCGAAACAAAGTTGCAAAGTGCTTGTGACAGAGATGCAAGTCAGGGTGACAAAGAGTGAGATCAATGTGCAATTCAAGGATCTCTCTCAATAAAGTTTGTAAATGTGATGTAGGTTAACTGATATGATAAGAAAAAATGATTGCACTGCATTTAAAAATTACAACTATGACAAATAAGAAGTACAGACTCTCAGCTTTAATTCAAGGGACAAAAACACTACATTAAATATTGAAAAATTAAAGCTATTTTTAAACATAATTACATGTTGTCAAGAGCTCAAATATATAATTGGACAAATTAACATTAAAATGGACCCTGTGATAGACTGCCTGTGCAGGGTGTACCCTGTATTTCATCCTGTGACAGCAGGGATAGGCTCCAGTACCCTTGTGACCCTGAATTGAAAACGAGTTTATGAAAATGGATGGATGGATAAATAAAGTGGTTCTTTGTCATTTTTATGCTAATTTAGTATAACCCTTTTATTTTATTTAAAGCTGACTAATATCACTGCACAAACATTTGCAAGGTGTAGTCAAAATTCTGGGTGTTCTGTTCCAAAAAGAGAGCTAACTTGAGCTCTGTTACCCGGTTAACAGTCTTTCTGAACCTAACCTGCTCACTGTCAGGTTTTCTTAAACACTCCTGCTACAATGAAGAACCTATCTGATGCTGGGTTTCATATCTTCATTCATATAGTTGAAATCAAAGCACATATCAAAGCACATTTATTTGCAAAAGTTTACATCTTCCCAAACACTGAAATCCCAGTTATATGATCACTTAATTGTTATATTCAATGTGTGGACTTTAATAATCAAGGATATAGACACTGAACACTGGACATGGTTTAATTATGAGCTCAGAAAAAACTCTATAGGAATGACCGTTGAAGTCAGTCTATGACTTCCAGGACCTAAGTCTAGATTGTCGCAACACTTCAATGAACCCCGACCAAAAAAAGAAAGAAAAAAACTCACCTGTGGCATAGCCAAGGAAAATTCTTAATCTTTTTCTTTCTAGAATTCCAGAAATTCTCAATTTTATTACATTGAGTAACACAGAACGTAGGCCAAGTTATTTTAAATAGTATTTAAAAAATAGCATATGCATGGCATATTCATACTTACTATGACTCTGCATTATCTTCGGTAATCCTCTATCAATACCAATTAAAAGGCTCCAGTTGTTCCAGTATAAATCAGTGGAATAGCTATATCAGTTACTCAAAAACAACCAGTTTTTTAACTTTTTACATGTATTTCAGTTCGAATGCTAAAACAGTTTTAATTTAGCTCTACAATAGAGCTCTAATGGCACTGCTCATCATTGTTCCACTCATTGATGCTAATTGTGCTAGCTCCAGGCTTCTTCTGACATCTCATTAGCTTAGCCCAGCAATTAATTATGCAGCATTTATTTATTTATTTATTCTTACCATGACTCACCGACTGAGAGGTCCATGCAGGAGGATTCAGAAAGCAAACATCTGGAAGCTTATAAAAAATATTAACTGTTAGCGCTTTGCTCCTAATCAGTTTATCAGTTTTACTTTTATTTTTTTGTCTTGTAAGTTGGTGTAAGATGGTGTGCTGCCACTACTGGATGATATTCTAAAGAGACCAATACATTTAACACTGGCAGTTTTGTCCCTTTTGGCTGGTGATGAGACTGTGACATTACCTACTTAGAAGTGTTTAAATATGACAGTCATGACCTGGGTATGGTGCAAGAAACCCCTTATTTGCTATAGCAACATCCGAAATCATCCCTATTTTTTTGTATTTATTCAGAAACATAGCAGTGACATACCTTTACACTGAAAGCTCTTGTGAAAATAGAAAAAAGAAAAAAATGTATCACTCTTTTTTGCAATTAAATCTTATTTTATACGAATGATGCAGTTTAGAATGCTTCAAATACAGCATGTAACTAATGTGCTTCACATTGAATTTACAACTATTACTTATTTTCAACTCTTCACACAAGTCTCTAATATAATAATTTGACAGGATAATTGCTGTAAACTTAAGTCTCTGCAGTACAATTTATGCATACATAAGCCAGTAAGGTGACAGTCTGATTACCAGCCAAGCATAACCAGCCAGTATCACCAACCATCACCTAAACACATTTATTAACAGATACTAGAGGCACAGATATGCACTACTGCATCTCTAGACAGGTGAGGACTCATTAATCACAGTTTGTAGCACTGCTTTGTACTTTGTTTTCCTCCAAATAGGCTCCCACTTTACAACATTAACCAGCAAAAATTAGTGAATGAGAACATAAACTCATTAGAAAGTGAGGTTACTTAGACAGATTGAATTATTTAAATATGTTCTGAGGTAGAAGTAATTTCAACAATTAAATAGTTACGTTGTATTAATGTTAGCAATGCTTTTTTGTTTTATTTGCTTTTATTATTATGGCCCGATTGTACGTGTTCAGTATTATTTTTAGTGAAACACGTGACCACATTTGGGTGTGATGCTCAGCAGCTGATTTGTAGGTATGAGAGGTGTACAGTTGTAACAGCAGTGATTCAATTTAATTTCCATTTTCTCAGCAGGGACACTGTACATCATACACACTGACATTCTGCCCAGAATTGAGTTTGATTCACTTCAGCTTGGAATGAATTATTTCTATGTTTTTGAAGTAACAGCTCTAAAAAATGTAAAAGAAACAAACGCCTGCGGGAAACTGGGTTTGTGATGGAAATTGATTAGTTGGGCTCTAAAAAGAGAAATGGATACAAATGTTTCACTAATAGTGTTATTTGCTGCCTACTTAATGTCACAACCACATTTTTTACAATCTTACACATTGCAATGGAAAAATGTCATACTCCCTGGATTTGTCCTTGTATTATTTATTTGATATAAGGCTTTAACATTAGAAACATCTATATCTATGCATGTCAGGCTTAAGCATGGGTGAGTTAAGGCCTAACTTTAAACTAGATACTTCTGTTTGTCTCTGCAAAAGCAAGAATAAATTATCTTCTGATGTTTGAGGTGAACGGAGCATCCCGAAAATAGGTGAATGTCTAAAATAGATGAAAAACTTTAAATGAGAGAAAGAAAAATTACCTTTCTGCACTGTTAGTGTTCCCAGCATTCTGCAATTAGTCTTTCGTCAATTAAAATGTAATAATTTGTCATTAATGTCTGTAAAATGTCAACTTTTTTCAGAGCATAAAATGTGGATAATTTAATAATTTCCAGCTTCACCAACTCCTTAAAAAAAACAAGGAAGGATAGAAGCAACTGAGTGAGAGCAGACTTCCAGCTAGAGAGAAACACACAAATGTCCAATAAATCTCCCAAACTATTATAAAATATTAGCTAATCTTTTTACAATTCAGAATGACACGGATGGGGATTTTTTAACAGGTGCATTACTGCTGAAGTGCCTTAGGGGCAGAGATTAGGTGCTGCGCCAATGCATGACTGCAGGACTGAATGAATAATGCCATGAGCTGAGTATTACTGTGACTCGCTACTATGAAGATGGATTTGGCTGCAATGTGAATGTCAATATTTAAGCTTATACTGTCTGTCCCAAACTGACATTTGTTCACCTTCTAGATATTTTTTGCAGCTTATGAAAATCACGTCAGAATTTGCAGTTATTTGCAAACTCATCTCATTTACCATAGAGCAGCCAGTGTGTTTTCCACTGTATAAACATATCTATACATTAACTTCTTGCACAGTTTGTTAAAATGATACTTTTTAGGAGGTTGTGAGAACTGTAAAGAATCAGAGAATCAACTGGAATGTCACCTACCGAAGCTCCGAGATAAGGAGCAAAAATCAAGGTGGCAAAGGCTAACAAGGCATGCTGTTCTCATCACTTGTTAACCTGAGTCATAATGCCCTTTGGCAAGGATTTTCAAGATTCTCAGATGAGCTGCTTGTGGCTATAATAAGTGGTTTCTCTATCTTTTCTGTATCTATATCTCTAATATTCTTCGGTTACAGATATAATAAAACAATGTACCTGTAGTCAAAATTGTAATTATTAAATGTAAGAAACACAAATGTTAATCTAGAGCATGCAAATAAACCTTTAGGTAAATAATGTGCACCTCTATACTGCCTCCACAAAGCAATTTATAATGAGTTTCTCATTAACTCACACACACACCAGTGCCTGCCATGCCTGCTATCAGGAGCAACTTGGGGTTCAATGTTTTGCCCAAGGAAACTTCAGCACATGGTTCATCTGAAGACTGAACCATGAGCCCTTCAATTAATGGACTGCCCTCTCTACCACCTGAGCCACAGCCACTGGGTTCATGTAATGGCCAGTCTGGGAACTCATAGCTTCATAGTCTGCTGACTTAGTCACGAGCAGCAACCAGAGCTGAGAAATTAAGGCCATGTGGATGTGCCAAAAATACCACTTCCATAATGGCTACTTGAGGCTGTCTCCAAATGTGGATCAATCCCCAGAGACTCTGATGTTAAAATGCTCAACTTTACAGCATTAAAAACATGCATACAGCCTGTTTTTGGACTCTGTGGATAGTTTCCTCTTTCAACTTTAGAGCTTGGTGAATTAATTTATAACTCCTCCATCTGGATACTGGTGGTAGGGGCATGGCCACTTTGACTGACAGGTCTCGTTCAATTATACTAACAGCCAAATTGTGAAAGATGAGGTCCATGACAGCGGTTACTTCCCAGTTTCATATGCGGTTGAGCTATAATGTACTGCTTTTCAAGGTTTCAGGTATAGTCAGTGATTATGTGAGCCAAGACCTCCTGTTGTGCATGTGTATCTTTATTTACCAAAGCAACTAAATTAGAAAAATAAACCTACATTGTCGTGAGAACATTGGCAATGGCTTCGAAATTGCATTTGCTAAAACTTGACCGCCCGATCAAACATCCACAAAGAAGATCTGATACTGCAGTGAGACTCGGAGGCTTTGACGGGTAGAAAAAAAGTTGAGTTCAAATTGCTTTGTAATTGAATTTATTTATTAGGATGTATCTGCTAAAATAAGCACTGTCAGAGATTTTGTGAACTAATTTAAATGTAAGATTAAGCTTGTGTTTTTATCATAATTTTAGCTTCATATTGCTATTACTCTGCAATCAACTTTTAATAATTAACTGGACTGATGATTAGCGCCAGAGAGTTAGAGATTAAACATCTATGGACTATGTTTGAAAAGCATTTTGCTAAACATGCTGAATGGCTGCTATAGTATTTAACCATAAGGAAGCTGTTCCATCTGGATGTGCAGTTATTCTGTGCTTGTAACATGCATATATGCACAGGGGTTTCTTTTAGAAATGTACCAACTGTCAAATCCTCTAGCACAGCATGTTAGTCATTTTCCCGGTAATGGATCTCATAAGCAATGCACTCTATAGAAAGACCTTGACAAACAGTTCTTAACAGCTCCGCCCATGGAACAGCTGTCTACCAGCAATACCAACACAAATCACTCATTAATCACCTGTTTGCCTTAAATACTGCAGCCCAGAAATGGCCAGAAAGGTGCCAGCAATTTTATGCTTTCATTAACAGGTTACAGTGATGATTACCTGGAGGGCACTTGAAGGTGATATTCAAGTTTTTTCACAGTTCAGAGATTAAGTATCTACCCCGAGCAGAAAAGCTGTGCTGGAGCATCAGCGGCTTCATAATAGACACATTCTGTGTGCGATACAAAGATAGGGAGCCACTGCTCTGACAGAGATGAGATCTCAAAGGAGCTGAGATGTTGACATAGTCACTGTTGTCCTTATATAACGCGTTCCCGCAGGTCTTAGACTTACCACTTTTGTTCATGTCCCCAGAGGTGGCTGCTTTTCCCACCAACTCAAGGTAGAGGACATTGCCGGGACACAGCAGCTTATACATGTTAATGTTCCCTTTTTCTATTCTACTCCTGTTAGATTGATGGCTCAGCAGTGGTTCTCATTGATCAATCAGACACAATCTGCGTCTCAAATGAACCCAGGCCAGAGGGATTGTGCATTCTTCCAGGGGAACCACATCCCTAAGGGCATGACAGTATGGTGCACTGGATCGATCGTTTTCAACTTTTTTTGTATAAATACTTTGTAACCTTGCTAATTTATTATCTTAATTTCTCGGTGAGAAAACCACAATAGGCGCCACCCGTCCTGCTAACATAGGCTCGGCTTATAATTTTCATCTTTGCGGTCAAGGCTGGTGAAGGATTACGGGAATGATGAGAATTAATTATGCATTTCATCAGCATGATGGATACCACACGTTAACTCAAAACTATATTTCCCCTGAGAAGAGAGAGAGAAGTCGACTCATTCCTTGAATGGATCCTCTGAGCAATGCTGTCAGTTCAGAGGAGGAAACTTTGTTGACATTTAATTGAAAAGAATTAATATGACTTTCTTTCCACAGTGGCTGCTGTAGGAGACATTACATTTGTTATCTAAGGTACTTAACAGCATGCAGAGAAATTCCTAGAATAACACATTTTGATTTTAAAGATATGTAACTATTTAGAATACATAGAATAATTGGACGTTTTTATTTAAAAGCCCTTTATCACTTCAAGTACTGCAGATTTTTGAGTTATTCTTCTGAAACCATTAAGTTTAGGACACATTTAGAGTGTATACAATGCCACTCAGCCTCTAAGAGGCAAATCATATTAACCTGTCATCATTATAATTAGCAGAATATATCTTTCCTAAAAAACAAACAAAAAAAACTGAAACAAACAAAACAAAAACTGACTTTTTCGTTTTAGAATAACAGTATTTAGATTAACATATTCATCCGAGCCATAGAAATGCTTTTAAATATGTTTTTAGTTAATGTTAAAAACAACAACAAAAAAGAAAAAACATAATAATAGGGACAGACTGTAAAGAAACATCTATGTATTGTGTTACAGAGATATCAGCTGAAGCTGAAATTGGATTGGACTGTATTCCTGTGTAATATCACTTTAAACCACAAGATGGTGCAACGAGTCAGCGTAGCATCAACATGATACATACAAATTAGTTTCAGCCTAATATTTGTAGTGAATTAAGTACAGAGTGAAGGATATATAATTTTCTAAAAATGTGCATTGAAAACATAAGTCATTTTTTTTTTCCAAAATCGAAATATAAAAACACAATAATATCAACAATTCATAAGTGCTAAGACGAATGCACAGCTAACTTGGGGGGGGGGGGGGATCAGATGGACTAGAACCTTGTGTTAAAGCACTGTCACCATTTGTTTAACACTTTTATGAAATTTTGCCCTGAGACGGGCTGGCGACCTGTCAGGGGTGTACCCTGTGCCTTTTGCTCTGAGACAGCTGGGATCAACCCCCGCGACCCTGAAAAGGAGAAGCAGAAGCAAATAGATGGATGGATTAAATTTTGTGTAATATTTGTATTAGACTATGTTACCTTTATGAGTGCATTCCACTTAAAGTCAGCAATATTCAATATGGATTGTCTACAATAAATGTATCTGTTAATCCATCCATCCATCCATCCATCCATCAATCCAGAGTACCCATAGAGAATCTGTGTAAGCACTTGGAAACTCCATATGGAAAGGCCCCATTCAGCTGATGGATCCCTTACAGTAAGTCCTTTCTTGCTGTGAAACAACAATCCTAACCACTATACTACTTTTTATCTCTGACGTATCAAGTGACCGCAGCTTACAAATAAAGATAACATGAGTATCCAACAGCACAGAGCACTCTTGTGCAACTACCTTAATTCTCACTCATTGAGCAAATTTGTGCTACTGTGCGACTTTCCACCTAAAGCTATATATATTTTATGAATGGTAAGACTTTAAGTGATAATTGAAATAAAATACATGAGACTCCAGAGGTTTTCCCTTGCTGCCCACGAGTGCTGAGTTATTTCTCACTTGTGCCACATTCATGAAGGATCTAGAAAACTTAACTAACTCATCCACCAGAAGCTAGTCAAAAGTTGGCTGCCAGCTACTCATTAACTGATTGTGTTTTTGGTTCAAATAATGATATACGAAATAACATACTGCAAGCTAGGAAGAAATCTAGATACATTAAGATACAGATTAAGTCTGGATTAGTTAAACTTTAGCTAAGGAAATAACCACGTCTTTTTGCACAATCATTACTTATCATCAGATAAGCAATCTTGTTGTTGCTTGCATTTATATCCTTGAGCAGTGTTTACAAGTCTTTGCAACCTTTCTTTTGTGACCCAATTTCGTTTCCTCCATCAGCTCTGGCACTTGACAAATACGTAGTCTCATGCGGAGAAGGTAGGGAGTGGGAGAGGATGCTGATGTTTCCTGTCGAACACGGAGATCCACCTCAGGCAGCGTCAGCTCTGTCCTTATTTGTCATAAGTTTTCCCATGGCTAAAGACAAAGGCCAAAGAACGTATGAGGAACATGCATTTTTAATGTGACATCCTCATCAAATTCACCACAGTGGACTGAACTGAATGCCAATGATGTTTTATTTTCCCTCCAATTACAGAAACACAGTGCAACAAGGCAAATGCAAGCTGTGAAGGACAGTTTAGAACTCAATCTCTTGTGAACTGAACTTGTGAACTTTTTTGCGGTTGATTAATTTTTACAGTATTTTTTCCCAAAAGATTGTCAGTCACTTATCACAGTCTTTAAATAATGGCGAAACACATTGGTTTAATGTCAAAGCCACATTATTCCCATTTTGTACCTCTTGCAAAGAAAATGATGTCTTCATTGATAATGAATAATGCAGGATACTATATAAACAAGCAGTGTATCACAATTAGGTGTTACATTATTTATATAGCATCACATTCTGTTGAATGCTGATTTGACCAGACTCACCTTTATCTTGTTGCGAATATGCTGACCATTACCCTGTGCCCATTATTTGACAGTGCTGAAATGTCACGAGAGACTGAGAGATAGTCGGATTCACTGCTGTGTTCAGAGAGAGGACGAGAGCAGGAATGTAAATATTTCTTGCCGGCACTAAACCGTAGCTTTCATCTCTGATGTTCTTTTCAGTGGTCGCACCACACTCCATCATTATAATGAGGGAGGCTCAATTAGACAAGGTCTGCAATGGGGGTTTTAAATGTCACAGTGCAGGTCCTGACATTTCTCTGTTTGATATGGAATCAGAATGGGAGTGGAGTTCACAGGGAGAACTAATCTCAACTCCTGAAATAACAAATTCCACCCTGTCACAAAGCTCTGAGGGAAGGCTGGTGTGGTCACTTTGGAGACATTTAAACCCAGCAATCCTAGCTTGGCCTTCTTAGATCTTACTAATGATGGAATCTATTTGCATTGTTTAACTTTGTAATTAGCCCTCTGCGGTTTGTGTTTACAGGAACCATGCATTTTATCCAAAAGGTAATTGGTTTGTTACATAAATAGACTCGAGAATTACAAACTTTTAAGTTGTGGTAATTGGAGTCACCACCATTAATGTTTGTCTTCAAGCATACTTTACAGTGATCCTACTGCTACTGTTACGATTATCATGATGGTGTTATAATCTGTCTCAAGAGGCCGGCTAGATGGCACTATCAGTAACTTGCTGCAAAATAAATTCCATATACTTACTGGATATTCCATTAATTGCACTCCTTAGCTGCTTGTTATCAAATTCAAATTCCAATTCAAATTTTATTTGTCACACACACACAACCATACACAGTATGACATGGGGGTGAAATGCTTGTAGCTGTACAATGCCCGACCATTAAATGACAGAAGAAAAGTTCTACAATATTTACAATTTACTACAAAAATTTACAAATTAACTTAGGAATTTACAGTAAAGAATGTGCAAATAGCAGAAGAGATTAAATATCTGCAAATATCTAATCAACCAATTACATGACAGCATTGCATACCATGTGTCATGGTCTGGTTGGGCACCTGCAGGTCTCAGACAGCGGCTCCTCCTCCTTTAGGCGGAGTCCGGTTGCCCCTCCCTGGCTGACCACCTGTGAGCAATCGTGCCAGCGGTATATCAGACCTGCGCTCTCAACCACTCATCGCCTGAGTATCTGCTATTCCCATGTTAGTTCAGTGGAGCATCCTAAACCTTGTCTTAACGCCGTGTGATGACTGACCTGTCTTTTCTTGTCCTCAGCGATAGCACCCGGAGTGGAGATCTTGTTCCCCTCGCTCCCGTCCTCCTGGACCTGGGCCGCCAGCTGCTCACACAACGTGGCCTGCCGGCCCACTGCTCACCTGCCTGCCTCCCCACGCCTCGACCGCTTCCGGGTTTTCCGCTCCACCTGTCCCCTCCATCTGAAACCAAGTAAGGCAATTCAATTCAACTGCGGAGGATTATTGGTTGTCTGCTGGATCCCTCTGATCGTGATCTCCTCTTGTTCCAGTGCCCCGGCCCCTACCTAGTCCTGTTTCTACCTCCCCGCTGTCCCCGCTGTTCAGCCGTCTCCTAGAGGTGTCTAGGTCGCCCTCATTATCACAGACGAATCCTACGCGCCACTAGTGTGGTGGCGTCGCTTTGTGTTTCACCTTTGTTTTCCTGTGGGCGGAAATAAATCATTTGTTTTCTGTCACCTCGCTTCCGGGTTGGTTTCTGCGCCTGTGTCCATCCCTGTTCCCTCGTGCCGTTGAGCCGTGACACCATGTAGCAATAATCGAGACAAATTCAAAACAGGCACGAGCATGTCTAGGAAAGGTAATTTAAATTACTTTGAACGTGCCATGTTGGCTGGCTGTTCTGAATCAAAGAAACTGCTGATCTATTGGGATTTTCCCACATAACTCTCTATAGTTTACAAAGAAGGGGGAAAATATCCAGGAAGCAGCAGTTCACTGGGGGAAAATATCTTGTTAAGGTCATCAGGGGCCATATGAGAATGGCCACACTGCTTCAAGCTGTTACTGGTGCCAAGGAAAGCACAAGTAACTCAGATAACCACTTACTTACAACAAAGGTATGCAAAGAGCATCTCTGAATGCACAACACGTCCAGCCTTGAAGCAGATGGGCTACAGCAGCAGAAGATCACACACAGGTACCATTCCTGTCAGCTAAGCAACTGTCAACAGCAAACCCAAGCTACAATTTTACAATTTCAAAAATTGTACAAATGTTGGAAAAAAATGTTGCCTGGGCTGGTGAGTCTCAATTTGTGACATGCAGATGGTAGGTCTGAATCTGGTGTAAAAAATATGAAAGCATGGATCCATCCTGCCTTGTATCCACAGCTCAGGTGCCGGTGATGTAAAGGTGTGGAGGATATTTTCTTGGTAGACTACTCAAACTAGGTTCTTCAACATGACAAGAAATTTACATTAGAACAATGACCATAATGCACCTTTGGGATGTGGGGAAAGGGGCGACTCACATCATGAATGTGCAATATGCTATTATGTGATACTCTCATTTCTCAGGAAGAGGTACCTAATAAAGTGGCCAGTGCACGTAAAAGGTAAAAACTTAAGCAGCAGGTTATGTATACTGTATGTAAAAGTCTGAATTTCTTCAGCTTCAGTAAAGTCCAACTCTGGAAGAAGGAGCCACACTTTTTATTTAAGTAGAACAAATAAAGCAAACATACTGTTAAAGTCTTTCAGTGAAATAAAAAAAGGAAGTGGAAGAAAATGAAATGAAGGACAGATGTTTCCAAATTATGTGGTGGCAGAAAATAAAATAAAAGGACATTTGTACATACAAAAACAAAAACTCTCTTGTAAGTGTCATTTCTGATCATCTGAAAAGCAGATGATCCTTTATCCTTTATTTTCCAGCATATACCCCTAATTAACCCTTTAAGAACTCAGAGAATGTGGGGTACAATCTAAAATGATTTTCTTTGGAAAACGCTTGTAAAATCATTTTTTAAACATATTTAAAATGTGACCATAGCATGCGGGAACAGCATGCTCCCTCATCTTGAATGTCAAAAAACAGACTGCTGGCGTCCTATCGCTTGCAAAAATAGTGACCTTACAGTGGATGAATTACTGTCCTGTCAATGTTCTAGCTCAACTCTAATAAGCGCAGGATTGTTCACAGAAATAGGGAGAAAAAAAGATAGAAATCCTTTTGCAAGTCTGGGCTGTGACTATTTGCATGGTGATGAAGGCCCCGAGTGTTCTGCAGTGTTCAGATGTGAGTCCCTAACAATAGACCCTGTGTTTGTTCTTCTTCAGGAAGTTTGAGAAGAGCAGAAAAGGGGCAAAGAAGAAGAAGATAAGGGGAGGTCGTCAGTGGAGGGGATTACGCATTGTGAGGACTATGAGCATTTGCTTCTGCTATTGTGGTGACTGAATTGCTTTCCAGTACCAGGGTATTTAGTTAAGCAGATTGTGTTTTCTTACACTCAGCAATGATCTTTCTTGATGGCAGCTGGTGACAAGTGGCTTGGGTGACAGAAGAATTACACAAACAGGTAGGTGTGGTCTTGGTTGCTAAAGTGATTATCTTTTGTAAGAAGATAATTCGATGCAAGTTTATATATTCTCTAGAATAAGAAAAAAGAACACAAAGAATAACTTAGCTTGAAACATAAAAGCAGGGCACAGCTTCACTCCATGAATTCTAAATGAGCCCGTGGGTTCTGTGTATTAGTCACAGCAAGACATCTGTAAAGTTTTTGCTCTTTATAGATGGCTTTTGATGGAAAAATAGCTTCCTATGAAATATACTTTTTTATTCTATTGAGCAATTGACTCCTGTGTATATTCTACATTTTCAAATATTGAGTTAATGAAAAAGTAACAATTAAATAGATTATTATTACCTATAATGATGTGTGTTCAGTGTTTTGGGTCACTTATTTAAGGACAATAAACGCAGATATACAAATACCTGAATATACCAAAAACATTCTCACGATACAATTAAACAACCAAGAGAAAATAAAGTTTATGTTATGTTAGCTGTTTATGTGAATGGACATGTGTGAATAAACAAGGACTAAATGCTGGGCCACTCAGTACGCTAAACTGATGATTAGTTGTAGGCTATGGAGGACCATGATTGCTAAAATTACAAACCAGTACAGAATGAAATAAATGACTCCATATATATGACATTTTATATAAATATATGCCTTCAAATGCCCAGAAATTAAAGTTAGAATAAAAATACACTTTATAAACTTATATAAAATGCTATTTTTTTTATTATTTTTTTTTAGCATTTGATCGCTATAAACTTATTTTCCAGTTTTCCATTCCAAAATTTTCCATTTCATCTGTTAATTTAATTATTTTAAACTGAATTTTTCCTGTATTAGTTTAACGTTCTGTATGCACCCCCACCACATTTCTTTATGTTTTTGTGCTGCATGATGCAAAGAGGGCTTGTCATTCAAAGTGTGTTATGAAATCAGGCATCTGCCTCTTGTATAACAGAACAACTGATCAAGAAAATTCCATTATGACGACAGAACGCTGTCTTCATAATGGAATTTTGCTGATCAGTTTCAATAGTACACAAATAAAAGCTATTCTTGGGTTATGGTTTTTATATTTGGTGTGAGAGGCAGCCAGGTCCAGATCCTGGATGCACCCCCAAATACATTCTGCTCCCTGAATCTAACCTATGAAATGCAACAACAGTGCTGCAAATCAAGACATTTTTTATAAAGTGAACATAAATACTCATAAAGAACAAATACAAATTAAGTAGATGAGACTCCTGATAAAAAACAAGAGAAGAAAACTTTCCAACAACCCCACAATTGAGTTATTAGATTCAAGATTCTTCCCTAAACTAATAATAGTAATTATAACTAATAAATAAACTAATCTAATCCAAAATTAATAACTGAAAACAAAACTGTTGGTAACTCCCAGCTCTAATTTCTAAGAGTCAGGAGTTACTAATATTGTTCTAATTTATCTATCAAGAGTAATGTTAATAGTTATAGTAAAAATTGTTGTCTAAAGGAAATCTAATAATTAATGAATAAAATTGCAAAAAGCACCTGAAGAATAACATCTGATGGATGTGAGGGAGGCAGACAGGAAGAACAGACGACCATGTTCCTTTTCTGGCTTTACATGTGGGCAGTTAAGCCTTCTATAGCCGATCAGCAGTAGGGATAAATCATTAGAGAGAGCAGTTTAATATGCATTAGAGAAAATACAGCAGGATGATCAATGTACCAGTGCACAGGGGCATGTGTAAGAAATCCAAAAACACAATAATAAATTAAAAATGGATAAACTGATTCGTAACATGAAAATAACATGAAAATGGCACAGTAAATTAAATAATATAAAAGTAAATAAACACAAAGCAAGTCGTATCAATTCATGTATCAACTTGTAAATATATTCCTCAATGTTTGCATTTATTTTTAATGTCAAAAGTGATTAATTCAAAAGCATACTGACTTATTTATTCCATATGAGTCTGCCGTTTAAGTTATTTTCACTCAAAATATTTTCTCAAAAAATATCTGATATCTTCAAGCTTGATGTAATACTTTTGTATCAAACTTTTTATTATAATGAAATAGAAATTCACTGATTCCTTTTATTTTATTTTGCAATAACTCTAGTAGTATCACTTAATTACTGTTGATGGAAAAGAAAGGAGAGAAATAACAGGATGTAGTGCTGTTGCTGATTACCGTCAATGGAAATTCGTGACATTTTGCTAAGCAGCAATGATTTCCACTTGTGCACATAATAAAATCAAACAAATTACTTACTAACAAGTACATGATGGCTTGACATTCCCTGGTTGTTCTAGTTCATTCTCTGGACTTGTTTGACACCCCGATTAGAAAACAAGTGCTACATGTCAGTGTTACTGTTTTATGGAGCTGAACAGTAAACAACCAAGTCCCATGGTAGGCTCCCAAATGACCAATTAAGGACATTTTGTCTTAGAAGCTTGATCTTAAAGAAGTGAGGCTTAACAGATGTTTTTTCTTAAAGATTTCAAACAGTTGTATTCAAAGTGTATTTCAGTGCTTCCTTTTCTCAGTTATCATACACGGCACCACGTAAGAAGATGATTGACGGTTTATGCTTGAAAACCACAATAATTAATTATCTCATGAAGCTAGTATTATTTAGCAGTTAGAATGAGCATTGTATATTGATACTGACATGTCATCCACAATGTCAAGTGAAAGCTGCTTTTTCTTTATTGCTGTGTTGCAACATTTGTGTTGGCACATTAGACACAATTTAATAGCATCCCGGAACCATTCCTACAAAAGAGCGTCATTTTATTAGCTAGAACACATCACCATATAGGAAAATGATGTGACGGTCTCAGCGCATCTAGTGCTTAACATTGTGAGACTGCAGCTCATTGTCATTCTGTCATGTGGTAGAGTAGCGTTCTGTACATACAGGCTACAGGAGGTCTGCTAGAAATGGGAAGAAGGCCTATTAGAGGTAATGAATGGCTGTCAACCACAGGGCACTCTGCATGTACAGCATGTCATGCAGAATGAGAATTTCTTCTGAAAGGAACCGTGGAGTCCAGTGATCTTTCTTTCTGTTTTCTTGTTTCACTGCTTTTTTCAGACCATATGCATACCTGTAAAAATTAATAACTATGAAATCATAATCAAATCATAATCTAAAAGTCTTTTATGTAGACTTTGGCAGGTTCACCGTTATTATCAAGTACTATTAAGATAGCTGTCACCCATGGACATATGTTTCACTTGCTCCTTAATGCTTGCTATTTACAGGCCTCGAGCTATTTTTTGGCCATATTATTTTCCCAGAATTTCATCAGTTATTTGTAGAAAGGCCCATCTTGTTAAATTGGCATTAAAAAAACATCTGTTGACCTGTGCACTATTTTGGCCACACTGATATCCTCGGGAAGATTTTGAGGCAGACTCCTTGGCATGTTGGCAGCTGAATAGTTGCTCAGACAAACATCATTGAGGGCTCTTCTCTAGTTTTGGCACAAGGCGTTCAGTTTGGGCGCATGCTTGGCAGCCCTATGAAAGACCATAACGGCTCACGATTCACTGGCCACTAATTGGAATGTCACTCCACGATGCTCGGAGATATGAATACGGCCTGTAAGGACATACATAAGCATAAACACATACTCTTTTTCACGTTCTGTATCGAAATTGAATTTAAGAAATAAAAGGCATCAGTAATTGATTTTACCAGCTCATTACAAATAGGTCTTGACAGCCAATTTACTTTTACAAGATTAAACATGAACACTATGAGCTGTTAAAGCATTAATACTGGAGCTACTCTAACTGCTACAACAACTTCCTGGGGTATAGTGCATATTTAAACGGGAACCAGAGATGCTAACAAACCATGCACTGCTCCTGTGCAGCAGTCTGTATTAAAGCATTCACATAGTGGGACTGTATATGTTATGTGGTTATATTGCAGTGTCAAAAAATCCTATTAAGAGAGTTTAGAATTATGGCTATTGTGAATTCTATCCCTTAATGAGAACTGATCCCACTGAGTGCTGATGTATGGTTTGCTGCTTGACCGGAGAGCAGTATAAAGTTAGGTTAAGGTTTAATGAGAAGATAAATAATTTGTGTTGCTTCACCATGTAGGACAGAAGTCAAAAATGAAAAGTGAAGTGAAAGAATTTCGAGTCTTTAATACATCTAAAATAATAAGGCAGAAAATAAAACTGGGGAAATTGTTGATAGACTATTATCAACTATAGTGGTTTCCCTGTGCAGCATAAAAGATAGATATTTATTGTCTCTAGTGGAAAAGAAAAACAACAGCACATTTAATTCCTATAAAGAGGATTGATGAATTTGTCCAAATTAAAGTCTTCTAACTTGAGCAATGCTGTCAGTGCAAGATAATGTATCTGTGTGGTCCTAACTAATTTGCTGTCTTGCCTGACTTTCATTGTCCTTACACTCTTGACCCTGATCTTGGTCCACATTATAATTGGTGCATCGATTTGACTCATAGTTTGTCAGAGGCATGTGTGTCTCTGTTTTCCATGTCTGGGCAGACATTGATCTAATTAGAAGTCTTCATTAGTCAGCTGCAGAGTGCAGTGTCATGCTTAAGGAATGATGTTCTGCCCCACCCCCGCCCTAGCCCCTTTCAGCACCACCATCACTATAACACAATACAGGCCCTTGTCTGGATTCAAAACAAAGGACTGTTTTCAGATGCTTTTGCAGGACTGCAGGATTATGAAAAAAAAAACAAAACGGTTCTCCTTTGATTTTCTATCTCAGAATTGTTAGATATCTGCTTTGTTGTTGTGCACTCATAGATATCAAACAGAACAGAAGTTGACAATATTTTTTATAAGAATCAACTTCCTAAATGCAGAACTGTATTTTAACAGCACTTTTAAATATTTCAACATTGTTAATAGTTAATCTTCAAGATGAGCTTGTTAACAAGTGTCAACAAGTGATTTGGTTATGTTTGCATTTTTATATGCAACCTCTTCTCATGCCTGGGGCATCAAATATTGCTGCTTGGCAAAACTCTGGCATCTCAAAATCAAACACAAGATGTTCTTTGGTATCTATACATGATGCGGTGGCTCTGGCGGTGGATGTAGGCAATAGCTACAGCTGTGTCTCCCAAATAATTACGTTTGGATGCTTGTAAAGGACCCCTTCCAGATAGCCATCTAAATATCCAGGGTACTGTATGCTTTGTAATTTTACATCAAATTTATGTAGAACCTACAATGTAGCCTGCTGCGGTTGCCATTATTTAAAGTTCTGTGTGAGGTGCCTCCACTGATCTACAATTTCTCTCTCTTCAAGTTGATACATCCTCTTTTTATCAATTGGCGTAATAGTGACAGAAGAGAAAATAGCATAGGAGGAAACAAGGGGGCTGATCACAGTCAATCACAGTTGACATGGAGACTGTGTTGACATGATGAGTTATATTTATAGGAAGTTTCACACTGGGTTAAGGCAAGTTTTGGCATAGATTTTCAGAAGGGTTTCTGGTTTCGACATATCGATGGTGTATATATTTATCTCTAAACTTCAATCTTTTCCTAAATGTAACCTAATTAACTCTTGGTTATGCAGCCTAACAAAAACCTGACAAATTAATTTTTAATTGCAGTTTTTCGTGAAAGTAAAAAAATTATTTAAAGAAAAAAGAAACTGGTATGTGAAAGCCCCCAAATAGGACAATAGGACACAGAATTTAGCCACTACTTTTAATATAGCACAAATTCTATATCCAAGTACCTTCAAGTTGTTTTTGTGCATGTTTAGAATCCAATCGTCTAATTTACTAATCATCAGTTATGGCTTAGTTAATGCTATAGATTAGATTATCATTTATTAATCAAATAGAGATCCTCTCAATCATATTTACATACCGCTGACAAAAGACTGGCCTTTTTATTAACTAGAGTATGCAAATATTTTCAGGGTCAAAAGTAAATATATTTTGATTAGTTCTCTTTTAATATTCCAATTTTTAAAATGTACCTTTTAAATCATAAAGATAATATTTTACCACTGACAGTTTTTCAGTCTCTGTGCCCCACTGAGAAGTTCTTAGTGCAGACATTAATTAAATTGTTAACTTTTATTTTAGAGACATGGTCATGCATACAAACCACATCATAACAAGATGGGATGCAGCACTGCCAGGATCATGAATTATGGTGCTGGTGAATGAAGAATTTGTAACATGGACCAGTGAAACTACTATCCTCTGTCCACTATCCACGTGAAGTGCAGAGGAAATGTACGGATGGACTGTAAAAATGAGCATGCCGAGTGTTTTGGCTGTGGCGATGGTGTTTTTTATGATTCCTGGTGGGGTGCTGAGTGATATGAGAGGTACTCAGGGTCTGGAAGCCCAACAATTGGCTCAGGGGTCCACTCATTTGCACCGTCGCCTGAAGAGAGGCTGGATCTGGAAACAGCTGTTTGTCCCCGAGGAAGATCCTACTCCTCGTGTTATTGGCCAGGTACTGCTTCACATTGAATGTCTGCCATGTCCTTGATATGGTACTTCCCTTTGAAAATGCATGCTTTCTAGTTACCTCGAGAAAATATGCAAAATTTAAAAAAACAAAAACAAAACATTAATATACCTTCCTTTTCTTTTTGTAGCTCAAATCTGATTCTGATCAAGGTGAGTCTTCCATCAAGTACATATTATCAGGGGAAGGTGCTGGAGATGTGTTTGAAATAAACGAGTATACTGGGGAAATCCGGACACTGAAGAAGCTTGACCGTGAGGAAAAGGCGTTCTATGTGCTCCAAGCCCAGGCCATCAATAGATGGTCCAACGAACCAGAGGAGCCCCAGTCAGAGTTCATCATCACAGTGCAGGACATTAATGACAATGTCCCCCAGTTCCAGAATGAGCCATATGTGTCCAGCATTCCTGAGATGTGTCCAATTGGTATGTGTGAAAAAAAGTGAAAAAGTCCCTTTATGAAATGTTGAAAACACAGACACTAACTACATTTTAAAAGGTCATTTCTAACAGCCTTGGTTATGCTTTGTTAATGGTGTGCTTGTTAGAACACTTTTCACATTCTGATCTAGTGTTAGCAAGCTAATCTTGTGGCATTAGCATGCTCGTACTGGCATGTTGGCATTACAATTTAAACACGTCTTTGTCCAGGTCTAGCCTTTTTTTAAATTCAATAGTTTAGGACCAAAATTACCATCAGCAGTAGAGAGTCTCTAAATCTAAATCTCAGCTTTTACTACTTAATGTGTAAATAAGTATTAGTAATATTAGCGGTAATAGCAATATTCAACATACATGTACTTTTTATTGACTCTTATAAGAGAATTTCTAAGCTTCCACTTTGCTAGATGGCACTTCCTAGAAACAGTCAAGAATGAATGGGCTGTAGTTCAAAACCTTTCCGTAAGTATTAAGGACTCTTAATACTTACAGAGCCACGTTATTGCAATCGCTGCCTGTTGAACTTAGGAGAGAAATACTTAGGAGGCTGTTCTGTCACAATGAGTTGTAAATCTTTAACCCACTAATCAGCCTTCCTTTTAAGAATATCAACAAGAGCAAGAAGTCATTAGCATTTTTCACTTGAGTTTAGATTAATAATCAGTATTATAGTAGAAATTTTCTAAATTTCTTTCTTAAAATGGGGAAATAATTATTTCATACTTATACTATACAGGTCTTGCTCTTACTGACAGCTCAAAGCATTTTTACCTTTTATGTCAATCACTCTTCTTCACTGCTCCCTCCAAATTATTTTGTACAATTTCTGGTATTAATAGGACATGATGCCTAGATCTGTAAGGATCCGTCTTTTGTATTTAAAATATAAGTCACAAAAAGGAGTAATTTATTTGCAAATAAACTTTTTTCTGTCGTATTGATAAAAACTGACATGCTACTGAAATAAATTTTCTTAAATGAAATATTGACTGAAGACAATGAACAAAAGGTTATATGAATGTCTGTCATCTGTCCCTATTCAGGAAGTTAAAAATATTGGATTCTGTATGATAGCTCCAATGCCTTTATGGATAAATTTCTTAAATAATGTTATTATAACCACTGCCCTTTCATACCACAGACATTACCATTTCAATTTATATGTAATCTGCTTTAGCAGCATAATATCTAGCTCGTAATAAATCATAATGCATTTGACTCAGAAAGAGAAAGTGAGAGGTTGGAGTGAGGGCATTGTAAAATAAGAAATGCTGCGGTAAATCCCTGACTGTGTGAAAGACAGAGTGCTCTGTGGGAAGAAAGAACTAGATAGGGAAGAGGGCTGAGGGAGCAAAATATACTGTAAAAAGCAAAGCAAGGACAAGGATATGGTCAATGGAGAAAATGCGAGTAAGTGTGAAAGATGGACAGATAAAGGTGAATGAGAACGAAGGAGAGAAAACAAGCGGCACGTGGAGAGTGAGATGTCACAATAGGGCTGGAGAGGCTGTCACGCACACCTGCACCGCCTTACCGAGTGGTGAAAGGCCAAGGCTGCTTTGCCGCCCCCACCTTATCAACCCTTTTGCCTTAGTCAACATCCCTCCTCTAACCCTACCTCAACTATCCACCCTCTTCCATTTCCACTACTCCCCCCTGGAGCCAGTCAGACAGACCCTGCGGGACTATACTATAATCACTTTATTTCCCCATCGACTGGAACTGCTGCCTGAGCTAACTCTGACTGTGTGATCTGATCCCCCCCCCCACAGGGACCACAGTGGCACAGGTGACAGCCACAGATGCTGATGATCCCATGTTTGGAAACAACGCCAAGCTCATCTACTCCATCCTGCAGGGGGAACCTTACTTCTCTGTGGAGCCAAAGACCGGTACATGATGCTGACAGATATAAAGTGTTTTAGTTTAAACTAGCCATTGTGTTTAATCAGGAAAATGTCCGATCTTCACTTTTGGCAAGTTTAACATTTCTTTTTAATTATAAGATTACATAAACTTACTTGGTAAATGTATCTCTAAGGCTTCAGTCACAGTCGAGTAAAATTGGACAGCAAACTGTGCAACCAGGAAACTGATGATTGGCAGTAATTGTGCTGCATTTGTTTTGCCGTCTGGGACCAATTGCTAGTAGTTGCAGTAACCACTTTCGTTCACAAGGCAATGGTTGCAACAGGCGCCTGGTGGGAGGCGAGCTCTCTTAGTCCAACTCAGATCAAGAACAACTCTAAATACTCTCAAAGAGATTGTCAATGGTTTGTAATAAATCACCATCCAATTTATAAACACTGATAGACTGCCAGCAGGTTGCAATCAGTCTCCCCCGATGAGCAGAACTCATCTGCTCCATCAAATAATAAAACACACAAGCGTGAGTTACTTTAGTTTGTAGTAGCCTATTTACTGTAAACTAAGCTAAATTTAACTCTGACAAGCGTGTTTTATATATGTGATAGTTGTCAAAATAGTTATTGGACTCAGCGACTAATTAGCAAGGAGAGATGGGTCAAAGTGGTCCTCTTGCTTTTTACTTAGTTCTTTGTCTTAGAAAATGCAGCTATTACCTTCTCCCTTAGCTTTGAACCACAAATTTGTGCTGTTCTTGGGAGAATGTGGGTAATTATTAAAATCAACTAGCTGCCTCCATTTGTTTAGAAATGTATAAATTAGAGATGGACCGATCCGATATTACGTATCGGTATCGGTCCGATACTGACCTAAATTACTGGATCGGATATCGGAGAAAAATAAAAAATGTAATCCGATCCATTAAATATCACGAAAGCACCTCACAAAACTTGCAACGCGCCGTAACTCGCCTCAGAACGTTAGCGGAGCAGTATGCATCACGTGATAGTGCAGCTGTGGCATGCGGGACCTGTCGGTGGTCTGGATAGCATGTGGAGCTTCGCTAGCAACCCGGCATTTCATCTCCGACAAAGTTATCCCCGAGAGAAGTAAAGCAAGTGTGTAAGTCCATCTCTGAATGTTTGTAAAGCATTCCTGCGTTAAGCTTAACAAGCGATATATGGAGCGACTGCCTCTCCTGCTGCTACTTCAATCATGAAACTGCTTAATGATCAGCTGATCGGCTTTTCTGTCGCGAGTCCGTCTCTCTGGTTTGTTTTTGGCCCACTTTGCACCAGAAAGAGGAAACCAGCGGCTGAACAACAGCAGCACGTTTAAGCTTGATCAGCTGTTGTTAGAATTTATTTAATATTACTTTCTACACCAGGATCTTTTTCTACGTAGCTGACGCTGGTAACTGTGCAGGGGCGGATCTAGCAAAGTTTAGCCAGGGGGGCCGATAGGGCATGAACAGGGAAAAGGGGGCACAAAGACATACTTTTCTTTCTTATTCTCATTTAAAATGTCGAGCTTTTAATAAATAATTATCTGACACCCAAAGTTTTAATTTGATGTAAAATGAATAGAAGTCAATTACTGTATATAGTGACTATTAAGTCTAATATATATACCCTAGTAAGCTATAGTACTTTTTCCTTTGGGAAGGTACCATCTGTGCAGTCTGCAATTTTGTTGAAGAAAGATGTTGAATCTATTTAATATTTCTTGAAAAATAATTGATTTCTGTGCATTTTTTTTCACACTGCATCAAATTAAGGTTGATTACGTCGATTAAGCATCATGAGGTGGAGCGTGAGGGGTGGTTCCCTATTTTTTATTTATTTATTTTTGTTGTTGCTGGGAGTTGGAACCCTATTAGTTAGGTTGCTTAATATTTACGCTAAGTACTCTTTAAAATACCAGAATAGGGAGGATGGTGTAGGTTTAAGTTTATTAGATTGATCAGTATTGCTGAACTATGAAAAAAAAATTTTTGCATACAGGTATAACAGAATAGCTTTAGTGTAGTTGTTGTTTTAAACTTGAGTATGAACTTATACAAAATGCAGCAAGATATTTAAAAAAAAGTTTTGTTGATTAAAAAACACTATATCGGATTCATATCGGTATCGGCAGATATCCAAATTTATGATATCGGTATCGGTATCGGACATAAAAAAGTGGTATTGTGCCATCTCTAGTATAAATTAAAAAACTGACCCTTTTAGATTTGAGAGAATGTGCCTGATGTGTAGATGTGTGGATTCTATGCAGTCTCCTTGTGGCACGTCCTCCCCTGACTTTGGTACAGCACTTCCCGTCTGATACAGATAGCAACAGATTTGAGATTTATCACAGTTAATCGGGGTATTTTCTCAAACAGACTGCATGTAAGTGCCAACTTGATGCAAGTTGGCACTTACATGATTCAGACTTGATTCACAGACTTGATTCAGTCAAAAACTGATAGCAGACGGATTCTGTCTCAGTGCCATTTCGGCATGTTTTATCACCATCTTGACTTGCTAACACCAGTTTGAAGATGGCAGCTAACTCTAAGTGGTCTTAGAGCTGGTCTCTGTCTTCGAAGCAACCATTTAAAAGGCAAGAAGATCATACGTCACATTCACAGTCGCACTAATTTTCATCATATACAACCACTTTTTCCCTAGAATGACTGGAGCCTAAAAGAACTATTGACAGATTTAGCTACTTTTGAGGCCAGCTAGACAAGTTCATCCTGTGACAGACAATGGATTTTACTAATGCCCACATGCATCCTCGCTATTTTCTTGTGTAAATCCGAGGTCAGTTACAGCACTTCCCACACATGTTATTGACCTTAACTGTAATAAGTTGGGGGAGGGCATCACCGGCATGGAATAAAATATTTTAATGCAAATTACTGCACTATGCAAAAGTCCAAATATGACTTTTTAGAAAGCAAATTGTTAGTTCAATTGAATATTGTTCTCATGTTGTTGCTAAGGATTGTCTCATTGCACTGAAGTCACACTGGGTTAAATATTTACACTTGGGTTTTAAGGGGTATTTTTTTTTTTTTTCTTTACGGGTTGTACGGAAGCCCCAAACGCAATTTCATTGTTCTTTGACAATGACAATAAATAAATACTTGACTTGACTTGATATATATATATATATGTATATATATATATATTTTTTTGTTTAACTCCATCCAACTTCACAGAGCATGTTTGATCTTTTCATAGTAAAAATGGAGAATATGAAAATGTTTACGTCATTTCAACACAAGATTCAGTGAACATGATATTGAGATAAATTCAAATCCACAAATGGCCTATAAATTTGTCGGGTCAATCTAATTTGTTTGATTTAAATTGTTTACTGTTTACTGTTGCCCTCATCTTCCAGTTTGCCCAGACAGAGGAAGCATTAAGTCATCTGAAAGCCCTCTTAATATTCCTTTTTGTGCTGATTAAATTTGAAGACTGGACATTTATTGTGATGCAGTTTTACTGCACATTTTGCACAGCGCGCTCAAGTGCAACTTCAGGCAAAGTTTGTTTACTTACAGTTGATTGTAAAAAAAACAAAACAAAGCAAAAAAAATCACCCACAGATATATTTAATGCTGTCTTAATGAACCAAAGACTCCTCTTGGCCCCCTCCTCCTCTCTCCCTGTCTTATCTACCTGCAGGGATTATTGTAACATCTTGGCAAAATATGGACCGTGAAGCCAGAGAGCAGTACCAGGTGGTGGTGCAGGTGAAGGATATGCTGGGTCTCAGCGGCGGTTATTCCTCTTCCACTACGGTTACGGTCAGCTTGACTGATGTCAATGACAATGGACCCACATTCCAGCAGCGTGAGTCACAGATATGACTCACAGTGATGCAAACATTGGGCCATACACAGTGAGGGAATCAATGAAAGAGTACAAAGCACTGCAGTCTGTGAGGACATGTTTAATATTATACCTATGAGCTATTTATTTGATCACACTTCTCCGGCTCGGGTGGGTGGTTTGTGCTGCATTCAGCTGTCTGTTATTCAGCCAGCAGCCAAAATTAAAAGATGGCAGGCTTGAGAGACGAATGAGAGAGAGTGAAGGAGACAGCAAAGGCGATTGGGATGTTTTGCTCATTTTGCGCTTGTGTACATGTTCCATACACTGGATGAATTTAATCATTCACACACGAGAGGACATTTGTCATGACCTTTGGAAGCAAACCTAGCTTTCCCAGTGATAAACCCCACTAAATGAATGCCGTGGGAAGAAATCAATTCTGTAGGACTGAGACAGCAAGAATGATACCTTTAACTATTAATGTCACATTCACATTCATTGAATGTGTCCCATGGATTTTATGTTCAGTCAAAAGGCCTTTTAAATATTGTATGGCCACACTTTGCTTTGAACCATGTCCTGTGTTTTGTCACGTAATTGCAAATTATTATCGGCACAGTTTTTTTTTTTCTTCACAAGCAGCTGGTTTCCTGTCGAGTGTCGAGTTCCACCCAGTTGTGGCAGCCATCCAAATGGAGTTGCTCAAAGACACAATCACATTTTCTCATCTTCTTATTACAGTTAGGCTGGGATTATGTGTTGCCACAACTTATCTTTGACTCACACAAATTGACCCTCCACCGCAATGTTCTTCCTTCTTATCACTTTATAGACAAGCAGCCTCTCTTGACTAGCTATTAACAAGTTACTGTCAAGTTCTGTATACTGTGTTCGGGTGGAGAAACTTTTTCATTTGTTGTTTTTTGCTCCAAATTTAGCAACTTTTCAAAGTGTCATTGCAGACAGCACAAGTACCAGTTTGGTATCAACTAAATTTTGTATTCCTTTTAATATCCTGTTCCAAGGTTCATCTTCTGAGCCCAATGGCATCAAAATGATTCATAGAAAATATTCTTGTTTCTTCAGACCTTTACACCTTTGCTGTCCCCGAAAACGCAGCCATCGGCACCACAGTAGGCAGAATCATGGCAGAGGATGGAGACACTGGCATCAATGCCAAAATGACCTACAGTCTGGAGGGTGAACTGGAAGAAAGCACTTTTATCATTAAAACAGACCCAGTAACACAAGAGGGAGTGATTCTACTGGCCAAGGTGAATCCCTTTACAATATCTACCTCGAATATTTAGATTCTCTGTGAATATCTGTGCGTGTGTGTGTGTGTGTGTGTGTGTGCGCATTCTATAAATCTATAGCTGCGTATGAAAATGTAAAATCGGCAGAGCAGGTTGGTACTTGAAACATTCTGGTTTCTGTTTGAAGTCTGCAAATAATCTAAATTTACCAGTCACTTTTAAGCAAGCTTTGGTTACATACAGTTAAACAGTTCAAGTGGAGAGTAAAGGGTAGATTGCATTTGTTGAACAACAATCTCAAAACTACCAGCTATACTCAATGATCTTTGCATGGCACAGGAAACCCTGAGCTTCTATTCAGATATGCTTTCTACAAAAAAAGAAGAAATGGCTGTTGTTTTGGAGAGGCTAAACCAAACAACTAACCCAAGATTTGTGTGTGTGTCTGTGTGTTTGTCTAGCCACAAGTCCTTCTCTGGGTTGGGCATTTGGGTACAGCAGTACTTGAAAGTACTTTGTGTTAAAACACAATAACATAAAACATTGAAATATTGAGAATAAAGTTTTAAATTTAAGCTAATGGCACTAATGTCATTAGTGTACAGCTGCTGGACCTTCTACAAAAGGCCTTGTGTAGATGACTTAGTAGATGAGTAAACAAGCCTGGAAGACTTGGCTTCATTTGTGCATTGTGAAATAGGTAAAAATGGTGAGATGGAAGGATTTTGATGGTTACACCTTTGTGCAGTACAGAAGGGATGATGCTGTATCAGACAATCGGGCTGCAGCTGATGACATTTCTCAAGTCCAGAAGAACCCAAGTACACACAAGAATGCATATTGAGATGGATGAAGGGAGTTGACCTTATTCTCGACATTTCCGCTTTATTCTCAAAAGAGTGTTTCAACTTTATCCTCAAAATTTCAACTTCATTCTCAATATGAATAATAAAAAACGTCTTTTGACTATTTTTGTTTCTTAAGGTGGCTCTAATAACAATCAAAATTGATTGGTGTTACATATTAATATTAAGAACCAGAAATTGCATTAAAGTATTCATATCTCACGAAAACAAAAAGGATCACTATAGTCAGTTGCAGGAAAATGTGAAGGGACAGCAAACAACACACACGTACATATATATGAATGGCATGTGTCAGTATAACCAAGCATTTGCACTAAACATACACGAGCCTAACTTTTCTTATAATCTGTTTTCAGTCAGTGCTCATAGTTAAGCTAAATGTCATGTTTCACTCCTTTGCAAACTGTCAGACTCCTGTGTCTATTGACAGACTGTGATTGACAGCCAAAGCATGCTGTGCAAATGATCAGCAACTGCTTCAACAGAACCAAGCCAAAGGGTGGTCCAAACCTGTGTGATATTGTCTGTGTGTGTGTTTATTTATTTATTTATTTTTCAGTGAAATAATCACATCTTGTTGCAAAACCACAACCACAAGGCCAATTAATCTATTGGTTAATTCAGAGAACATTGAAAAGTTATTGACCGAATTAGTTCAAATTAATAACAAAAATCAGTTCCTGAATACCGTTAATACACTTATATAGAATGAAGACTGCTGTCTGGGTGTTGGTGAACTTATGATTTCACCTTATTCACTTTACTTTTTCACACTTATATGCAATACCTCTCTCAATTATAGAACAGGAGATTTCAATTTAGATGCCGTGATCATGAAATAAAATAACAAACATTATTGACTCTGTTTCTGAATCATCCTGGGAAAGTGGTAATGGTTTGCATGCTGTTTTCTTATTACTAGCAGCATGTTAATCAAAACTGCAGCATTATTTAAGTGCATACTCACAGCTGGTAGCATATTGACACTAACTAAACAAGTCCAACATCCAGTCGCAGTCATGTCCTGCTCTCCTCAGAAAAAATTATCTGTTTTACATACAACTTTCTTTGTTTTTCAAAAGTTGTATCTGTTTGATTTAATTGTGATAAATTATGTTTTTTTTATTCTTCTTGTAACAACCTCTGTTCTAATACAAGCTATAAAAAGTTGAGTATTTCTTTCCTTCGCAGCCTTTGGACTTTGAAGTTAAGAGACGTTTCGACATGACCGCTGAGGCGGTCAATGACCACGTGGACACTCGTTTTCTGAGTTTGGACGACTTCACTGATAGGACGACAGTGAAAGTCATTGTGAAAGATGAGGATGAGCCACCTGTTTTCCTCTCGCCAGTCTACGAGTGGAAACTTCCTGAAAATGCAGCTGTGGGAACTGTGGTTGGCAGCGTTAGTGCTAGAGACACTGACACTGTCAACAATCCCATCAGGTAATGTGAACTGTCTAAACCAGGAAGAATGGCATATGCCATCCGACTACCAGTACGATAATGATAAGGTAGATACCCAAGCTGGCATGGGCTGAGCATCTTTAGACAGCTTCCTCCACAGGGTGAAAAATCATTTCATTTCAAATAGTGTTACCGGTTCGGTGCATCCATTTTTACCCTTGATCTCTGGATACCCTGTACATGGTCATATTTATCTCATATTACTTTAGTAGGAAATGAGCCCTGCTGAATAAATCATGACAGTTTTTTTTTTTAACCTCACAGGCTTTTCTATCTATTGCCGTGGTATTATCACAAAGCAACGTTGCTAGGACGTGGGAATGTAATAAAGCACCATACGAGGTGGCATATGGAATTGAGATTTGCAGTCATTTGCAAGTGGGGCACGTTGCAAAGGAGACAGCCGCACTACTGGTGCCTGTAGTCCATCTCAGCAGAGCTTAAGAATGGCAGGTGCTGCATATCATCTTCAGCCTAGCGTCTATTACTGTCCCTTTGGTGACAGTGTCTCATTGATTAATAAATTCAGGCTGACATTTTAGTGGTTTCCGCAGTTCTAGTAAATATGATTAAAGTTGCTGTGGTCAAATTCCCCATGCTGTTATCAGCAAAGTAGCTCACAGAAAGATTGCATTACTCTGATATCCTAATTTACCAGGTTGTTCTAATCACTTTTTATTAAGAGTCCAATGATGATGAGAAAGTGGTATACAATAAAAATGGTCTGGTTTGCTTGTGATAGTTACATTCATGCTGCCTGACGATTATTTTGACAAAAAATTGTAGATCAACTTGTCACCCATTACCAGCAAACATGCCACAAAACATAATATCATGCAAGGCAGCTATTATTTAATTGCCATAAAAGCTTGTCTCTTTTTCCATGGTTACAAATTTCCATGTCTACCTGCTTTTACCTTCTATTTATACACTTATGTCAAAACAGAAAATGTCTTTGGTCAGATTAAAAATAATATTCATTTTAAATAACTGTGAAAATACAATGCCATCTGCATGAGGTGCTTTGTTTTCACAGTGTTGTTGTCGCTGTGTCAGACTAGCTCGTGTGTGTACTTGCTTTGTTGGATATCTGTCAACAGATTAAAAAATTGAGCAGTTTGCCTAATTAATCTCCCTGTGGTATCGCAATGTTTTGTTTGCCCAGAAAACAACCTTTCCTTCTAAATGGTATGTCTCCATGATTTTTCTTCCAGATACTCTGTTGACAAAAGGAGCGATACCACAAAAGCTTTTAAAATAGACCCAAACAATGGAACGATAACTGTCGCTAAGTCTTTGGACAGAGAGACTGCAGCCTGGCACAATGTGACAGTTGAAGCTAAGGAAACAAGTAAGGAGAGTTTCATGTTTTTTATAAGAGCGTATGGTAATGTTAATGGTTGACTTATGGCACAATTATTCCCAAACGTGTGCAAAATATGTTCAAGCAATTTGCTGATGAGAAATCTACTATAGCAGAGATTCACAAACAGGGTTTTCAAACACTGGACAGTGGATTGTTGTTTAAAATATGGAATTAAAAGCAACAAATAAATAGCTTGACTTTTAATTCCATTGACTTTAAAAATGTGTCCTTATTCATTTACTCAGTCATTCGTTTTCTGCTACCATGTACTAATCGCCAGCAGGTCATGTGATGGACAGAGGTTTCTTGTTAAATCACAACCCAACAGTATCTTAGCTTCTCCTTCACCCACTCACTCATCGACTCTCCGTCACTCCTTAGACACCAGAGTGTCAGGACTGAGAGATATATTCATGGAGTGTGTTATTCCACTTCTTCATGGAGTGTGTCATTTAGCCTCAGTCACACAGGCCTAGAGACTGTCATCTGGCAGCAAACCAGTTGGGTAAGGACAAATGTGTATTCCCTGACCAGTTGTGAGTGGTTGCTGGAGGTCGCTGTAAAATCATTTGGTAAAGTCCTATTCATACAGGCTTAGAGACGAGTCCGTCACCATCTGCTGACCACTACTGCCTGAAGAAAAGTATGTATTCTGCAACTGGTTGACAACAGGTTGCTGTCGTGAAACTGGTCGCAAAGAGGTATACAGTGGTGTGCTGAAAACCTCCTTTTGAGGGCTTTGGTAGATAGCGGATTGCCACGGTGACCTGTAGTTAAACTACTCACCAAGTGGTCGTGAAACCAAGAAATGAGTGATGCAAATTGGAAGTGAAGACTGTTAGCCTGAAAAAGTACATTTTGAAATGTGTTGATTGCAGTGGTGATGCCACAACATTAACTTTAAAAGTAAATGTTCTGCATTTTCATTTTGCTTCACACTTTTTCAAGCTTCACTACAGCAAAGTAAATGACATGCAAGTTATGCACAACAACGGCAATATGCTGGCAACCAAAGCAATTAAAATTATTTTTAGGCGCCGCAACCTGTTTGTAACTGATTTTATCCAGCTGGTCTTGTGTTAAAATTCTATCTTCATGCTGTCTTCGTGGTAAAAGATAATGTCATATTTTTGTCATTCTTTTGCAGAAAAGAAAAAAAGAAAGAAAAACAATTACATCTCCACTCTCAAAAGTCTACAACTTTTGAAGAGTAGAGATATTACAAGCTTGCAGGAAAAAGTCAAATTTGATATATTTTCGTTTCTACCTACTAGTCGTTCAGTTTCCATCTCACAGACCAGTGGGTGCACCTCAGAAAAAAATGTTGGGAACAGCTAGTGTAGACTGGAGCCTTAAATTTCCATAATAGGTATAACTGTTTACTGTTGAATCGTTTATTTTGTTTTGGTGAAAGCAGTGTGATGCTGGTGCCCGTTTTTTCCCCCACATTCCTAAAGCTAGAAAACAGAAACATTTCTCAGTCTTAAGTGTTATTTTGACAGAGCTTTTACAAAGCATTTATGATACATGGACCCAGTGGACTCCAGCAAATGTCTATCTTCACTACTGCAGCGCAGAACCATTTATCCTCCTCTGTGGTGGTGTTCATCAAAGTACTGGACATAAACGACAATGTGCCAAGGCTTGCAAGAGATTACCAGCCATATATCTGTGAGGGGACGCAGGCAGGAGAAGTATGTATATTATGATGCACTGATGTTCACGATTTACTACACTGCAGAGTGGAAAGCTGAATATACATGAATGTGAACTGTAAAAGTTGTCATATTGTGTCCTATAGTATTTCTATCTATCTATTGATCTTCTTTACATTTTGGTTCCAAAGAGCCAGACTTGAAAATGGGAAATAGCTGTATTGACACAACACAGACTGAACTTTCTGAGGCAAGCTTTCTTGTTATTTTTTTTAAGTAGTATTGGGAAAGGTTTTCTGTAGATAGTTTTTCTTGACTTGCCACTTTTATGCCGTCCGATTATCCAGATAACTCAACATTTTTGGTGCAAAACATACTATGTATGTCAACCTGTGTTATCTTTGGCATTTTTCCTAGATTCATTAAAGAAATGAGAGCTACATTGGTTCATCCCTTCAATATTGTGGTTTTTGAATGATTCATAGGTAAATGTTAAGACTGTTAAAACTGGATTGAAATTAGGGTCTACCTTAAAATATAAAGTACCTTGATGCAACTGTTGTTGTGATTTGGCGCTGTATAAATTAAAATTGAATTGTAAATGAGTGAAAAAGCAGCCAGTGTCCAAAGACAATTACTGAAAGAAGGCCTTGTGAACTATTGCTAAAGCCAACTTCAATAATTGACAAATAAGTCTGGCTCCTTGGAAGCAAAATACAAAGAACAGAACTGTGATTCTCAACTTATATATATATATACAGTGGGGCAAAAAAGTATTTAGTCAGCCACCGATTGTGCAAGTTCCCCCACCTAAAATGATGACAGAGGTCAGTAATTTGCACCAGAGGTACACTTCAACTGTGAGAGACAGAATGTGAAAAAAAAAATCCATGAATCCACATGGTAGGATTTGTAAAGAATTTATTCGTAAATCAGGGTGGAAAATAAGTATTTGGTCAATAACAAAAATACAACTCAATACTTTGTAACATAACCTTTGTTGGCAATAACAGAGGTCAAACGTTTACTATAGGTCTTTACCAGGTTTGCACACACAGTAGCTGGTATTTTGGCCCATTCCTCCATGCAGATCTTCTCGAGAGCAGTGATGTTTTGGGGCTGTCGCCGAGCAACACGGACTTTCAACTCCCGCCACAGATTTTCTATGGGGTTGAGGTCTGGAGACTGGCTAGGCCACTCCAGGACTTTCAAATGCTTCTTACGGAGCCACTCCTTTGTTGCCCGGGCGGTGTGTTTTGGATCATTGTCATGTTGGAAGACCCAGCCTCGTTTCATCTTCAAAGTTCTCACTGATGGAAGGAGGTTTTGGCTCAAAATCTCACGATACATGGCCCCATTCATTCTGTCCTTAACACGGATCAGTCGTCCTGTCCCCTTGGCAGAAAAACAGCCCCATAGCATGATGTTTCCACCCCCATGCTTCACAGTAGGTATGGTGTTCTTGGGATGCAACTCAGTATTCTTCTTCCTCCAAACACGACGAGTTGAGTTTAGACCAAAAAGTTCTACTTTGGTTTCATCTGACCACATGACATTCTCCCAATCCTCTGCTGTATCATCCATGTGCTCTCTGGCAAACTTCAGACGGGCCTGGACATGCACTGGCTTCAGCAGCGGAACACGTCTGGCACTGCGGGATTTGATTCCCTGCCGTTGTAGTGTGTTACTGATGGTGACCTTTGTTACTTTGGTCCCAGCTCTCTGCAGGTCATTCACCAGGTCCCCCCGTGTGGTTCTGGGATCTTTGCTCACCGTTCTCATGATCATTTTGACCCCACGGGATGAGATCTTGCGTGGAGCCCCAGATCGAGGGAGATTATCAGTGGTCTTGTATGTCTTCCATTTTCTGATGATTGCTCCCACAGTTGATTTTTTCACACCAAGCTGCTTGCCTATTGTAGATTCACTCTTCCCAGTCTGGTGCAGGTCTACAATACTTTTCCTGGTGTCCTTCGAAAGCTCTTTGGTCTTGGCCATGGCGGAGTTTGGAGTCTGACTGTTTGAGGCTGTGGACAGGTGTCTTTTATACAGATGATGAGTTCAAACAGGTGCCATTCATACAGGTAACGAGTGGGGGACAGAAAAGTTTCTTACAGAAGACGTTACAGGTCTGTGAGAGCCAGAGATTTTCCTTGTTTGAGGTGACCAAATACTTATTTTCCACCCTGATTTACGAATAAATTCTTTACAAATCCTACCATGTGGACTCGTGGATTTTTTTTTTCACATTCTGTCTCTCACAGTTGAAGTGTACCTCTGGTGCAAATTACTGACCTCTGTCATCATTTTAAGTGGGGGAACTTGCACAATCGGTGGCTGACTAAATACTTTTTTGCCCCACTGTGTGTGTGTGTGTGTGTGTGTGTGTGTGTGTGTGTGTGTGTGTGTGTGTGTGTGTGTTCAACAAATTTATTAGGTCACCACACCATGTAAGTTGAGAACTAGAATTAATTCAACTTGGGTAAAGAATTGTTATATTAATTGCATTCCTACATCTTTTTCCTATAATGCTGTAATGTAGTTCTGAAGCTATACATTCCAAATCACAATAAAGATACGGTGGCCCTGAGAGGCCAAATGGACTGCAACTTAAGAAAACACCAGTTTTATCATGATTCATATAATACTGATGATGGATTTTTAGGCTAATAGTTAGGCTAACACACTTACCTCTCATCTTTTCTTTCCTCACAAAAGCGATAGATCCTCCACTTCTTTTAAGTGTCTCCCAGCGCAATTCTTAGCATATTTTGGTTCCTGCAACTGGTCCGTTGGGTTATTGTCTCCCCAGAAACACTTGCTTGTGCTTTTGGAAATCTATTTTTTCCTTTTTCTGTTGTCGTGTTTCCTAATTCTGTTGTGCTTTGTGTGCTTTTGCAGCGTTTTTCTTATTGCTGGTGTTTTCTTAAGTTGCAGTCCGTTTGGCCTCTCAGGGCCACCGTATAAAGAGGATGTTTCCATTCAGCAACAATAAAACAGGCTTTCCTAAAATGGCACGATGATACAGATTATCTAATGAGGTTCATTTATGCCACAGCTGCCGAAAATTACCAGGACTGGCAATTACCAAAATGATTTTTTTTGTTTCCACCAGTACGGGCAAGCTCTTTAATCAAATTGATAATTTTAATGCTAATTATTTAATAAATATTAAAAAATTCATTATTTTTGTTATGCCCGTATTTTCACATTTACTGTTTTCCAAAATAAAGCAGATAAAAATAGCAAACCACAATATTTTTGATAAAGTTGCCAAATTACAGTTATTTAATTGCATTCCTGAGCAGAAATTTGTTACAATGGTTGAATGTTATGCTTCATTAATTTCAGTGCAGTAGCTCAAATTTGGGTATAAATATATGAAGTCAGGTTTTTTTGGTAACTTTTTTTTTCACGTATTAATAACAATGACATTTTTGACAGATTTATAAAATGCCCATGTTTTCTTTTTTCCATGATAGGTGGTCTGATAAATTTGTTAAGCACTCTACATCTGTATGTATATATGAAAAGATGGATACAATTCCTCCTTACTTACTTTCATCACTTCTTGCAGCTTTGTTTTTTCTGTTTTTTCTGTTTTTTGTTCTCTCAGCTCATTCAGCTGCTCAGTGCTGTTGATCCAGACGACCCTGTCGAAGGACATCATTTCTACTTTTCTATGGTCCCCGAGAAGCGCATTAATCCAAACTTCACAATCAGAGATAATCAAGGTTATAGTCAAATCAATAATATACAAATGCATACAAATGTGTCTGCTTTAGAATTACTAGATACCATGCTCATTCAGTAACTATTGAGTTACATCAAACAGGCTCTTAGAGTAGCATAACGACTCACAACAAGGGAATCATTTAGAGCGTCTGTGTTGTTTCATACTCACAAAGTTGGCCAGTTAGCTTCTAAAGCGCAGTTATTACTCTGTATTATTGAATTCATTCAATCCATGCCAGAATGTTACTATGAGGTAATGCCATTATTCATTTTGGAAAGACGACGACTAATTGTGAGTTTTAGAAGCTTGAGAAAGAATCAGAGTCACTGCTGCACCTGTTTCTCACAATTTTCTAAGCTTCTCTGTGGAGGCTAAAGCTTTATATTTTCTGTATAGACATATATGTGAGTGAGAGTGTTGCTTATAGTCCCACTTAGCTCTTTTTCAGAAAACAGGCATATTTTCCCCAAATTCACCTCAAAACATGTGCAGTGAATGATTAAAAGAAAGTCTAGAAACTAGAAAAATAATAATACAGAGATTAATGTGATGTCAGTCTAACAATGTAATCGGTCACAGTGTGACTTGTTTTCCCTCCAAGTGCAACGAACCAGCTGCTGACTGACTCAGGGCTATTGCAGTGAGACCCTCAGCATAAACTAAATTTGTATAATTATACTTCTTGCTCCAAAAAATGTCATCCTGCAAATCACTGACATTTTCCATCAGATGCTTTAGGCTGTGGAGCAAAAATGAACTCGAAACCAGAAGAAGCCACGGTATCCCATATGGTTCCTGCCAGAAAAGCAATGAACAACAGCTAAGTCATAACCTGCAATGATTTTAGGCTAAGGACAAAATAACAGCGATATTTTTTTGATTAAAGAAAAAATAAATAAATGCATCCTGGAATATTCTGGGAGGAAAATCCTTCTGTAGGTTCTACTTTTTGTGTGGCTGACTGCCTTTTGAGTGAGCAAATTGAGGTGTTTGGCTTAGAGTGCACTCAACCCTTTTTTAGGGTTTATAATGAAAATGGGCAGAAAATTGAAGAGACATCATTGTTAAAGTATAGAGCATGTTTGAATGTGTTGAGTAAGTTAGAATGAAATATATGCAGGTGCAGCGTATGGGTGGTTAGCCACTCAAGCACAGCAGTCCAGTCAGCAACCAGGAAATGAATAATGAATCAAGAAACAAGTTTAATAAAACACATTTCCATATGCCACAAGGCTTATTTGACTCCAAAGAAGTTTTTTGTTCAGTGCCTTCATGAAGTCTTACAGGCACACTCAGAAGTTAAATTCATTTTCCAAATTTACTTTTATACATTGACCAGAAATTGATTTGACAAGGCGCAGGGCTTTTTAGAGAGCCTGGTTTTTATTTTAAATTGCATTAAGTTTGTCACTTCACAGGTTTTTCTCCTTGTATTGTCTAGACCAGGGGTGCCCAATCCCGGTCCTCGAGAGCTACCGTCCTGCAGCTTTTAGATGCATCCTTGTTCCCACACACCCAAATCAAATGAATGGCTTGTTATCAGGCCTTTGCCAAACACAATGGCATGCTGAAGAGGTAATCAAACCATTTGATTCAGCTGTGTTGGAGTTGGGATGCATCTAAAAGCTGCAGGATAGTAGCTCTCGAGGACTGGGATTGGGCAGCCCTGGTCTAGACACATCAGCATTCACATTGGGATTTCTCATGTTTTTTTTAAAGAATGCTGAAAAGGGCATCTCTAACATTTGGCATACCTTTTAGACAACACAGCTGGAATCGTGGCACGCCGGAGTACTTTCACCCGTAAGGATCGAACCCAGTACCTTTTGCCTGTGGTGGTGGCAGACAGTGGCTCTCCAGCCCTCTCCGGTACTAGCACTCTGACCATTAGTGTGTGCAGCTGTCAGCCTGCAGGTCATTGTCCCACAGGAGGGGTGGAAGCCCTTGCTCTCTCCATGGGGGTGAGCCTACAAACCTTGTTAGGGATTCTGTTCTGCCTGGTCACACTCACAGGTAAGCAAGCATAATGTTGTCACATTGCATATCCTGTTTAAGTTTTGAATAGTGGATATTTCAAATGATCAAACAAATTTTGTAGTACTAGAAAAAGATAACCCAAGCAAACTCCAAATCCAGTTTTAAAGTGATAATTTAATTTGTTTAGAAAATCCTATCCAAACCTGAAAAAGTAATTGCCTCCTTGTTAAATCATGAAGTAACTAGGATTAACCATATTTTTGGAAAGCAGAGCACAATGTCAGTAGCCGCAACCACAGCTGATTGCTGTCAGATCTGTTGAATCAAGAAATCCCTTAAACAGAACCTGTTGAAAAAGTAAAGTAGCCTAAATGTTGCAAAAAAGCAACACATCATGCCATGATCAAATTAAACCACTGAGAAACAAATTCATTGACATCTACCAGTCTGGAAAGGTTTACAATGACATTTCAAAGACTATGGAACTCTTAACTATAATGAGAGCCATTATCCAAATAATAGAGAAATCTTGGCACAGCGTTTAACCTTCCCACGAGTGGCTGGCCTACCAAAATTACACCAAGAGTGCATGAACATCCAGGAGGTCAGAAAAGAATCCAGAAAAACATCTAAAGAATTGAAGGCCTCACTTGTCTCAGTTAGGTAAGTGTTCATGATTCAACAACAACAAAAAAGCTGAATAATAATGGTATCATGTGAGAGTTCTAAGGTAAAAGCCAATACTGACCAAAAAGAACACAAAGTCTCCTCTTATATTTGCCAAAAAAAACCATCTTGATGATCCCCAAGACTTTTGGAAAAATATTCTGTGGACTGACGAGACAAAAGTTGAAATTTTGGGACATTTCCACGACTTGGACAACTTGCTATAATTGGTGGAACAATGAATTCTGCTCTGTACCAGAAAATCTTCCAGGATAATGCCATCAGTTTCTGCCCTGAAGCTCCAGCACCCTCGGGTTATGCAGCAGGACAATGATCCAATACATACCTCCACATCTATCTCTGAGTGGCTTAAAAAACACAAAAACACAAAATGAAGGTTTTGGAGTGGTCTAGTTAAAGACCAGAATTAAAACTGATTTGAGATTTTTTTTGGCATGGCATTAAACATGGTGTTAATTTCCTAAAATGTACCAATGTGGACCAAAATTCCTGTGCAGCAATGTGAAAGACTCATTCCCAGTTATCACGAATCTTTTTGACACAGGATCAAGTAGGTTTGGATACTACTAATAAAAAAAAAATGTCTCATGTTCATTAACAATTTTGTATTTATGTGGGTTATTTTTGTCTAATGTTAAAATTTGTTTAATTAATGGAGACATAAGTATTTCAAATATGCAAAGAAAAAAGGAAAAAAGTAAGGTACTTTTTACAACACTGTTGCCTAACTGTAGCTCCTTTTTGTCTGGGTTTTGGAGAAAGTGTAGAAGCATTTTAAAGTATTTCCAATTATAATTTCCACTTTTAAGCAAGACGTCAGTTTTGATACGACGTCACGACAAAGTCTGACTGGAATAAAAGATGTCGAATCAAACAAGAATATTCAATAAAAAAAAAAAAACTGCTTTAATAAAAAAATACACTGGAAGAGTTAATTAGTAAAATTTGTAAAGTACATTCAGAGAGGATTTCACTGGTAATTGCTCTTTCATTCAGTATTACTTATGGAAAAGGAAACCAGTAAATCAAACTCCCGAGATGTTGGAGTTTTATAACGTCAGCTTCACTGAAACTGTCGTTAAAATAAGTCACTGTTTTCCAGCAGGTCTGTTGAGCTAAAGCAGTTCCAGCTCACACCACTTTGGCAAGTATGCGAATGTGTGTTAAATAGCAAGATTTTTCATTAACAAATTTGCACTTTCATTTGAATCTGCCTTTTAAGACTCACCAGCGTGCCTTTAACACACACTTTTAAAATGCTGAAAGCTTGCAGAGCAATGATGTCAGGTAATGTGCGTATTGGTTGCAATACATCAGTAGCAATGCCATCCTGGGACACTGATGGGTTTGCATAGTGAAGAGCTTTATTATGACCTCGGCTGCTTTGTGTCCTCCCTGTGCCCATCACATGAAAGATTAATGACAAAACCTGCTATGCTAACATTCTGTTGGATGAGAACAATAGCTGATGAAAACCCGGCAGAAACAAAATAACAAGAGTTTTAGTATTCTGTGCCACATGGAGCAAATAAAGGAACACTTTCTTTGTATGTGAGCTGAAGTAAAATAAACAACCAAACAAACAAAAAAAAAACTAAAAAGAATGTATTGCCTAATTTGCCATCATTTCGATTTCTTGCATCCACAAAAACAAATCTGGCAGCTATTACTTTTCGGTGTGCTTGTGCGCAGCATGCATGCTCCATCGGGCACTGTAGATTTTTTTTTTTTTTCACAACAAAGCTCATGCCCTGGTGTTTAACTGTAATGATCTCCTGCTGTGTTGTGTCTGCAGTGCTGTCAGTCGTAATGGTGATGGTGAGGAGACACAGGAGAAAACAGCAGGAGGGACGTGAGGTGGAGGTGAAGGAGCTGGAGCTGCCTGAGACTGTGTCGCAGAAGGTGTTTTATTATGGAGAATCAGGAGTTGGAGGAGTGGAGCTGGACTTCTGCCAACCTACTGTCCCAATGCGTCCCCGCCCCAGGAGAAGGGAGAGGAGGATGCGAAGGGAAGACGTCAGGGCCAGCATACGAATGTCCCTCCGAGAGTCGCACCTCATTGGCCCGGAGGACGAGGTCTTCAGGCAGTTTATTCTGGACAGGCTGGCAGAAGCTGATCAAGATCCTTATGCTCCTCCTTTCGACTACCTTCAAATTTATGCATATGAAGGGTCGGGGTCTCCCACAGGATCTCTGAGCTCACTGGACTCTTCTACTTTGGAGTCCGACCAGTCTGTTTGTAATCCCAGACCCTCTTTAGCAAGACTCACACCATGGTACGGTGCAAGAGAGGAAGACACACTCTTTTAATCTGATTTATTAAACAAGCGCTCCTGTTCCTGAGTGGATGTCCAAGAAGCACTCATGAAGAACATGCAGTCCAAATCCATGTTAGATTACTGGTGAGTCTAAATTGGCCTTATGTGTGAATGTGAGAGTGAATGTGATCTGTCTCTCTTCAGCAATAGAACGCCGACCTGTCCAGGGAGTGCCCCGCCTCCTGCTCTATGATGGATGTGTTAAGAGTTGACTCGAACAAAAAGTTTGACATTTTGTGAAGTAAATTTTCCGACTAAGAAACTGTATTTATCAAAGTGTCAGTCTCCCGCATTCCTTTAGTGATAAGATCAAGCCTTATATAAAAACAGATACTGGCGGTTTGATACATTTTGTTTATTTTGTTTATCACTGCTCAATAACATGAATAACTTAAACTTCATGATATGATTTTTTTCTATTATAATGGAGTTTGAGAGCATAATTAATCACTAGACGTTGGCTATGTTAAATGTGTCAGTGATTTAAATGACCAGGGCATGAAAGACTGACCTGCCATGTTGCACAATATCATCAATCTTGTTGTCTTATTCAGCTGATCAGCGGTCAGGATGCAGTGACCAAGACTGGAGCTTGCATCTTCTTTCTCCTCAAAACCAGTGATGAACTATTTCTTCTTAAAGCTTACATTTTTGTTTTTATTGGCGATGTGGGGGGAACAGAGCACGTCATATTTTTGTTTATCCCGTGAAGCTGTTATAGTTATATTTTTTGGAAGCAGTCACCTTCTGATCAGGCAGTATCAGGGCATCCAAGTTGTAGTCAGTCAATATTTACTTATAGGCGTGTTTTGTCCTCCACCAAGAATGGACAAAAATAATATAACTGTCATGGTCCTGGGTCATTTTGACCCAGTGTTCTTAGTTTTTCTGTAGCTTTGTATTTTGTTTCTTATGTCCATTGGATTGTTTGGTTTGGTATTTGGATTCCTCCTGTGTCCATGTTTTTATAGTGGTGTTTGCTCTGGTACCGTGTTCCCATCCTATGTGTTCTGTGTTCTCCTCATCCCCTCGTATTCATCCTTCTTCTCTGCCTCTCTCTCTGCCTCTCTCTCTCCGTGCTCATCTCTGTGTACTGTGTTGTGTTTAAGGTCCACATCTTGGTGTCAGTATCGTCAGTTTCGTGTCCTCCCTGCTCGGCCATGAGTAATTGTCTTCAGCTGTGTTCCCCGTGTGTTCCCACTTCCCTCGTTACCTTCTGTGTATTTATGTCAGAGTGTCCCTTTGTTCTGTGTTGCGTCGTCCCTCTAGGTTGTGTGCATTTTCCGTGTCTTCCCAGCGCCTCAGCTTTTAGTTGCTCCCAGTATAGTTTTGTATGACTTCTTATGTTCCTGTTAATAAAGACCGGCCTTTGAGTTCATCCCCGTGTGTCTAGAGCCGTGCATTTGGGTCCTCTCTTGCCTTCACACAGCCGCCGCATGACAATAACATGGCTCTTTGGCTTCTTAACTTGGTGACTGTGTTCAGCTGTGAGCTGTTTATCTGTTGTTGCATTAAGTAGGGAGGGCTCAGTGGCTTTATTACCTTTTTTTGCTGGAAACTGCTCTCTGTTGCAGCAGGAAAATAGGCTGTTTATAACAGTGTTCGTACGCTGGAAAACCAAAATAATGAGTTTAAATAGGCTAAAGTGCTCTTTAAGCTGAAGAAAATGCTATGCAGTGTTGGTCAAGTTACTTGAAAAAAGCAATCAGTAACTAATTACTGATTACTTCCCCAAAAAAGTAATCCCGTTACTTTACTGATTACTTATTTTCAAAAGTAATTAATTACTTAGTTACTTAGTTACTTTTTAAAAACACGATTTACAACCTGAATAGGTGATAAAGCGATAGATCTTTCAGCCCAATTCTACTTTTTCTACATAATCCATCATACAAAATGTAATCAAATGGAAAAGTCTCTTTTTTTAACTTGTTTTATCAGTTTTAATCTTTTAACTTTATGCGTCAAGCAAACATTAAATTATATGCAACATTCTCTGACTTGAATAAATTTGTTTAACATTTAAACCTATTTTCTACACATTCCAGCTCATAAAATAAAATAGTTTTTGTGTTTACACTCACTCTTTCAAATAGATGCAAGTAAAACACAGCAGAAAATAAATAAAGTCAAAGACTCAGTGGTCCTGTTGCTCTATTTTCACCTGTAAAGCAGGACTGCGGTAGGCAGAGGTTTACCCTGGTGCAGGTGTGCCGCGGTCAGTTGAAGAATCCTCGAGTTTCTCTGTGAGTTTCCCATTACGTCGTTGCGCACTCGGTGCTTGCTCGGAAGTTTAGGGTTTTTTCGCTGTAAAAAGAAGTTTTCTTCCCACGCACGATGGACGCTAATGTTTTTGTCACTTTTTATCAAACTCAAAGTAAGGTCAGTACTTCCACGCTTTAAACGCTGCACGCTCATACTCTCTCCCACAATCGATATGTGATCCATTGTTGATCTGCACACAGCTGGTGTCACTAACAGCGCACTCGCTTACGTCACTGTCATGAGACATTCTCGCAAAAAATCACGGTTTTAGTAACGCAGTAAAGGGAAAGTAACGGTAATCGAATTACCGTTTTTGCAATAGTAATCCCTTACTTTACTCGTTACTTGAAAAAAGTAATCAGATTACAGTAACGCGTTACAAGTAACGCGTTACTGCCCATCTCTGATGCTATGTGACTTACATGGCATAGATTCATTCCTATAAGCAGTCCTGTGACATGTGCGCACTTACTACTCATTAAACAAACAAAAAAAGGTAACTAAGACAGTTTTGTTGGTTGGGTTGAATATTACAAAATCATCTCATTTGTGAAAAAATTATATGCTTGTTGTGCAGGGCCATGTTACCTGAAGTATTTTTTAATATTGAATGTTATTTATTTTATTCTGCTGTTATCAAGTTTTTCTTTTATGGTTTATTTCTATTCAGAATTTAATTCAACAAAGAAAACTTTCATACATTTTATATTCATTACATATGAAGTGAAATATTAAATTTTTTTTGCTTGTTTGAACTTTCATGATTATGGCTCATGAGAAATGCAATATCACAAATTACTAGAAATTCCATTTCAGTAAATTACTATTCAAACATGGGCGAGACTCCAGACTTGACAGCTGTCCAGGAGACGATCATGGACACCTTCAACGAGGAGGGTAGTCTGCAGAACGTCTCTGCTGAAAAAGCTGTCTGTTTTCATGGTGCTGAGTCGAAAAGGAATATGATGGAAAGTTTACTAGAAAGAAAAAGTGTGGCAGGAAATGGTGCACAAGCAAAAGAGAAAGACCACAGGCAGTGTTGGGAAGGTTACTTTTAAAACGTATTCCACTACAGATTACAGAATACATGCCCCAAAATGTAGTTTCTAATCTCTTCCGTTAAATGTACTCAATGTGATCTGAATACTTTGGATTACTTAATATATTGTAAAGTTTTTAAAACTACATGAATGCAGCAATCACATCCTGTAAATTCTTGCTTGTTTTTCTCTACCAAGTGGATGTTTGTGACAAAGTGGATGAGCAGTTGTAATGCTCTCCACTTGTCCCAGATGTGTTGACCTTTTTTTTTTTTGCACATCATGCACATTATTCTGTCTCGGTATTTCTTTGCTATGATTTGCTATTTTTCAAAGTAACATTGCTGCAATAACTATCCCGGGTTTGTTTGTGTAAGCATTCTGTTTCCGGCAAAACAAACACTCTGCAAATTAAGGCAAATACTCATTTACATGTTTCTTTATATTTTATTATGTTACAGATTAAATAATTTGTTCATACTTTGTTCTTTCTTTGCAGTCTTCATATAGGTCAGGTGTGAGGAAAGGCCCGCCTAGCATTTCCTCATTTTAAAGTGCAACCTGCTGATGTCACACTGATGTCACATCAGCAGGTTGAACCGAGAGGAGGGATTTCTTTAACCATAGAAATGCTCCCTTTTTTTGTTTTATTCGTAAATAGAGCCGTTTAGTTGTGTAAATGTGCTAATCAGAAGTGAGAGGATATTTTTAGTCAACTATGTAGAGTTTTAGATCACTCAGCTCAAGTGAGTGGTACTGGCTGGGCTAATTGAAGGGAAACTGATGGCCCTATATATAGTGAGTCTCTGCCAGACTCAGATGAGAAAGGAGAGGTGAGCTGTGTTATCAAATCTATGTACTTTTGAGTTTTTTTTATTTAAGTTACTTTGGCGGAAGTTTTGTTAAGTTTCACGTATAGAGTCCACTGTAAATAAATTGCTCACCTCTGGAATCCCAAAATGTCTGCTGAGTCTGCTTCCCTACCACCTTCTTGCCCAAATCTCTCTGAATGGACAATATATTTATTGTAGGGGAGCAAAGACTTATGTTAACATCAGATGTTAACAAAAGATAAGATGTTAGCTTGGTGGCGAGTAGCCTTCAGTAATAGTAATAAAGCACACAGCAATAGTACATCGAAGATACTGAAGTGACAGGTAGCTACCACAACAACTCATATTTTGCATTTTAAATGCGTAATGCCGGTAAATATATTCCATTACTCACCAGCACTGTCCACAGCCTTAAGAGAATTTGTTGATTCAAGAGCTTGGGAAGATTTCACAAGGGGTGGACTGGAGCTGATGTCAATGTGTCGAGACTCGTCTTCAAGAATGGGGCATTGCATTAATAGGTGTAATAGATGTTGCATTCCTAATATAAAGTCATTCCTCACCAAAGAGAATGTCAGAAGCAGCTTATCTAACATGTAAGCAAATGTGTAATTCATATAGATGTGTGTATGCCAGCATATTTTTCTGTTTCCTTTTTTTTCTGCCCCTCATTCTCACATAAATTATAGTTCACAGTATGCTAAGAGTATCCAATAAATATCAGGTCTTTAACATGTGTTCAAGTGTTTAACATCCGTGTTCAGCCCATCAGCATATGGGTGACTGGCAGTCAGATGTCTAGCAAAGTTTGTACGATATAAACAAAGTGAAAGTTTGAAGACACACAACAGCTTGGGCAACGTGGAAAAAATGCATGACATCTACAGTGTCTGGCTCCACTTTTTCCTCTGTAGTCATTTGATAAACAATACACGCTCTTGTTTAGTTGTGTGGGTGGCTGCCGTGGGGTGACTTGAGGTAGTTGTCTAGCAGTCCATCCCAGCCCCCTTTACCTTCTCATCCACTAATTGGGCAGTTTGCTGTCTGCAATGGACACGTTTTGGGCCAAAGAGAATATAGTTCCAAGTGAAGAAAATTTCACATACAATCCTATTTGGATGGTAGCTGGAAAACTGGAGGTAAGAGACAATAAGAGCGAAACAGCTAATTGCTTGAGTCTATTCAGTGTTTCCTTTCCTGCAGTGGTTACTTGTGTGAGTAGGTGCGGTACTCAGCAGGACAATTTCCAGACATCACTGCAACTCAAAGAGAGCTTCAAATAGCTTCCACTGTTGGAAACAATCTATCCAGCCAATGCTTTTTAGACTAAATCATTATCTCACAATGGCTTCTAAAGACACAGGTGTTCACAAAAAAAGCCTTTTTAAAGTCTTTTCAAACCAATTGCTACCGTCCAACGTGTAGGGTATTGGATTTGCCCATAAAGGCTCTTTTATAATTTCCTTTTCAATAGTACCTTAATGTCAAAAGTCATTCAGCTCCTGGTGTCATTTAACCTTCTGAATTTCTGCCATTATCCATGGTGAATATCACGGGTAATTTAACCTAACAGCCCTTTTCTTTGTGTAATTATACCCATTACAGCAACGTGAAGGATTTCACTCCGTCAACTGTCTCTGTCCTCTGCTCTCCTGCACAGGTCATAGATTCAGCTCATCTTTTGAAACCAGTGCCAGGCCCATCATACAGTGCCACGATGCCCACTGGTGGGTCTTTGAGGACTCTAAATTGGCAGACAACAAGTTGATTGAAAAGTTATCTGAAAGGATTTTGAGAGACATTAAAACAAAAAAGCATGGCACCTGTATGTCCTAGGCTTTGGCTGAAGAGAGCTCAAATCATTCATGTGTAATTTGGCAATAAGAACATAATTATAAAGTATGAAGCTGAAAATCTAGATGAGATTTTGAGTATCACAATACTATTTTAGTTTGTGTAATATTCAGTGAAGGAAGGCTACTCAAGTCTTAGCTGAACAAACTAACAGACTCATATTGCCACACTGAGAGCAATAGTGCCACCATGGCAAAAATAGCAACAACTTCACTTTGAACTAAAATATTACAGAATTTTAAAAATAATTGTCAAACTTCATAACAAAAATATTCATTCCTGAGCCAAAGGAAACACATAAGGAGTCCAACATATACTGGCATTAAAAGTTTTTTTGGATGCCAGAATTACACTCATTCATTTAGGAGCTTTGGAGTGGATTATCAGTAATATAACACTGTTTTTATTAACACTGGGATGGTGTGTAAAAAAAAAAAAAGCCCAACAAATGAACAAAAACTTACAGGAACCACTCTGTACGGTTTAGTTTGACATTGTCTCGCTGAAATAAACAAAGCCTTCCCTGAGAAACACATTGACTGGATGCCACCATATGTTGCTCCATAACCTGTATATTCCATTTATCATTAATAGGGTCCTTCATAAATGTTACCAATGCCATGTTCACTCTACAAGTCACAGCTGCTGACTTTTGAACTGTGTGCTGATAAGCTGGATGATCTCTCCTCTCTGTAGCCTGGACTCTGGGGTTCCTGATTGATCTGAGCACAAGATGATTTCCTTTTTCTCTCAAGTGCATCTCATATCATTTCTGGCCCAGCAGAAGTGACAGTATTTCTGGATCTTGATTATTTACATATATATATTTACACTTACACATTTTTCTCTTTGCCTGGTTTCTACTTGCATGTTTTAGTTGGATTTTACAGATTCAGTGACAAACTTTATTTGCCTGCAATTAGATAATGTGCATTTCTGAGGCCATGCAGTGATATTCACTGGAGAATCATGACTGTAAAGTGGAGTCGCCTGAGGGCTGAAAGATCACGGCCCTATAGATTTCCAGCCTTATCCCTCCCTTACTATGATTTCTCCCATTTACATGAACCATAGATGAAATACTAAATTATTTACACTCTGTTTCCATCTTTTCTGCTAATCTTTGTATTACAAATACAAATTCATCTGTTTCAGACTTTCAGTATTTGGACTATTTTTAGTAGTCTGCTTTTTGTGTGTGTGTCATTTTCCCCCCGCTTTTTTTCCTATTTGTTTTTTTTTTTTAATACAATTCCTTTGGAAACTAAACAGTACTTAAATGTATTGTTTATCTCGTAGCTAATGCTATGAGATGTTTAAAATGTGAAATTAGACTTCAATCTGCATGAAAATGAATGAATTCATGAATATATAATTCCACATTTATTTCAGTGATAAACCACTGAAAGCAACAGAGTAGGAACAGGACACCGTAAAACTACTGTAAAGCATGTATACAGTATGAATGAACACGGCCATAATCAATATCAAATCACACTCAAAACACTAAGGAGAGTGACACAGGCTGAAATAACTTCCAACTCTTACATGGAGCCAAGCTATTAACACCCCAGCATGTATGCTGAAATCAAATCTGACAGTAAATGTGTTAAAAGATTATGCAAACTTTAATATATTAGGATTTACAGACTATGTTTCTGGCAAGTATTTTCATATGAGACTTTTCTATTCCAGTCCATTAATGAGCTTCCACACTCATTGTGATGAGTCTTGGGAATTGTCCTTTGAAAGTAAAATTAATAAGTAATGCCATGCAAAACTTTGGAAACTTGTTTTGTTGCTCATCAGAGACTAATTGGTGGAGGATTTGTGGTGTAATATTTGCACCCTTTACCAGACATTTGACAGTCTGATATCACACCGTGAGGGATCTGGACTATATTAAAGCTGTTTAAACTTAATTGTATTTTTCATTGACTCTACACTGTAAAAAAAAAAAACGTTGCTAAAACTTAAAAACTCAAGGCAACCGACTGCATTTACGTTTTTAGGTTCTGATGGATAACTTATAATTTCAAGTTTAGGAGATAAGTTGCTTTAGCTAATGTTTTTGTGTTGACAAAATTAATAATTGTCCTTTTTCTCAACTCATATTTTATTGTTTTTGCAACGTATTTCCTAAAGTTTACACAAGGTATTAGTTTTAGTTTCGGCAACGTATTTCCTAAAGTTTACACAAGGTATTAGTTTTAGTTTCGGCAACGTATTTCCTAAAGTTTACACAAGGTATTAGTTTTAGTTTCGGCAACGTATTTCCTAAAGTTTACACAAGGTATTAGTTTTAGTTTCGGCAACGTATTTCCTAAAGTTTACACAACATATTTTTTTTTGTTTTGCCAATCAATTTCCTAAAGTTTAGAAAAAGTATCTTTCATAGTTTTCATGAGGTGCTCCCTGTTGTACCAATGAATGTTTACACAGTTGATTTTCAAATAACTTTGTGTTCAAACACAACTGCACCACTGACAATGTTGACTTTTGAGATCAGCCATTTTTAACATACTGACAACATTCAGCCACAAATAAAGTCCTTCCAAAAACACAAAAAAAGTCAAATTTTTGTAACAAATGTTACTCATCCAATTTTAAAGGTGGTGTTGTCAGACAGAATATCAAACCTATCTTGATAGATAGTCACTAACAAACGGATTCAAAACATCAGATGGCAGGATGTGAACAACTTCTATCTGGTTTCCATACAGCAAACAACTTTCAAACAAATTTTTCCACCACTTGTCTTTTAATAGTAATCAACACTCCAATTTCCTGTGAAGTTCAGTATCGCGCCACATTTGTTATAAAACTAGTACAAATGTACCTAAAACCAGATTATAAAAATTGTTTAAAACAGCTCAAGTTAAAATAAAACCTTTCAACATTTTATAATAACATGTTATACATGAAATCTGCAATCAGTCATGCAAGCCACATTAAGTAAAGTTAGAACAGAAGACATTGATTCAGAACTTTCTGCACCTTAGTTTTCTTAAAGACAGAAATGAACTTTTTTCAGAGCAACTTGCCACGAAACCCAAAAACTGTAAATCAAAACAAATTGCCATTCTGTTTTACACAAGTTGTATTTGAGTTGAACATGTTGTCAAATAGGTTAGACTTTGGTTAAGAGCTTGGTTTTGAAGCTTCTTATCCTCTGGGAACAGGTAGATGTCAACTCCATAAAAATGTGTTGCACAGCTTCAAATGTGTACTTGAGTTCTTTGGGAAACTCCATGTTGAGCCCATAAAGTAGGCCAAACAAGTAGGCAAAGGCAGTGGGAAGGTCTGGCAGATCATCAAGAATAATGTCCTCTTCCAAAACAATGGCAGTGTTGACCACTGTGGACTGCGAGTTGGGTCCCACGTAGTCCTCCAGAACAGTGAGGATGCCCACCGTAACACCTCGGGTTGCCCTCTCAACTGGATCTGTATCCTATGCAAAATAAAAAACAACAGTACATATAAGTCTCTGAAAACCAAAACTGAAGATTGAGTAGATTTGCATACTCACCAGACATGTTAAGAAGAGTTTGGTCTCGTCGTCGCGAACAAATATCGGTAACCCTTCCAAACTGATGGTTCGTCGATGCTGGACTATGTTTGAGACCTAAAACAAGGAAATCAAATAAGACTCAGTCTCATTTATAAACCTACCATTTTGTTTTTAAAACACATTAAGTGTTGTTGCTCAAAATACAGCCTTAAGAAATAAGATGTTGAAATGAGTTATTACAGATAATTGGTCATGTTTTTGTCAGTTTTTTTTATTTATTTATTTTTTAAGTAATTTTGATGTGCAACAAATGTAGCACACTTATTACAACATTTATAACAAAAAGTGCCATGAGTGGGATGAGAGTTGAACTGTCTGTCATGACCTGCAATCTGCCAAACACAGCGCTGCTTGTTAGCTTATAATCCCATTCAGGACACACTTTTTGAAAACTAACAATTTTTACATCAATTTAGTAAATATTTAATAAAGTATCTTTTGTTACAGTGGGAACTTCAGGTTCCTCATAAACCAGACACAAATACATTTTTATATATTACCTGTTCATCAAACTTCTGCAACAGGGAATCCATGTCATTGCGGAAAGCAGCTTTTCTAATTCGATACAGCTTAATCAGCCGAAGTGAGTAAGTGTCGAGGGCAGTCAAGAAGGTCCCCATGAGATCCTTGGTGGTAATGCGTGAGAATTCCGCACAAATCTACAAAGCAACAAAAAAAAATATAGAAGAAAACTTTTAAAGGTACATTATATAAAAATCACATTGTTTTCAAATTTGTTTAAAAGAGCTTAATTTCAAAACATTTAGTCTCGGTTGATCTATTGGTCAGGCCTTGATTGGATTTTTTTTTTCCTTTAGTGGTAGTGGTGGTACAAATTATAACTGACGTATTAAAAAAAAACAAAAAAAAAAACCCAAGAAAAATCTGATCGGCAGATCTTACAGTAAGTCTATAGAATACCTAATCAAATGTTGATAAGACAAAATAATGGTTTCAATTGTTACAGGATTCATTGCAGAAAAGAAATAAATCAATAAATTGTATTTTAAATTCATTGAAAAAATTCCATTAATTTTATAGTTATGTAGGAATGAAGTAAGAATAACATCCTGTGGTCAAATTTGTATACTTTCATAACACGTAAGTGACTTTCTCAATCCTGTTCTGTGAGTTTCATGGCTGTTGCCTGCTAAGGGTCAGCACCAAAAGATTCTAGATGCCCAGTGAAGACACGTCATTGCGGCGACCGTGGTTCAGGGGGTTGGGAAGCTCATCTGTAACCAGAAGGATGCTGGTTCTATCCCCAGCTCTCTCTGTCCTGGTCGTTGTGTCCTTGGGCAAGACCCTTTACCCTACCGCTTACTGGTGTTGGCCAGAGGCGCGATATGGCAGCGTCACTTCTGTCAGTCTACCCTAGGGCAGCTGTGGCTACAACTGTGGTTTCCCTGCACCGATGTGTGAATGTGAGAGTGAGTGAGTAGTGGAATTGTAAAGCGCTTTGGGTGCCCAGAGAAGAGCGAAATAAAAGCAATCCGTTATTATACACAGCAAGTTGACAAGTAAATAGATTTCACTTCAATAGTTGTTGGTAATACCAAAATTAGCTTCATATTTTTAGAGCCAAGTATTTTTTTTATATTTTACCACTAGCATTGTTAGCTCATCGCGAGCCTTCAACCTTTTCTACAAGATATTGGAGTGATACAAAGAGATGCTTTTAAAGGTCCTATATCATGTAAAATCAACTTTTTGGAGCTTTTAAACACATTTTAATGTTATTTCCTTAGATTAAAAACCCTCCAGAGTGGTTTTTGGCTTAATTCAGGCATTTCTTAGTTGTCTCAGTGAATCCTTTCCCCATAACCTTGGCTCAGCTCTCTCTTGCAAAACGACTGACTCGTAACATTGGGATTAAAATTTCTTTCTAACAACTCCAAATGCCTTGAAATTTTTCTGGGTGAATAAATGAACGTTTTCCATTTTAGAAATAAGACCACACTGGGGAAAAAGGGAAGAAGAAAAAAAAAAAACGGAAGTTTTCCTTTAAATATTTAAGAGATTATCTTACCTGTTCTTTCAAGAAGAGAGCTGGCCATCTGAGCTGCATTTCCTTGACCAAGGGCTGCATCTCCACAACTTCTTTCCTCCTGAGAGAGAATGTGATGTCCATCTTTTGGGTGATGAGTGCCATGTTCTTATCCCTCTTCTTCATTTCATCTTCCAAAATGCATCTTTCATTTTCAAGAGACTCATCATTGTAGTTTTCTGGGCCATCAGGGATAAAGTTGACTTCACCTCGCTTTGGTTTCTTTAAGGTAAATCTATTTGAGCCACTGTCATCTTCTTCCCCTCTTCTTTTTCGATTGACTGCAACTTCACTACATCCAGCTTTACTTAGCTTGGAACGGTAGTTGCCAAGCTTGAACTTAATGCTTGTTGCCCAACCATCATATCCTGTGCCATTGCCAGGCTCTTTGAGGCAGGGATGTTTGGAAACTAGCTCCTGTGCAACAGATGTTATTTCATTCTTGTCAGGGTACGCTTTGATTGCAAACATTTCTTGTGCCAACTTGTCTAGAATTTCCATCTTGATGTCTCTTGTTACACTTAAATTTGCCCCTGCTTTCTCATATACCTCATTGCCCTTGCGAAGTTTTAACGCTACATCATAGGAAAAGGTTGGGATAGGAAATGGATTTGGCCACTGTGAAGTGCTACGCATGTAGGTCTTTGTGGATGAGGATGGGCTGAAAGAAGATGCTGAACTCACACTGGCTGTATCAATAGATGAGATAGCGCTATGATCAGATGGAGTCTGTGGTGGCGAGGCTGATGCATTTTCCTCCCAAATGAGGTGCAACACTGCCCGTCCAGCAGGTAGCTCCTTAATATCCATCAGGTTGCAAAGTGCGTTCCCAAAATCTGGGTCTTCATATTGTATTGCAAAGTCACCTTCAAGTCCAAGCTTTGCTTGTAGTTCATCTTGAAGCTGCTTCACAGATTCTGGAACAGTGGACAGTTGGATTTTTCTGATAAGTTTTGGACTGACGTGGACTCGCAGTAACAGGGCCTGTGAAGACAAACCAAAAAAAAAAGGGCGCAATTCTAAATAATTGACAAATTCAAAGTAATCAACTGAAAACTATTTATGAATAATACATACCATCACTTTCAATGCAGGAGGCACGTAACAGGTGTCACCATCAGTTGTCCATCTACGCAGTATTCAGCTAAAGGGTGGTAATCATTCAAATCTTCTGGGTCAAGTATTTCCAGATCTTTGTAGCTGCTGTCAAGCCGATATGATCTGTAGTGTTCCATAAACCAAGAGGAGAGCTTTGTAGCAACAAATGACACTTTCCCAGAGTCTACCAAAATGTTCAGTATCTTGTAGAATTCAGGTAGTCCACTCAGTTGTCCTGATGAAATGATCATGCCTTTAACATACTGGGTCCCATACAGATAAACACATTTAGCAAATGACACAGCTTTTACCTGTGGATATTTCAGTTTCAAGCACTTCTGAAGATTTTCATTCAAGAAACAGATGTCAACTGTGTCAATATTATCAACATGCAGACTTGGTTTAAAAAGACTGTGACCATCTAACAAGTATGCCATCATTTGTTGATGCTTTGAAGAAAGTGTTAGTAGTATATTCTTAAAACATTGGACATCATGCACAGTTTTCTTGAAAAAGTTGTGCTTAGATTCAAATCGAATAGTCCACAAATCAACTAAGGGACCAAAACAACGCACAAGATGACTATAATGTTCAATATAGTGGTGTTTTGGCTTCAAATTAAAATCAGGAAAAGTCTCTATCAGTAATCGTCGATGATCCAATATTTTGGTGTCCAAGTATGACAATATTTCTTCTGATAGAGTTGTCGAGACAACAATTTCAACAAGCTCCTTAAGGTCCATCAATACTTCCCATGATGGCTCATGTTCTGGTATACGGGTCCCAATGATAAAAGGCAGCAAACGCAAAAGTGTCCAGTTTTCATGTCCATTGCCACTCACTCTTCCTGTTCCAAAACTGGCTTTTGTAATTTGTTGTGGCTTGTTGAGATTATCAGAGAATTTATATGGAAATGATTTTATACGTTTGTTTAATCCTTCAAATGTAATAAAACCCTTTCTGATTAAATCTTGAAGACACAAACACAATTCCACAGGGACAACACCTTCAAAGAAATCATGTAATATATCTGGAGGAAATCCAGTGACTGGATGAAAATAGGACAACGCACTTAAGGCACAGGAACCTTTGACACCACACACACTTTGTCTTTGACCATCCTCAAGCTCTTCTAGAAAAATGTTATGCTGTTCCACAGTTCTTAATGGAAATTCTGTAGGATCAAGAGCTGCAATCTGATGTTTATCAATACTACAAAATCGACAAAATTTGTCGACATTAAAGGACTCCAAAAAGCCTGCAAGGCTGTGAGCCCCAAGGTTATCTGCACAGACACAAAATACAGTTCCCTTTAAAAAACTATTTAAAGATTCAACATACACCCCTGTGCTTTCAAGACATTTTAAATCCTCAATGAGTGGATAAAGAAAAGCATCATACCCAAACTGTTTAACGTCTACACTTTTACCAAGAAGAGCAAGCTGTATTGAGTGTAATGTAGAACGAAACCTTGCAGATAAATTGAGTACAACCCAATAGACAGCAGTTATTTTATGAATTTTTCGAGATGTTCCTAAAGGGTTGCATATTTCAAAGTCGTCAATATACAAAGCTAAACTAATGCAAGTATCTTGCAATCCTAAAAGCTTGTTGTTTTTGAAATACTGCCCATCTCTAAATGATCTGTAACCTTCACTAATTTCTTTATCAAATGCTAACTTTTCAAAGAAACTTTTCTCTTTCAATAAGTTCTCCAAGACCTGGTTTACTGAGACATAAACAAATGTATTTCTAGTTCTCGCTTTGTAGATGTACTCTGTAGGCTCAATTACATGAAAATTATTCTTGAAATAAATATTTCTCTTGTAATCAGTAGATAATGCACCTTTTGGTTCTGTTGAGATAATTAATGGGTTGGTTTTGAAAAGTGCATCATTTATATTTTTAATTACATCATCATCTGCCTCAATGTTCTGTTCAGCAAGCACCTGTTTGATTCTTTGAAATGAATGAACCTGAGAAAATTTTAAAATGTCACTAATTTCCTCAATAATTCTCTGCAAAGCACTTTTAGAAACATGTAACAATGTTTGCATGCATAGAAAAAGTCTAGCTATTTTATGTTCAAGACATTGGTAATCTACAAACTCATTGTCCTCTTTATCACTTGATGCTACACCTGAACCACTTGGTAATGTCTCTGGCTCCTGAGAGGTATTTAAGGATTTATCAGGGGAGCTACTTTCACTAGGACATGCATTTGCATGAGAAATCAGTCTAATACAGTTTTTTATATCTTTTGAGTTTTTGTGCTTTCTGCTTGTGTGTGACGTAAAGGTTGTTAAATTGTTGGTAGCATAGTCACATTTTTGGAAAGGACAGGATACAGTCTGATTTTTTTTTAAGTGCCTTAAAATATGTGAAATAAATGTATGCTGTGAGCAGTTTTCCTTAAATTCACAAAAATCACAAAAAAATGTTGAGATCGCCTGCCTTTTCTTAGCCCTGTTGTGTGATCTGCTGAGGTGAGACTTCAATGCCCCTCGTGTCCTGAACGAACAGACGCAGTCACTGTAAACACAGGGCAAATGAAATCCTCTTCTATGTCGTAGCTGGTGATGTCTTAAGAGTACTTCTTGGCTTGAACAGACAAAAGAGCAGAACTGGCACTGCATACAAAAGCTATAATGAGAAGAGAGGAGAGGACAGTGTCAACAATTCAAAAGAAACCTGAATTAATCTCAAATTACCAAAGTTACATTACCTGATAATGTGTTTGGGGCGGGGGGCAGGCACTCCTGTTCTGATTCCTCTCCTTACCAACTCCTCATCAGTCCCTCATAAATCAGGACAAGCAGTGGTCTGGAGTTGGCTTTTAATTCTCTAAATAAATAAAAATAGCAATTAGTTTTAAAATAAAATACCAGCTTCCTGACATTACTTAAGAATTTTTTTGGCTCACTAAAGTGAGCTGATTCTGCCTTGTAAAATGCCATGTGAAACACAGTAAAACAAATAATTTACAAAACATACATTACATCAAATGTTTAATTTATTTAATTTATTATTAACAAATTGTATTCTACATGGAATGCACCAACAGTATACTGGGATGTATTATGTAAGCCAAGGATAATTTTGTGTGATTGGTTTTACAACTTAGAATGACAAACATTGGATTGAGAGTATGAGTGGGATAAAACTCTTGAAGCATCTGTTTAAATTATCAGTGCATTTATTAATGGTGCTCCATAAATAAACCAAAACAATGTTGTTTTGTGCATAACAAAAAGCTCACAATTGTGCAGTCAAAATGTAAAATAAAAGATGCTGAGCATAATAACAAAGACAGATTTTGCAGCTGCTCTGTTTCCAAGTTCTACTGCGCAACTGACAGCCTGGAGTTTGAAATCCTCTTTGTAACCGTGTCTCTTACAGGCGCCATTTATGGTCCTTACACGCATAATATGGTAATATTACGTTGAAGCAGAGTACGTATCACTCTGCGAGGCTCCTCGGTAGCCGTAATGCTCCAACAATCCATCAAGCAGTGCAGCTTCATAGCTTACCAAAGTCGTACCAAAACATTTTTTGACATATTTTTTTAAGCTGTGTACCACATAAAATTGGTTCGAGGTCAGTAAGCACAACCAGAATTCATACATAAGGCAGACTGTCGATTTTTGAGATGAAAGCATTTTAGGCCGTGCGTCAACGCGTTAGCCCGGTTAGCTCACTAACGCCACCCAGCCCCACGCACGGGGTGATCCGCGGTAACTAGTTAACGGAGATTTGCCCCGTTAATGCAGTTATGGCATTAACTTTACGCTGACAGTACTAAAATAGTAATCTTCAAATGTTTTCTTTTTACCGACCAGCTCCTCTTTGATAGCTGCCGTGTCCATCTTGTCGTTGCCTGCAGGTGAAGCGATGGGGGAGGGGGAGTTGTGTTCAGTGAAGGAGAGAGGCGGAGTAACACAGCGTAGAGACAAAAGTGGACGAAAGAGAGGCAAACTTGCGGCTCCACGAGTATAATGATAATGTAGACTATATCGATATAAACTATATTGTCACATCTCATATTTCATTTAGTTCATTTAGTGGAGCTCGCTGGCCATGAGGACTCCACCACCCCGTTCACACAGAAACTAAAGCACACATTTTATTGGCTAGATGTGATTCGAACAAATTAAACAACATGGCAGCAGGCGCCCCCGAACTTTATTTTATTTTATTTAAATAGCGGTGGGGGGTTGCTGCCGTTGGTCATGAGTGAGCCAGCCTATTTTGTTTCGTTCGGTGGTATGGCGGCCACAGACTGCACTTCATGAAATACGCATAGGGGGTGTCGCGGAGGCTTGTCAGATATGAGCGCGCCTCTTTAGTAGCGAAGTTTGTCGGATTTTCATTGTTTTGTGACATGGAATCTTAAATGATATAGTAAACACATACCCATAAGCCACAAGGCTTCTTAGCCAAGAAAGTAATGCTATGCTAAGTTTCGGAAAAATACGAAGAACTTCAGTTGTGATATTTCTAACAGACAAATTGAGACTGTTCAAACATATACTGTCTGATATAATAAAAGAAACATTACTTGCCTTTAGAAACTTGAGATGAACGATCTATCCAGCTCCTAGCCTCACGTTCTCATTAAGGCAGACGGGCAGGTGGCTTTCAGTCCTTGCAAAAGCGCAAAGTAGACCCCGTAGCATCCAAAAATATGAGATGCGCATGCGTACTCAGGCACAGAAAGGCGCCAACAGCTTCAACTCATGTAAAACTTGAATTCATTCATTTTGCCAGCAATAAATTTCATCTGAGACCAACTTTTGCTCCAAAACGTTAAATGATTAGTTGAAACCCTTAATGTATTTGAGTTTATGGGCCAACTGAACTTTTATTGTTGAATTGTGAAAGAAATGACTGTAAGCTCAACAACTGCAAGTTTGATTTTTTACAGTGTACCGAACAAAACCTACATATGTTGATTATTATTGACACAACATTATTGACACTTCTCACAACAGCAAGCGTTTAGTTGTACAAAAGAAGGTAAGATGATGTACAATACTGTGCAAAAGTCTTGAACCACACTTCATTTCTTAATATTTGAACTTGCGTAATAGTTTTCCAGGTGTTCTGAAGATGTTTCCCAGTTTTTCTTTGGAAGTCTCCTGTTTTTTTTGTTTGTTTTTTTTAAGTCATTTTCAGTCCAGTCCCATCTGCAAAAAGTTATTTTTCAGCATGGCTTTTTTCCACTGTTCCATTTTTTGCAAACAGTTGTCACATTGGATCAGTCCACATGATCCCACAAACAGAAGCATACCTGGATAGAAAGCATACAATGGAACACTATCCTTGGCTGGTCTCCCTAGAGCCTGGACCTCAACATCATCTTGACAGAAAGCAGAACAAAAGGCAGCCAACCATTCAAAGCAGTGCTTTGGATGTCCCTTCAAGAGATGCACCTGGCTCATCAGTTGAGCCACTACTGTTTCCTGGAGCCTCACCAGAAATCATCTCAGTGTATGGGTGGATGTCAAGAAGGTATTCTTAAGGAAGGGAACCAGTGCAAACAGGCTGGGGTTTGCCAAACAAGAACCGGACAGAAAATCATGCAAAACCATCTGGAAAGCATCTGATTGGCAACGGCTTTGATGTTTCAGCATTACAATGACACCAAACACATAGCATACCTTGGAAAAACACACAGTGGAACCCTATCAGTCATGGATTGGCCTCCCTATAGCCTGGACCTCATCATTATTGAAACAGTGTGGGATCATCTTGACGAATAAAGGCAGCCAAGATCCAGAGAAAAGCTATAAATATCCTTCAAGGAGAACTATTCCTGAAGACTCCTTATAGAAATGGCAAGAAATCATGCCTAAAAGAGTTCTGGCCGTGTTGAAGAATAAAGGTGGTCTTTCTGGTCTTTCTAAACACTGACTTTTTATACAAGCTCTGTTTTGGTCAAGCCTTTTATTACAGCTCTGCTTTTTTATATATATATTAATACAATTTAACAGAGATGCAAGCTTTTTTTCTGAGGTCATTAACAGTTTTTTTTTCCCAGAGGGCAGCCACTACAAACATAAACTTTTAGAAAATATGATACAGCCACCAGCTCACTCCTGGTGGCTGCTTGTCGGGGCCTGGAGCCTGGGGCTTGCTCGGGCCACTTCGGGGGTGGGGTGCCCTCGGCCTCTTGGCCTGGGGCTCGGTCACTCTGGCACAGCTGGCTGCTGGCGGAGCTCACGGGCACGTCACTGCAACACCCCCCCCCCCCACCGGCTTCTGCTCCGCGGTTGCTGGGCGACCCCTCATCTGGGGCTCTCCTCAGCTCTTTCCAGGATAGTGGCACGGTTGCCCCTCCGTTGGTCTTCCTTGGTCTCCTTTGCTCTTGGGGCCTCTGGATGTCTGGAGCCTTAATCTCCTCCATACCTGCCTTATGCCCAGGAGGACGGGGCTGTGGCTCCCCACACCCTCTAGCAGATCATTACATGAAGGAACCTTTTAAATACAAGCACGCTCACAGGTGTACACACGGGTGCTCACACAAACAAACTACACCCTTTTGGCTGCTACCTCAAAGCACACTGTGCGCTTTTGCTCTCACGTGCTGCACAATAATATTTAATATTTAGTATTTACCGTTATATTCATATAGATCATCGCGATGATGTTGTTTATTATATTGCTCTCTTTTTCTTTGCTTGTTTTCTCTTTTTTCTTTCTCAACAGGTGATCCAGGTGATTGATATATGTATTTTATGTCTGTTTGTTTTGTTGGTTTTTGCCCTATATCACCGTCCCGCTTCCCTGCTCTTTTTCTTTTTCCCAGTCAAGTCTGTCCCGTGTTCAGCAAATGAAAATAAAATAAACAATAAAAGCAAAGGTGAATCAAATAGACCAATACGGCAAGGCTGGGATGGTCCATTTGGTAAAGTAAATCCGTTGGGCATCTTTTGTTGCCTTTAGACAACAATTCTGATGGCAAAAGAACCAAACTGGACAGGCAAAAAAAAAAAAGAAAAGAAAATATGATACAATATTGTAGATGAGATTTGAAAATGAGCTCAGCCATCTTCATAAATATTGGTATATAGATAAATGACAAGAAACATTTTTTCTGCAGAATAATTATTGGTGCTTTTAATAGTTTATATACAATTTCCCTGTAATACAATTTAATGTATAATGACGTGTTCTCCTAGTGTTTTATTCCTTCTTTTTCTAAAGTAAAAGTTCTAAAATTCCTCCACCACTGCTCATTGTCAGCTAATATTAAATACTTTTTGGTAATATAGTAGATATTTGTTCAACTATACAAGTAATAATAATTTACAATACTTAAACCTACACATGAGAGCAGAGAGTTGGCAGAAAGGTAAAGTGCAGCAGGAAACTGAATAGGGTAAAAGACGGGCAACAGAAAACTGTATGATTTAATCTGGTCCCGTCTGTCGTGTTGTACAGTGGAATAAAGGGTGGACTGGGGCTCTCTGCTCGCCTTTCTATAAAAGTCACCACATGCCACTGGTTACTTACATTAAAAGAAGGAGCCAGGCAACACACAACAGCATTTATAGCCTAAGCTAGTTTGCAATCCCCGTCTCTAGTTGGGCCTTTAAAACACAAGAAAATGAATAACACATACCACAGGGTACAGACTACAGTATGATATAAGATTATAACAAAACGGCAAATTATTCATGGCTCCATGACTGGTTAATCTTTAAAAGCTGTTTCAGTTTAAATTTAAAACAATCTCAATCCGGCTCCAGCTTGATTTCCGAAGGCAAAGAATTCCACAAGTTCATACAATGAACAGAGAATGCCATTTGCCCAAACAGAGATTTCCAGAGAAGCACCTCAGAGTTTCCAGTAGATGTTACTGAACTCAGAATTTTAAAACTGCAGGTCACTGAGCACCTTGAGAGCCCAAATACTAAAACATTTAAATATTAACTTTAAATTAGCGAATGCAATGCAAATAAACACTTTGTTTACTTTCAGAAGGTCATTTCAATGATTCACTTTTAAAATATATATTTTTTCATCTGAAATTTTAATTGGCCGATTATATGTGTAAAGTTGTTTTTCCATACTGCAAATATTGCTGGAACTTTAACCTTGCTAGATGTTCTTCTCTGTGTATCATGGAAGCAGGCGACGTTGTGTCTGAACTTTCTACCTTGTTTCCACAGTCCAGGTTCACACCACTGCTATAATACTTACTTTTATTATTTACATTAAAAAAATGATGCAATTTGATAATAATTAAGGAAACAGCTTGCAGCAATAAATATTCAGTCATCATTTAAATCTTGGCTTATAAAATATCCGCTGCTAGCTACATAAGAGGCAATACAGAGCTGCTGTGAATGACGGAGCTTCAAGCCCCAACAAAGTCACTGAAAAAACTGTGCTTGGTGTTTTTGTGGCAGATTGTAGATATATACATGTATAATTTGGTTTTGTTGCAGATAGCAATCACCATCACTGTTATTTTGATCTTTCATTCACAGACCTATGATAATATGTAATCATTTTTTCAGTGCTTTCATTGTTGAGGATGGACAACATGTTTTGTAATAAAACATGATCATAACCCAGTGAATGCATACAAAATCTCAGTGCAGTAAGTTTGGTAAGTGTGATTGTTGCATACTGTATTGAGCTATAGGTTGGCTAATTTGAAAGAATCAAACTCAGCTGCAGATCAGGTACAGTTGGAAAGAGTAGACATCGGGTAAGAAAGGTAACAGCAAAGTGAGTTACTGTATAATGCTGGAGAGCACATGATGTCAACATTGTTCAGCTCTGTTTTCTGTTTACTCAGAAAGCTAATCCTACAACCCAAGTAAAAAATTTTATTGTGGAAGAAAACATCAGTCACCAATAATAAAAGTGACATACATGAAGGTGATTTTCAAATAAGTTGGTCAAAGTTAGAATTATAATCTTGTCATGGTAGCTGTGCTGTGCTGTGCTGTGCTGAGACTGAATGAATTCATACAAGGTGTTAAGAGCAAAGTTTTGGAGCTCTACCCATACAGTGCAAAAAAGCTTGGCCCCTTCAATGACATCTTTCTGGGGACGTCTACAGCACATTCACTGTTCCTGTTGTACACAAAAAGATCCATGTTACATTCTCAGGCATTTGAGGGAAAATATTTATTTAAAAAAAAGACCTCGGCTGTGATGGAGGCATTGGAGCACTTTCTAAAAAGACAGCCTTAAAGTGGATAGTGTTCAAACTTAAATGAGGTTAAATCAGATCACATTTCTTAGATTCTTGTATTTGAATGAGCTGTGTGCCTTTATGACTGTTTACTGGACTCTTGATCGGCTTTTTTTGTTGTTTTTTTGCCTGTGTTTTATTATAGAGTACTCGTTTTTGGAACTAGTATGCACTAATTATGAAAAAAAAACCTCACTCTGCTACTTTAGCTACAAACTTGGTCTTGTAAAAGTTTTCTGGTTGATTCACATTTGAGACTTTGAGTTTGTTTTTTGTTTGGGTCATTCTCCTGGTTTTATATACTGGATGTAAGGCTGTATAAAGAAGAGCTATATACTATACTCAAATATGGTGATCTCATGCTAAAATGAAATTTGACTGCCTGGAGAAGGAGCCAAAATATTTTGATCAGAAGATATTTGCATTTGAATAAGAATAAATGAATAGTATAGTATGCCATTGTATATTTTTATATATACATATATATATAAATAATTGTTAGTTGGTTTTTTTTGCCATCAATAAAATCTGATAAACACACATCCTTACAGTTACTATGAGAGAGGTCAAGTTCAGGATTTTGAGAGTTCGGTTGTTCATAACTAATGCATGAGCTGAGCCTGAAGACCTTTAAATTCCAACCTTGACTTATGGTCATAAGCGCTGGGAATGGCCTAAAAGAAGGAAAATCCAAATAAAATGATGATTGGCCAAACCATTAAGATAGGGAAAGGGTTTAGATATCACTCAGGTGGTTCTCATGAGTACCCTCCATTCACTCGGGGAAGAGATTTCCCGACATGTCTAATTTGTAGAAGACTACAGGGTAGACCTGGAACACACTGGAGAGATTATGCATCTCATCTGGAATGGTAGAGCCGGCTAAGCCTGCTACAACTTCATTGAACATGCTGTAGCTAACCAGCAGAAAATAGATAACTGATTTTAAACCAGTGAGGACATCACCAAACCCTTAATTATAACTTTTCACATTTAGTACATATTCAGCATCATTGCCATCATTTTAAATTGTTTTTCACATTACCTCTTTCAGCCCATTTTCACTGTTAAACAAAATAACTAGCTGAAATAACTGACCAAAGCAACTTATATATAGCTACAGTAGTGTGCAAAAGTCTTAAGCCACCACACATTTCTTCTCTGTACATAACTACTCATTGAAGAAACAATCCAGAATTTACATTTAGGGACTTTCGTGGAATGTATAATACACTGATGCAAAATAATGTGTTTTTTGCTCTTTTTTTGGGGGAGGGGGGGCAGCGTGTCATCAAAATGGAAACTGAACAAGTGGAGGACAAAAGAAGACATTACAGGCTTTTTAAAAAAAAAAGAAAAAAAAAAAGCATATGCTGTGTCTCACAGTCATGTCCTTTAAGAAATAAGAAATCCAGCAAAGACCTGACATAAGACTTGAGATGCAGCTGGCCCTTCAGTTGATCCATCTGTTGGCTGTTGGCTTAAGCCTCATCAGAAATGGTCTCACTGGAGGAGCGGCTGTCAAGAAGCCATTTTTAAGGATTCTTAAGGGAAACGGGGAAATAAGGTTGAAGGATGCCAAATTATACAAGAGCTGGACTGAAATTCAGTGGCAACAGGTCTTTACCAGCTTCCCTTTTCAGCATAAAAATGATCCAAAATGCAATAACAGCATACCTAGATTGAAAAATGTAGTTTAACACTGTTAGTAATGGATTGGCCTCCCCAAAGCCTGAACTTCAAAACTGTTAAAGCCCTTTGGGATAGCAAACATCCAAAGAAGAGCTTCAGATGTCATTAAGGAATTATTCCTGAGGACTATTAAAGAACTTCAATAAAGCTCATCTTAGACTTCAGGCAGTGTTGAAGAATAAAGGTGGTCATGCCAATTATTGTTTTGAGTGTGTTAGAATTACACAAACTGTCACAGTACAAGCCGTCAGACACAGAATGGACCCAAAAGACAGATTCTACACAGACACTCAAGATACGTGAAGGACGTTTAATTACAAGAACAAGAATAAATACAATGCTTGTGCACATGTACAGCGACTGCATACAGGGGTGAGTGAAATGCCAAGGCACGAATGAATACTAGCAAATGGGGCAGGGACGATATATAGCGGAGAGAGACAATTTTACTAGAATAGTAGTGAGCAAAAGCTGTGACGTGAGCAAAGACACTATAACTATGCATACAGAAATGGCAATATATAAATGATTGTGGGTAGAACACTATGACAATTAAAACACCAATTATGGTAGGAGAGATAAATACTGCAAGTTATCTGTTTGAGAGCATGAGCATGACAATGGGGTCCCAAAGCTGGAGCTGGACATCGTAGGGAATATCTAATCAGACCGAGAAACGAGGGAGAGAGCCGGTGGTCAGGGAGACTGTAAGAGAGGAGAGGTGTATCAGAGTGGAGGTAAAACGGATTGCAGTGAGATATCCAATGAGAGTAATTCTGTGGCTTACTTGTCCAGAGGTGGAGGTACGTGAGAGGAGGAGGTAAGTTTGTGAAGGTCCGGGTGAGTATTGATCCAGTACGAGAAGGTCCAGTAGTGAGACAAGGGGGCAGGCAGACAGGTGAGAGTGTAGACCGTACCCAAATGATGGCTGTGATGGCGGCAGGCGAGCTCAACGACGGGGCCGAGAGTCGCTGTAGCCCGGTGGCAAGAATGTTCCATGGACACAAGCTAGTTAGTTGCGATTCAGGCATAGAGCAGCTGTCAAGGCTGGACTTAAATACTACAGAGTTAATCAGCTCCAGGTGCAGCTCCTGAGAGAGACGAGGACGACTCCGCCCAGAGGAGGAGACATGACACACAGCAGAAAAATACTGCCACTCACGCGGCCCATGACACAAGCTCTGCTTTTGCCCCATACACTACATATATTTTGATGTATGTTTGCATGTTTCAGAAAATCACTGCACCGTTTTCCTGGCAAAACAAAATGCAATGACCCGTATGGAAAAGATATATATAAATCTTATAAAGTTTGTGTCTGTCCTGTGTGAAACTTGTATGAAAAGCATAGAAGAGTGAAAACAGATATAAGATCCCTAGAAAAATTATATAAATGAAACTTGTATGTTTTGGATACAAAAACAATATATGAAAGTGGCCACTTTCATAAGTAAATCATATATTTTCTATTTCTTTTCCATATGGGGAGTGACTTTTGCACAGTATTGTCAAAATTAATTTCCATCCGTTTTCACTCCATCCAACCAGCAGCAGTGTACTTTACTGAGTTATTAATGACTTCACTGCACTTTCAGTCTTTGTAAAGCCAGCGAGTAGACCAGACTGGATGTGTTGACTGGCTGGTTCTGACTTCTATATGAAGTAACTTGGCTGAAGCCAAAACAAAAGGAAAAACTGAGGAGAACTGTAAACAAATCATTCTATTTTTTTTAAGCAAAACTTTTCTGTATTACACATTATGCTATTCAGATAAAGTACTGAAATAATCCATTTTTAAGGATTTAAAGCCAAAGCAAAGGGTCAAACTGAAGTTTCCAGAGTTCCCCACAGGGTAGCTGCATGGCTACATGGTTTATATTTATTTTTCAGCCAAATAATGTGTTCAAGGAGGCTCAACACTTTTTGATTACATGAAAATAAGCAGTGTATAATCTATTTTGCTACTTTAGCTGCTTACATTCCTTTTTTTTTTGTATTTCTTTGAAAGACTCGGCTGAATTTACAAAGAAATACACTTATCATTCATAACACATCCACTTGATCAGATTTCATATTGTTCTTTCCTTTGGTCTGTAGTATGAAACTACTATTATGGAATACCAAAGGCCTCGGGTCCAAAGTGAAAAGTCCCATTAATAAAGAAGAGATTACTTTCACTTGCTGTCAAGACCCGGTGCTGCTAAAGGATTGATGCTCTCACATTAAATCAGCCCCTTGAAAGGTCCTTCTAAAACTGTATGAGTGCCAACTGTATAGGTAATTTTTTTCTCTCTATTATGTTTCACTTTCAGGGCATGTTCAGTGGTTTTATCAAAGCATTGATATTGGGATTTTGCTTTGTTTGTTTGTTTGGTCATTTTTTAGAAACTGTGCATTTGTCTCTTTTTTCTTGTGTGCATTTTGTTTCTTTCTTTCTTTCTTTCTTTCTTTCTTTCCTTCTTTCTTTCTTTCTTTCTTTCTTTCTTTCTTTCTTTCTTTCTTTCTTTCTTTCTTTCTTTCTTTCCTCTTTCTTTCTTTGTCTCCCTCCATTTCCCTCCTTGGAGCCAAAGGGTTTGTTGTTCACTTTTTGTTGTCTGAGCCATCATTCAAAATGCAAGGCTTTCTGCTGACAGGCACTGAAGCAGGGAAATGAGAAATGACTTACACAGTTTAGCTCCTCTTCATTTTCACTTGCCTTATTATTATCAAACGCGCGCACGGGCACATTCCCACACACACAAGTGGGCGCGCGCGAGCACGCGTGCACAGTGCACACACTTTCACAGATGATTAGTGAAGTCTCCTCAGAAGAAAGACACCTAAATCTGTAAAGTGGTGAGAGGTTTTTTGTCAATGTCCGCACTCCGTGACATACAGTACATTTAGCAGACTCTGACACTGCAAAGAGCGATGACCCCTGCGCACCACTAATTAGCCATCATTCATAATTGATTAAAGTCTGAATGTAAATAATAAATGTAAACTGAGTTTTATTTAGGTTGTCTTGTCAACTACAGTTACCTAATGCATTACTAAGAGTGGATGCAAACACGGGCGCATAATGTTGGACTAATCCCTGCATTAGATTTAGTTAATTATTTTAAATGGCTAAGAGAGGTTGGAGGTGTCTCCTGGCTTTGTTTCGCATTCTTTATAAAGTAATTTCACATTCTGGTCATGGGAAAATGATGGACCAGGGTCCTGTTTTTCTGAAGGAAGCATTTTAATTTTGACACTGAGCCAAGATTGGCTTTACTCCTTTGGAGGATCGTTTTATTCTTTCTGAGGGGAATGCCAAAATCAAGCTATCCCATTAAAAGCAGTTTTGTCTCACTTTATATCCTAAGTTAGACTGTCAGTTGTTGTAGTATTAATAAATGAAAGAACTACACTGCCCTCCCACTAGTGTGCATAAATGATATACTTAGTTTTAATAAAGGTAAACAAATTAGACGTGACAGCTGATGAGCTGATGAGCTCTAATATAAAGTTCCAGCCTCTAAATTGTGAGAAATTAATGTTTAGTCTTTTTTTAGTCCTTTACTTGAATAGTTTTTGAATAGTTTTACTGCTATTATACACAATCTGTAAAATATTATAGAGTGTCTTACAGAGAGAGGTGCTTTTTTGTATTGTTATTAAATTGCATTATTGGCACTTATAGTCATGATTTTACCCAAATCCTTTGTTGCAGTTCTACTATTAGGGACATCATTCTCACGACTCTTAACACAGTTCAATTCTCAAAGCACATGCTTTTGCAAATCACATTTTTCACCTATGTCAAAACATGCAATGTCAGTTGGTCACTTCAACTCTGTGACCAGTAAATTAAAAATACTTCCATCATGGTTCTAAGACTTAAACACCAAATAGTTTCATACTTACTGACTTTGAAAGGGTGCTGCAAGCAGTGTGGCCTAGTGTAGGACAAAAAGTGTTCAGACACAAAGTAATACTATCTTCTTCTTCATGTGGCTGATTCCTTTAGAGGTCACCACAGCAGACCATATGCCACAGTCTCACTCTATCCCTAGCATCCTCTTCTGTCATACCAAACCTGTCGTCCTTCACTACATCTATTTACCTTCTCTGTGGTCTTTCTCTTTTCCTCCTGCCTGCCAGGAGCTATTATAGCCGCTATTCCTTCTCTTCACATTTCCAAACACTCTCAATCTTACCTCTCTAACTTTATCTCCAAACTGCTCAACCCAAGCTTTTCCTCTGATATACTCGTTTCTAATCCTGTCCATCCTTGTTCCTCCCAATGAAAATCTTACCATGTTCAACTGTGCCACCTCTACCTATACTTCTTCGCCTTTTTTGTCAATGCCACCATCTCCAAACAATACATCACAGCAGGTCTCACTATCATCTTGTAAACCTTCCCTTTCTGTCTTTCTGCTATTCGTCTGTCACAAATCATTCCTGACACACATCAGAAAACAGAAACAAAGACTTTGACCATAACACCAGCTACTGTGTAGTACAGTAAAGCTATGCTGCCTACATGTATAGTGTATGCTTGTGTAATTATGACAGTGTCAGGATGTGCACCTGTGTTTCTATTTGTTTCAAGTATTCAGATTCTGAGAACATGTGTCTCTATTTAATTTCAAGTGAAGGGCAACAGTACTAGGGTAAAACTGATGTTGATGTTGTAGAGCCGATTCAGATGAGAAATACACCAACACAATAGTAAGATGTTGTTAGTAGTGAAGTGTGTGTAAAAGCAATAACAGTGAGTACAAACACAAAGACTAATGTGGGTGTGGAAATGAATTCCGGATTGGAGAACTGCACTTGACATTCCTGGTGTGAGAGCATGATGTGAATTCTTCAACCACGGTCAGATAAAACTAAATTGGACAATGTGTGATGTCATTGTGTTAATGTGCAACCCCAATGCCAAAAAAGTTGGGTTACTGCGTAAAATGTAACTAAAAACAGAATGTAACAACTTGCAAATCTCATAAATGCTGAAAACATTTCAAATGTTTAAATGAGAGCATTTTATGGAAAAAAATAAGCTAACTTTGAATCGCAACATTTGTCAAAAACACTGGGCCACTTTAACACTGCAACAGTTAAAAGTCTCTTCTTGCATTTTGGATGGCTGCGTGTCTCCATTGTGTATGCACATATTGTGAGGCGTGCGCTCTCCGAGTCAGAAAAAAAGCCATCGATGCAGTCCTCAGAAGTAGCACATCATTAATAACGGAGGGACCTTTGAAGATCCTGCATAAATGTCTAATTAGGTTTGGTAACCTTTAGGAAATTCAAGTGGGTGAATACTAAACAGGCCTGGAGATCCTGTACTGCATGGCAAACTAAGCACTCAACATGTGGGAGAGAACGCTGACATTGAGGAGGTTTGTTCCCCTGCCTGAAAGGGCATGCAATTTAAGCCACATTACAAGTGCGTCTGAACTCATTGGCCAATTTCGGGCCAATTTATCGTAGTTAACCATCCTGTGTACACACGTCATCACGGAGGTGGAACAAAAATATGCTGTGTTTCGTTTTCTTTTTTTTTATTACCTTGCCCTTCAAGCTGGGGCGGATCATTGTTTTTGCATAACTGTGACAAGCCTGCGTGGCATTTAACAGACTCTTAAGTATGAGAATTCAAACCACCAACCGTACTCGTACTGATCTACGGTTAGAATGAGGGGGCTGGTTTACACCACAGTGTCCTTGTCACAGTTTAATAACATGCGTATGAGGGGTGACAGCATATAACAATAAAAGTAACACCATGTGTTGTTTTAATATACCCAGTCTCCCTCTGACATAGTACAGCAAGCTTTTAAGTGTCAGTCTTTGACTGTGACAGGAGCTTGAGTGTGATGCAGCTGTTTTATTGGGATTTCTGCTTTTAATTACAATGAGATTTTTTTCATTGATTTAAATGAACAGATAACTGACTTCTCTGTCTGGTGGGTCACTTGAAAGAGACATTCTCAACCCTGATATAAATATAATAAATAGAAACATGAAAATGGACTTACGATATTGTTCATTAAAAAGTGAAGCAGGTAAAGAGTTTGTTAACCCTCTGGGGTCGCCGGACGCGCCAACATCACATGACCAATTTAAGACGACACAGCTACAAGATGCAGTAAGTCAGAGTCTCCATTCCAACTTGGGTCGAAAATGCAGACTTCAAACTATATACCAGTTTTTGAATTGTTTCGATGGGCCACGTAGAACCAGAGTTATGATAAAAAATACACGAGATGTTTTTTTCTGAACAAAACAGTGGTGTTTACAGCGGGAAGACCGGTAAAAACGGCGTTTTCTACAGACAGCGCTAGCAAACGCTCTCCGCTTGCGAGCGAAAAAAGAAAAAGAAAAAATGCCCCTTCCCTATTGGTGTTAGAGTTTACCATGTCAGCCAATCAAAAAAAATGATATGGCAAACATGTGACATTTGGTTGTTTAGGGACAAGGGGAAGTTTTTAGGAGTGACGCCTGTGAGAGAAAGACAGAGAGAGAGCGAGTTTTCATATGTGAGACATTAGTAACGTTTAGCGTGTTTGGAGGCTGTAGTTAGTGTGTTGTGTAGTTATTATTTTGTATTGTGTGTCAGTTAGACTGCTGAATTTCATATTTTCTCCAAAAAAAAAAAAAAGCCGTCAAAGGCAGATTTCAGTGTAAAAGCTGTTCCCACATGGAAAACTGGACTGATGCACCTCCTGCTGTCAGACCTGCAGGGTTTAGGCCTTTGGTGTTCTCCTCTGTCTTATACTGAACACAAACTACATTTTTTGGACTGGCACAAATAATTTGTGTGCCTTCTTATTTGATGCAGAACACCTGATTGTTCTGTAAATAGATTTAAATGGTTATATAAAAAAACGCCTGAGGCCTTGGCTGCATTTTTAGGTAAATAGTACCATATAACTTTGTTGTTTGCAAAACTTGTGTGTAATTTTTAGAAATGTACAATTTCTATTTGCATTTCAAGTTATGAAAATGATTCGTTAAACATGTTTGTGGGTTTTACAGTAAAAAATATAACGTTTTTCTACTCGGATTTTGAATTTTTTGTCTGAATTTAGATCAACTGTGCTAATATAGTATACCAAAATGAAAAAATAACTCAAATTTCAGATATTTGAAGTTGTGCTGAAAATAATGATACCAAACAAGGCAAGAAAAATATATTTTAAAGGAGAAATATAGAGATAAAATCAAAAGTAGTCAAAAACGGCCAATTAAAGTGATAATAACCTGTAGTTTCCAGGCACCACATTGTGACAAAAGATAGCATTTCTATGCCTAATCTGAAAATACAGTTTGTGAACATGGCACATGGTCAGACCAATCCTGACAATAAAGGAAACTCAAGCAAAAATAGTCTGCTGTTCAAGAGATAAGAAAGATTTCTAAAGCCGCGAGAAACCAGCATGAATATGCTCTGGCTCTCATTGATGGAAATAGGGCCTGAATGTTGTTTTTTTCTGTAACCTATAACAGATTTCAGTTTGTTCATATGATCTAAAAATAAACACAGACTTTCCTAGTCGTGATACCTCAAGCTCATTGCTATAAAGCAATATAAACATGCAGATCCCAAGAAATACATCACAGACATATGCGCACAGACATATTTATTATATGCACCCACAGACACACATACAAGTAAACACACAAGCACACAGAGTTGTCAGAGCACGGTGTAAAATCAGAGGGGCTGTTAATGGAGGCGGACAGCTTGGCTGCTGTTTCATCAAAGTGCAGAGGAAATGCAGATCTGTGTCCTGCAGGATGCAGGGAATTGGATCAGCTTCCTTCTGTCTGCTGAATTTGAAACACATACCAGCAGGGATTAGACAGCCTTTACCACTGTACAGTCTACTTTCTAATGGCCATCCCTGGGAAATATTTACTCACTGTGCATATGTGTTGATACGCCCATCAGGAACCCAAACTTATCCCCTGGCCAGATAGTTTTATTTACCTGCCAACCATGTGGTAGCCTACCTTGAGGATATCTTCCTTATTTCTTTCATAAAGGCCGCCTTGTACACCTCAGACTTTTCTGTTACTGACTGGTTTATAATCACAGCAGTGCAGTGCATTTGCAAGAATACCCGTGACCTCAACAAAATTCATGATTAATGTGGCATTTATTGTTACTAGGGTTGGGAAATTATGTGATGTCAAACTGTGTAAAACTGTCAGTGATCATATAGGTTTTTTTCTCTATGATATGTCTGGTTGCCAGCTCAATGATTTTTAAAAATCATTGAGCTGGGCTTCTTTAAGCAGAGTTTTGGGCGCTTAGTTCAGTTGGTTAGCCAATAACACACATTCCCGTCTTATTCATGGTTTGTGTCAAAAAGCTAATCTAACAATCTATATCCATCCCAACACCTACAAGATGTTTTGAAGTATTGCCTTATTTAACATTTTATATATAGTAACCAGTCAAATATGAATCACAGAAAAATGCTTAAAAAGTTTGCAGAATTGTCTCCAAAATATTCTTTAAAGAAGTGGAACAGCTTTATTATTTGACCAATGCATTAAGAAGTATATTGCTAATAGCAGTTTAAATAAATATGAATAATAAGAAATACAAAATAATAGGGAGATTTAACCAACAAATCATATTCAAACAGTATACCAATCCTCCAAGAGATAGAGTTTTGTGATTTCACAGAAAGAATAAAAAACATGTCGTCCATATCTATTATAAAATTGCAGTGATGTTTAAAGTGAGGTAAGCGAGATTGTGCCAGAAACCTCCTTTCTGTTTCCTAAAATAATTTTCCCCCTAAGAATCATGCTTTTATATTAAGTCGTCCTTTAACAATGGTTGGCCATTTTTGAAAATGTGTCTTTTAACAATATTAATCAATAAAACAATATCAATTCGATCAGAAATACATGTTAATAAATGTTACATTTTTTCATTTTTTATGGTTAAAATGAATCTCTTAGACAACCCATAAATAACCCATAATGCTTTTTAGCTGGGGTCTCTTTATATATAAGACATGTTTACACACAAATCACATGAATTTATGATTATGTTCGATTTATGTTTAGACATGAATCCTGTGGAACAGTGGTACCAATAATGACGGCATTTAGTTATTTTCAAAACACCGGGGTTAAAGGATTATGTTTAGTTGATAAAAAAAAATATAGTAGATTTGTTTAAAAAGCAGAAAAATCTCACATTTAAACAAACTAATGTTTTTCAGCTTCAGATCACATAATAATTGTTATTATGCTAAAATTCCTGATCGTTCTCACAACATAAAACTATTTTTACAGCTGCTACTTGTACTCCTCCTTTTCTATTTTCAATAAACAACCAATATTACTTCAATTAGTATTACTACCAGGCACCATTTAAAGAAGAATTTTCCTAATAATCTCCTTTTAAAATATCTACATATAACAAGTACATGTTTTAGTTGTTTGTTTTTCAAGAAAGAAAAACTTCAGCCTAACCTTCTTTCACTCCTGTTGAGAGCAATAAAATAAAAGACATTTTTTATTCAAATTGCAAAATATGTATTCTTTATTTGTTTCTAACATAGAACAATAGCTTTGAGTGAAAAACACAAAAACAGTCTCTTGTTTCAAAATACAATGGATAGCACAAACATATACAATCAGAAACCAAAGCAGGGCATTACATGCAAGCATCGGTGTAACTTTGTGCTGAACACTGGGAGGGGTCAAGCTCTCTGTATAAATAAATAAATAAATCTGGGTAAATTCCCAGATGATTAAACATGTAACTACTTTGCTGGTAATATCTGAAATGAGTAAAGAAAACAGCCTATTTACGGTATGCAAGATAATTCATAATGTTATTGGGGGGATTATATTGGTTAGGTCTGGTTATTGGGCGGGGGCCATAACCCCCCTAACCCCCCTGGAAATTACGCCCCTGAATGTAAGAAGGAACATGGTTTCTAAAAGCTCAGTGAAGGAGCTGTTTCTTTTTGGCCTTTCCGTGTGGAGTTTGCGTGCCCTTTCTCCTGCAGTCCATAGATATGTATTCTAAATGTATGTGTTAAAGAAAAAACAATGACAAGCTGTGATCTGTGATGTTGCACATTTGTATTTGTATTTATTTTTAACAGGTAATTACCCCGGAGAAGAACTTCACTTTACAGCATCTACCTATTTAGTGTGTGCATCAACAACAAAAACAACTTAGACTTCGTGCCATTATAGGTGTCAAAACAAGGTATTTACGAAGACTAAATGCCCAAGCTACAGCAATTCCATCACAGCGTAGGAACAATCAACCAGATGTTTTGTCATTAGGTATCATAGCAGTGCTGTTCATCTCAACCATTCGACAAGGACAGGCTTTTTACAATAGCATTTAATGAATCACTTTAAGGCTGATGTTATTTTAGTAGAATCCATGTCAGCCCTCGGGAACCATATATGTAATTTTATCACGTTCCACAATCTGTCTGCACCATCTTTTTACTTCAAGGTGAAGGTCATGAAAAAAATTTCAATTATATTCTTTGAGAAGAGCAAATTACATTTCATGAGCTGCGGTCACAAATACAAAGTTTTATAAAGTAATATAATGACGTACCACTTGATCTGCCATTCTTACTCCCACGCCTATCTCCATTTTGCTTTTCTCTCAGGAAAACTACAAAGAGAAGGTGTCAACTGGTTTTGCCATATTGATGGAGCCGGGGGTCTATGGAGACCTCTAATTTTCTGAGTGAACGGTCCCAGAAAGAGCTAATGATATGTTAATGCTGAATGGCAGACATTAGGGAGGCCAAATGACGGCAATCCCAATTACCTCCGAGGGACGTGCCTTGTGTGGTTTTGTCACGCAAACAAACTCTGTAAACACAAATAACGTGCGGAACACTGGCTGAAGGGACTCCGCAGTGGCTGACAAAATGTCACCGATCTGAGAGAAGATCCTTACAACTTATACTCAAACACTGAGTACGCCTCCACACTTTTTTAGCTGTGGAAAAAAAAAGCTAAGCGCACCTCATCATGAGAGATTTGCATCGTCTGTTTCCTAAGAGAACAATTATGCAAGTTCATACCTTTCCAAAAATGTCACAAGACTTGCAAATCTTTGAACATATTGCCAAAAACTTTTGATTGTTCTCATTTTTGCCCTTTTATAACTTTTCTGCAAATGCCAGTTTGGCAGCAATACGGGGTACCATCGTGTTTACTTTAGCAGCAGTAGCTGTCTGGGGGGGATGAAGCAGTGGGAGGAGGTTAGTTTTGAATGGCACAAGATTGAAATATGCCACAGCAGACTTTTTTTAGTCCCAGCTTCCCCACTTGTACATATCTCCTTGTGTGGGTTTACCTATGAATGTATCTGTTAGTATGTATGTGTTCCTGTTTGGCTAGGCTTAGCTGCAGATTGCTTTCCCCTATCCCCTCCTCTAGTGTGTGCAGCATATGGCCATTGTGATGGAGGGTAAAAGGAAATGACAGGCCATTTGAAGATGCTCTAGTCCCTGCATCATGAATAATGCAGAGGGTGAAGCGAGCAGGTTCTCAGCGCAAGCTTCAAAGTTTATCGGCCTCCCCTGTCTCCCTGGGAGAGAGACTACAGTGCTGCGGGGAGATTAGACCGACACCGAGCGGGGACCTGGTCAAACTCAATTAAATACAACCAGGATAATTCCATCCTCTCATTGTGCCATTTGGTTTTATTAGAAAAATAAACCCAGCATGCTCACGCCTTGAAACGACAATAGAAAGGGAAAACATCTCGTGAATTATTAAGCGGGGAGTTGGCTCCATGCTCAGTTGCTCCATGTAAAGATATGTAAATTGGCGGATGGCAGAAGACACGATTGATTAATATTTTTATTAATAATGTCAAACACCCTATGATCAGCAGTGAGAGAAATGGCAGAATAACAATAAACAACACCGTCCAGACTAAGTACGACTGAGATGTGTAGTAATAAAATTCCAAAGAAAGTGGTGTTAAACCTTTGCTGATTGGTTCTAATAGTCCCAGTGATAGATGATTTATTAGTCTTTTTGATTAGCTTGTCTAATTGAGCTGAGCTAGCTATGAAAAACCCAAAACAACTACCGTTAATTTTCCTTGTTTTTTTTAATATGCATGTTTCCTTCCACAGTTTCCGAAGTCTTTGGAGATCTAATTAGCCCAAAAGCCCCTCCTGATGGGAGATGTAGGCCTACAGAAACACTTCCCTCCACCGAGGCTGTTGTAGCATGTAACTATTTTCCGTGTCTACACGATAAACAAACACTTATGCCACCCACATACTCAGTGCCATATCAAGCCTGGCTTGGCTAATGATGATAAACCTACATAAAAGTACAAAGTGCTGCTAATTAGGCCTATGTCGATTATGGCTCATTAATGCTGATGTTGCCCTGACATGTTTTTGCCAATCATCACTGCAGAGGGCTGCAGTGCATCATTTTCTAATTACTTTAATTCATCATTGTACTGATGCTCTAAGCGAGTTCACATCAGCTCCACGGTCAAATGTTTAAATGGAAATTTGTGTAAAAAATGACCCAAAATAAATTTTTGCACATAGTGGCCTGACAAGCTGATCTTGCCGTATTTTTCTCGCAAAATCTCTCCTTCAGTTGTCCATAATGAAGAAATATGGTGATGTAACAAAATCTGTAAATGCAGTCATCCAACCAAGAAAAGGAATATTGAAAAGAGCACAAAGCACCTGTTAAACCATATTGTGTATATCTATCGAATGTCATGCCAGGAAATGTTCAGATAAGTTTCCAGGAACTCAATTTTTATCAGTGGCAATTTCATTGTTCTCTAAATTATCTTGTTTTGACCTTTGAAAGCCAAGACGAACGGCAGCCTGTGAAAGATGAAGCAGTTGCCAATCTTACTGATTTCATATCACATTTCCTCTTCCACGCTGTCCAGTTTTGTACACACAGTGGACATCGATGTATGAATGATAGATCAATTTTGAGTCATTTCCCAGTGATAATCCCACATTTCTCTTCTTTTACACTTCATTACCCTAATCTTGCCACTATGACCTACTTTTCCACTCCTTCCCAGTTCCCCAGGCACTCAAGGAGCAAGCTGTTGCACTCTCACTTACACACATACCTCTCAAGAGAATTATTTATATTGCCCAGGTCTGGGACCAGTCTAATTTGGTGAAGCTATAGAGTACACAAACCTCAGGTCTGAGATCTCTTTTGCTGAAAGCAGGAGAACTGTGAGCGCTGCGGCGCGAGACAGAATAAAACATGGTGTTGCAATGGCCTTTGATCTTCCGTTCCCTCCTTTTCTCTTTTTCAAAGGACCAGCGTGGAGCTGTCCAGCTGATGCCAGAGCAGGGGCCCCATTTCTCTGCCACCAACAGACACCCCGGGACAGATGGCCAGCAGATTATTTATTTCTATTTTTATTCTATATGAGAGCAAGAAAACCGAGACACACTTTCTTTGGAGTTTGTTTCATGCTGGGTGCTCTCAGATATAAACAACATCTCACATGCATAATTATAAGTCTCTAACTGGCTTAGAAGTAAGCCTATATATAAGCTGGTTGCCTTAAAACCTGGCAAAAAGCACACTTAAAATGCATTTTATGGTTAATACTCACCTGAACCTATGAATTGATTATAGATATTCACTTTACACGACAAAAACACACAGAATGTAAAACTATAAACAGCATCGCAATTAAATAAATTCTGCTTTGAATCACATGAAGTGTTGTTGTTAGAAGCGCTAAAAATAGAACCGTGTAATTGCACGACAGATGATCTTAGTCACCTGTGTTGTGCGAAGCTAAAAGCCATCCGTGGGGAATGATTTCCTTAACAGGCAGCCAAGAGGTCAAACACTATTAGCGATGTTCCAGTCGACAATCTGAAGGAAAGCATGTTCCTCATCTCGCTGAGAGTCTCTGAAAATGGGCACCTCTTTGTCAGGGCAATTTGTTGATGATGCATGGTTATGATAAGAATTGAGTGAAGTGTCTGTGGCTGCCCAGGGCCTTGCCAGCCAAGGCGGCGGGGCCAACATAAGTAATCAGTCGAGGTCCAGATTGAGCCACCGATAACACGGGGTCCCTGATTGCTCATAAGTACCCAAGGCAGCGGCCATTTAAAACAATTTCTGGTGATTTTGATTGACAGTTGGTCAATCAAAACCCACATCTTGTTGCTGCTGCTATCAGTGCTGGAGATTACATCGGATGTCTTTGCTTGAGCCGCTGTCTTTCTGCTTCGATAAAGGAAATCTCAACTGCGTCAGGCTATGTTATTACTTCAGTTTGTGTTGGGATAATTTTCTGTTTCATAAATTTTGCGCTTATTAATTATATATTAATGTTTTACCTATGTTTCATTTCACTCTACTTTTTAACCCTTTTAAGACACTTTTCTTCCACGCTTCAGGGTAGTTTTATAGTTGTCTTTTTGGTTTTTACATTTAATTGATTGTATGTTTTTCCCTCAGTTCTCTTCCAGTACTTGAGTTTTTCATCCACAGGTTTTAGCTGCATCCTTTTGGTGGGCTATGTGTAGCTCTCAAAAGTAATTTTTGGGGGCTTTTAAATATGGTATGCACGAAGCTATCGTGCATTATAACCCATAAATATGTGAAGAAGAATACTATCCACATCTTCGCTTGTAGGTTTGCATGAACTGCATGACAATGAGCACATATGGTGACCTTGGTTACTCCTGACTAACACTTGAAAAATCTTACATGTTCTGTTTTTGCCAGGTTCAAAGCTTAAGAAAGTATGTCAATACCTGTAAGGAGATGGCATATTTACCAACCAAAGATGCATAACAATTTCATTGCAATCTCTTGCATCATTGTAAATTATACTGTCAATTGTATTCATGAACCTCTGAGTGCATTAAATGGAAAGAGATGCTAGTTGTCTACATTTTGACTAACACCTCTAAGGTGCAGGCTATAAACACAGCTGGCAAAAATATATTTTAAGGAAATGACAAAACTGGAATTAAATGTAAAGAAATATATAATATGTATATCTGTTTGCCTTATAGTTTTAGTGTTCAGACACCTGTGGTATTGAAAATGAAAGGCGGATACTTGTGTGTGGTAAACATCAAGTCAAAAAATGAAAATATTTACTCAAAAAACACAAAATCTGGAATACTGGTCAGGCTTCTGTGAACTTAGGCTGTCTCATTTGCTTCTGTGACTTCATGTAACTGCAAACCGACTCTTTTTCTCTCTCTGTCCATATATATGTATATCTGGAGAGTGAGTTTTCATAGTCAGTGTGATGAACATTGTGGAAATGGTCACTTATAAAGACTGAATTTGTATGGTAACTACCTATTACCATTGATATCTAAAAAAATGACTTGTTGGTGTTACACTGGTAAAATATCCTTTTAATATTGTAGTTTCACTAACTATAAAACATGCACCAGCCATACTTTAAACCAAACTCTGATCTTTTCAAAATCTTTTGATAAATAAACCTCATGGAGCGGTATTTGCTTGCCCTCCACAAAACAAAGTGTAGGATAAAAACTAATGAATAACCTTGTCTCACATTTCACAAATTACTGTGAATCGCTTCGTAAATAACATCCTCATATCTTGCTGTCCTCAAAAAAATAGTCCACAATGCTTGACAACTGTAGACCATGATTTTTGCTATATGTATGCATGTATACATGAAGTTTTAATGCCAAAATTATGCATTTGAAAGAATTTTGGGGATCCTATGAAAGCAGAAAGTAGTGCACATTGTTTATTTGCCATTTATCCTATTCCACCTATAATCATCTTTTTACTTTATTGTTCAAGCTTGGCTAATTTACAAAACTAGCGCTCAAATGGCCAAACATGAACCTTGCAATCACCACACAAGCCTCCGTGGAGTGTGAATGCTTTGTCACTACAAGGCCTTTCAACTACTTAAAGGCACATCAAAAAATGTATGAAAAAAATAAAGTTCTCTTTTCTCTTTCTTCCTCCTTCTTCTCCCCAGTTACTTGAGATCCCCAAATGCGCAGAGAATAAAGTCAAGATTTTTTTAGTCATTAATTAGATGCTCTTTTGGATTTTAGTTTTTAGTTTTCATAGAGTTCATGTCTATATATTTGTACACATGTTCAGAAGGATTGAAAGAAAGTGCTTCGATATTTTAAGGAACTGAATGTCAATTTTATTTTCAGCAAAAGATAAAAACATCATTTGCACAGTTCTGCCTCTTCAAAATAAATAAGAATACATATCAGTGTACATGTGGACACCTAGTTGTAACATAATTTGTTTAAGCTGGAAAAGAAAATTGGCACAAAATGATTATCATACAGTGTGTCCTTTCACCATCAATATTCAAACCACTGACATTATTTACTTCATTTCTGAAAGACAATATATGCTGGAATCTGCAAACTACAGAAGCAAAAGTCATTTACTTACAAACTGCAACTTCACCCAGGTTAGGACCGTCACTTCAGAAACATATATTTATTTTTTTACTCTAGGTAGTGTGAATTTGCAATCAAGCACAGCGAGGACAGATCCATCAGTGACAGTTTCTGGTGTAGCAAACATTCCCAGACCCAACCTGCCTTGTACAAAAGCAAAACAACTAAATCCTGACAGGATATACCTCAGAAATTATACATTTGACTTGGCAATAGAAAGGCTGAAGAAAAAACAGACTGAGACAAACACTACATTGCAACTTCTGCAAAATGTATTGTTGGGAGAAGAAGAGAAATGATGTTTTCCTGTTTCACCCAGTGGAGACATCAAAATGACGAGCATGTCATTCTTTTTATGATTTGCACAACTTATGTCTTCACATCATTTCCTTAGCACATCAAATACTTGTTTATACTTTATTATATGTGTGCAGTTGCACTTCATATAGTGTTGAAGGATATTTCTGAGTCCGTGAATAATGTGGCTCCGGATTTCAGTGTTTGTGAAAAACAGCCCCTCATCACCCTGCTCCCCGTCCCAAAGATAGAAGAAGGAGAAGAAAAAAAATCCCATATAAATTGCTGTCAAATTTCATATGAACAGTCAAGTGACTACTGATTAGCCGCTAGAGACACAGCCTTTCATGAGAAATTTTTTATGTTTTTTTAGCACAAAGATAGCAAAGGAATGCTTCAAAGCAAGAGTGCTGGGCCGGTGCCCATCACAGGAATGAAAGGACAGGTGCCTCCCCGTAAAAATGCTCCAACATGTATGCATTCTGCAGTCAATGGTTGGACCCAAGCCCAAAATCTGAAACCTTTAATGTCTTTTCCACACAAGGTTTCCTCCTCAGTCAAGCCACTTTTGAAGTCCGTGTCAAAACTCACCATGGCACGATTTTCAAAATCCATACAGGGAGGTAAACAAACCAAAAAAACCTTTGAAGTCAAAGTGTTTTTCTTTCAGTCTCTTGTGTTGTCTTTGAATCTTTTCCTCCAATGCACTAAGGCAGACAAAATCATTTTCTCTGACAATAAATTACTATTATTTTTTGGAGTCCCACAAATGTTAAGAAACACATTTAGTGGCTATGACAAGACAGTGGTGCTATCGCTGTTGCCGTACAGGTCGGCCAGCTTTTTGAAGCGTGGTCCCCAGTTGCTGAGATAGTCATAGTTCTGATCTGAGTCTGTACTTAGTGACTCCAGTGAGCTTAGCGACTCAGCTACAGAGCCGCTACCTTCAAAAGCATACGTCTGCAGAGAGTCGTACGGGGGAGCTGATGGGTCCACGTCGGCATCCTTCAGTCGCTCCCAAATAAACTCTCGAAACACCACATTGTCTGGTAGGGATTTATAGGATGGGCGAGAAGCTGAGGGGTAATGAAAGAAAGTAGGGGTATCTGGTGTGACGTCTCGTCGTACATTGGGGTCTCTGATGACATTGAGGTTACGCAGGGTCACCATGTCGAAGGCCTCTGTGTCCTCCTCGCCCCCTCCCTCATCGTCGTAACGGACGATGTTTTCTCTGATATCTCTTTCCTCTTCCAGAATCAGAGGTTCTTTTCTTCTCCGACGCATAGTCACAATTAGTAGAACCATGACTGCGAAGAAAAGCAGAAATCAGTCAGTAATAAGTGACATTCTTTCCATTCCAATCAGCTGAAGATGCAAGAACAGATGAAAAAAAGTAATTTCCACCTAAGAGTGCTTGTACTTTAAGAGTTCATAACATAGAACAAGTGGGAAGCTTGCAGAGAGGCATGATGCAATTGAGTGTGTTGGCAAACAAGTAAGAGATACAAATTATCATCTTACTGTAAGCGCTTGAATCGGATTGCATTCGACTGAAGTGCTTAAGACAATCATGACTAGACGTGAGACACGAGATCATGAGAGTCTACGCTGATATAAATTGTTTGAGGTAATTTAAATACATGCTAAAAGTAAATGAAACAAAACCAAAACAAAACAAAGCAAAACACCTCTTTATAGCAACTGAACAAAAATTGCTGAAAAGGTCCTGAGAGGGAAAATTATTCAGATGGGCGTTCAAGCATGGAAATATAGCAGTTAGCTTAAATAGATGATTGAAATTGTTCGCTAAAAGTAACTGAAAATAAGTTTAGTAAATATCAAACTGTTGCAGTGATAAGCTAAAAGCAATGCAGCTAAATAGTTAACTGAAGTAACTGACTGAAAAAGCTCTTAAAAGAAATTAATAAAGGTTCAAAATGGGTGATCAAAGTAATTAATAAATGCTAGCTAAAAGTAGTTAGCTAAATCTGATATTTAGCTAACATTAACTGAACGGGTAAACAGCTGCTGGGTAAAGCAACAATGGATGGAAACTGACAAACAAAGGTGTCCAAAAATGATGTATGATTATGTTGCACATAACGGGTAACTGTTCAAATAGAGCACAAGTGCAAACTTCATCACATACCCAACTTTCAGACCAACAAATGTAGTGCGGAATATTTACTATCCGTTTTGTTTGCTTATTCAAGTCAAAGTCAATGGGGACCGGAGCCTATTGCAGTTGCCATGGGCTGAAAATTGGGGTACAATCTGGACAGGTTGATAGCCCATCACTCACATTTACACCCATGACCAATTTAGAGCCACCAATTAACTTCTCCTGCATGTCTTTAGACTCTGAGGGGAAGCCAGATTACCCTTAGCGGGAGCTACTTGCTGTGATGAGACGGCGCTAACCACCATGCTGCCTATAAACTCAGTCAATAAATAAAAAATGCACACATTTGGTGGGTGATGTGTTTCCTCACTGACTGGGTATTGATTCATTCAGGGCTTGTCGGAGCATGTCTGATAAAATAGCTTGGAAACCGCCGCCCTATCAATTCAATGGTAGTGCTTTGCAAATTCTATTAGTTACAAAGCTAAAACTGTTATGTAATATGCTGTATTTCGTCCCTCTGTGTTTTCCACCTCCTACGTTTTGCTTCAAGACTTGTACAAAACTCCACCAAACTGAAATCCTTGATCCTCTGAGATCTTGCCAGAAGCCCTCCTCCAGCCCCTGTTCCCTCTCCCATACATTATTGCTGAAAATAACTCTACGCCCAAGCAAACTGGCAAATGTCTAATGATCCTCTATCCATCAATGTCAGGCTGGTGCCAGTGAAATATCGTTCCGTGGGCCCATATTTCTTTTCCTTCTCGGCATCAAGCTACTGCAGGCAACACAGAAAGAGGCCCTGGATCCAAATTCAAACACCACTTCACACCCTCTAATAAGGGAGCAAATGGAAGAGATGGAAGGCAGGAAAGTGTCACATGGAAACACTGCAGGAGATGAATGGACAGCTCTCTGTGGGCTTTTTGGTGACTGTGTGTACCCTATAACAAAAGCACTATGTAGTAGTATATAAACCAGATTTTGTGAAATATTTGGACTACTCCTTCACTCAAACAATGCTACCAATATCCATGATACTTTTCAGCGCTTTGGGAAAGAATGCCAAGCATTTCTGTGGAAGATTTTAAGCAACTCGAGTCGTTCTAAATTCTATTCAAATCAGCAAGGCTTCTCCAAAGTGAATTACAAAGTGGCACATTGAAATAGAATATTCTCAGTGCTTTCCAGCAAAGCTCTTTAGGTTTTAATGCCTAGAAGGCAGCCACAATGCATCACAGACTGGAAACGGGCCAACATCCAATCACAACCCAAAGGATGAGCAGGTGGATGGTCGGGCATACAAATAGTCAGTCTGTGTCAGGTACCAGGGGTCTTGTAAGAGATGATTTCCAGCCGAGGCAGTTTAACAAACACAACCGTGAAATGACAGGAGCCGCACTTTTCATAGCACATGTACTGAAGATGTATACTAAATCACAAATAGACAAAAAGAAGATCAATTTAGTGCTACAAAGACTTTTGCTGTAATTGAATTGCTTAAATGATCTACCCCACACAATCGATTGCAAACAAGGTGAGTTTTCAGTGTTGCCCTTTTCTTTCCAGCAAGCATCACTTTCTCATTAGAGTATTTTTCTATGCGCTGTGATTCTGGTGAAGCCAGGACTGATTATTTACTCATTTTGTCACCCACACACAATCTATGTCTCTTCGTTGCAATGTAATTTATGAGAGGTATTAATCAGCAGCTGTGAGGCTGTCTGACATGAGTGGAAGCTCAATGTTTAAATACTAATTAATGGTACACAGACAATTGTTAATGCCATTCATATTTAAAAAAAGAAAAAGAAAAGAAGCACCGCTTTTAAATTATTAAGGACTCTGAAGACCCATTTTATTACTCCTACTATGAGTATTGATGCCCAGAATGAAGACAATTTTCTGACAACTTTTAGCACTTTCTACTTTTCTGACCTCCCCTGTGTGCTTTTGAGTGCTTTTTTCACTCGCATGCACTAAATCAGAATTTAGAAACATACTGAACTGGTACATCTCTCCAAGCTACATCTGCATAGATCATATGTAGTGAACAGCTAAGTTTTTTTTTTATTAGTTTATTTTTTCTCACTCTAGTTAGTATAGTTAGTTAGTATATCACTTTTTGTTTAGTATCAGTCTTTTCGATAAGGCCACTTTGGATGGACAGAGCTCTACTGCAGTGATTAAAAGTCCACATAGCCAACCAATCCAAAATAGCCATGAGAAGCATGAAGACCATCAGGAAAACATATGGAGTACAAATGAGGGAACATAACATAAAAATGAAACACAGGACTATAAATACACACAGAACAGTAAATAGGGAGCAAGAAACAGGTGAGGGCAGAACACTGGTGGACACAGGTAATGGTAGTTAGGAGGGAGGAAGAAAGAGGCAGGGAGTAATACAAAAGAAAACAACCCTTCAAAGTAAAACAGAAAATAACCAATGATGAAGCCCACAAACACCATCCATCCATCCAAGCTGGTATTGGATGAGAGGCTGGGTACACCCTGGGCAGGTCACCAGTCTATCGCAGGGCCAACATAGAGAGACAGACAACCATCCATCCATCCATTCGCTTCCGCTTATCCTTTTCAGGGTCACGGGGGGCGCTGGAGCCTATCCCAGCTGTCATAGGGCAAGAGGCAGGGTACACCCTGGACAGGTCACCAGTCTGTCGCAGGGCTAACACACAGGGACAGACAACCATTCAAACTCAAATTCACGCCTACGGCCAGTTTAGAATCTCCAGTCAACCTAACCCCACGTACGTCTTTGGACTGTGGGAGGAAGCCGGAGTACTGATCCAGACACAGTGAGAACACCACCAGAATCAAAAACACAAGAACAGCAGCAAAGTCAAAATTCTCAGTAATATTAAAAATGGATCAAAATCCTGGCATCATAATGGCATGTTGCCACAGGCTGAGTTTTTATTAAAAGTTATTAAACATTTTTCTTTTCAAAGATGAATTGGATAAACTAAAGAACATCATATTAAAACATGCTGTGACCCAATTATTATCTCAGTCAAGCTCCTATGTAGGCATGAGAAATCACTAACATCAGCTTTCTTAAGTGATGAGATAGCAACATCTTCCAATCATGTCTAGGCTGGTCGCTGAAAGTTGCTTTATGGCTATGATCCAGAGACCAAACAGCAGTCAGTGGACCAAAGACCTAAGCAGGACCCAAGACCAAGCATGGATGGGTCACCTTCTTAACATTCACGAGATTATTGCCAGTTTGGTATTGAACCATTGTAAAGTCTCTAGTCAGAGGGCACTTTGAATGTGCAACTTTGCACCTCTAATATTTTAATGATTCAGAGCCAGTGAGCCTGTTCTTTTTTATTTTATGCCAAAAAGCACAGCAACGCCTGAAAAAGAATTGCTGTATGATATTACTATTGATTTCTTTTGTAAAATGGGGATTTTTGGTATTTTGTAAGACATCCACTGTCCTGAAAAATACCCCCATCAACATGAAAATGCAAGAAATGATGCCAAACACTGTTAAGAGCAACAGGTGGTGATAAAACCCTAACCATATAGAAATGTTCTTTAATCAGAAGCATAAAACTATATCATTGTGCACAGTCTGATGTCAAAAAAGGAGATAAAGGTACACACAAGACAAAAACCTTCATCAGTGAACTGAGATGGCCTTTATGCGTGGAAGGCCAAAACACACAGAAAAAGCTCTGTGCTACAAAATACCCTTGTACATGTAGACAGGGATTAAAACAGCATTTGACTGTTAGTGTGTGGGTTGTTGTAATGAGACTGAGGTAGGTTTGGATCTGACTTGGTAAAAATAAATAATAATTCCAGTGTCTATACATAGTTTTGCAAAACAGAGAGCAAATCAAGTCTGAAGGATTTGACTTAAATGCCATCCACACACAGCTTCACTCACCGTGACCTTAAAGTTGGATATTTTTAATAATTTAAAATCAGAGATGAGCCCCAAAGTAAAGTTTTGAAGTGATCTGTTTTGTTGTCTCCAACCAAAACTCAAAAGCAACAACAAAAAAATCACAACCTCGCACTGCAGAAGCAGATGATTGGCAAACGACTGACACAATTAAGCGATTTTCAAAACAGCGCCTGATTGGGTTTCTGAAGGTGATATTTAATAGTGACAGACCTATGATTTCTAATTACAAGAACAAAGAACAGACAAGAAAGGAAAGGGACAGAAAATAACAGTGTCAAACCAAGGAGGTGTCACACCGCTTCAGAAACATAACAGATGTCGCTCTCTTCTGGGGATGACATTGTCTGTAGAAGCAAATAGATTCTGCACAACTTGATAAAGAGCAGGGAAACTATCACAATCATCGAATACAAAGCCTCCATTTGACTGGCCACATTTTATTATTTATCAGAGCTGCGATGTGTTTGTTGAACACTTCAAATGGCTTTTATGTCGCCTGTGCTGTTGCTGATATTATCTGTCACACTATTAACTGTGCATCTGTCCCGATTATGCGCCTGCGCTTATTTACTGTTTTATCAACATTTATGTATTTATTTGCGTCCTCTGTATCCTCCTCCAAGCTGTTGCCACTTTTTCTCCAAATACTTACAAGAGGTCTTTTCAGCTTTTGCCAAGCATAACGAAAGACAAATTTGAAGTTAATTGACTTGCTCGGCTGAATAAAGGCTAATTTCCTTTTCTTCTTTTTCTTTTCTTTTTTTTCTTTTTTTGCATGTCACACAGCGTTGTAATGATAGCAAACAACATTTCGCAATTTTAACAGTCAAAGCCAACGCGGCCATTTTCAGGTCACAATGTGCACAGTCAAGCTGAAAGATGGTATCTGAGAAAGAAATCGTCTGCTGTGTGAATGCAGACACATAAATAGAGACGCAGATGGAAGACTTGCACAGGGGACATGGACTAAAATAAGAGACAGATGAGTAGACATGGTGATTTAAAGGATGAGTCTGATAAGAAATAGTCAGACAGAAATAACTGTCTGGAGATCTGGAGTGCTGCGTAATGTTCTAATTGGCCCTCTGGAGGACTGGGCAATATCTGACCTGTACTGGGGGGAAAAAAACTGGATCATAATGTGATAATGATCCTCTCAGTTATTTGGATACATCATCCAAAAAGGACTGTCATTAAAAAGATTCTAAATGACTTAAAAAAAATGCTTGTGTTGAGATGTTTTCAGGAACATAACTGCAAGAAGCAGAGAACAGGCTCAGTAATTAAATCTAAAAATATCAGCCTATGATTAATGGCCACTTAGCTTATGAACATGTAGTGCTAAAGCTAATGCACACAGCTCTGTGGACTTTGAAAGCAGACCAGCAAAAACGCCGCATTTTCTTTAAGCTCCCGTGAAGCTCCAAGCTCCAGGACAAAGTGGAGGAGTGACACTCCGAAGAGCTCTCCACACGCAACATGCATTGTAGTTTTTAGACCTGTCATGAGGACAGATAGCTAGAATCAGCGTTACTGGTGGAAGTGCGTGCTCCACTCACCTGATGAGAGGGAGAGAGAGAGATTGATGGAAGAAAAGAAGGGGAGAGGGATGGAAAAAAAAAAGAAGACATAAGACTAACGGCACCTGAGGATGACAGCAGGGAGACAGCTCCGGTCTTATTCCGGCTCATGTCTCGTCCACAACAATACAATCACACGCAATCACAGCCTCAATTGCTACCTGCAGATTGAAAAAGATCTTGATGGAACACTATCAAGGAAGATCAGAATAAAGGATTGGGCAACGTGGGCACGCATGGGCTGTTAATACGAGGGAAACTAGAGGTCTCTGGTGGGGGTGGATGGGACAAACAGACACAAAGAGGAAACAGCGAAAAGGACAGAGGCCAGTTGAGCAAAACAGACTGATGGGTAAAGCTACGGAGCTAAGGACACACAGTCACATTCACACAAACACAGAAACTTGGAGGTATATTAAACTTTAGGCCATTAGTTCCATGCCCATGGCCTGAGGACATGTTGTGTAGAATAGAGGCAGCTTTCATTAGAGGTGCCACGCTCAGGGTTGCACTGCTACGTATTTCCCCCTGTTGCTCTTTTGAAGTTTTCATTTATCAAAGAAAGTGCTCTCTGTCGCAATGAAAAGAAGGCAGACCTCAAGGGGACTAGGATGATAAGCAAAGTTTGACCCCATCAAAGATCTCATTTCAGTTATTGTATATGCTGTTTAGATCCACCTCGGCTTTCAGTGAAGATCATCTAAGCGTTAAACTATGACTCTGCCCTGATGGGGTAAGGCTTTATCTGTGGGTTTTATGAGCAACGATGCAGCCAGGAGCTGACGGCTCACTGCTGCATCATCTATAAGAGTATGCTAATGAATTTTCATTTACAAGTGTCTTTACTAATATCTTAACATATGGTGTTACAGAAAAACAGTAACAGAGTGCCCTTGAAATGCAGTATTCCATACAGTACTTATCTGTATGACCTCCTTGTATTATTATTAGGTTAATAAAATACACTGACATGTATCTGGGGGAAGCTGTAATAAGAGCTCTCTAAAAAATGATCTAAAATCTAAAATCTCATCACTGACTCAGTCTGCCTTCAGGCACTGCTTTCTCTCAATAAAAATGCACATTATTACACTGGATTCTTTTTTCTTTAACGTAAATGCAAGAGTGCTGGGCTGTAGCAAAAATGACACACACACTCACGCACACACACACACACATATACATATATATATATATACATATATATATATATTTATTGTTCCTGGGATCTGCTGGAGCCACTCGCCCAACTTGGGGGTCACTGCATCAAGTGCTCTGCTGGGACCACTGTTACCTTCACCCTCCACATCTTTATGAGCTCTTCTCTGAGCCCTTGGTACTTGGTACAATATATGCATTTATTAACAATAAAGACTATAACAATTAAATCTTTTTAAACAAATGTTTAAGTAAGTTTTTTTTTAGCAAATTAATCCTATTTCGTGAAAGTCAGACAAAGTATATCAAGGTGATCTTTTATCTGTTCTTGACTTACTTAAGTAAAAAAATGACATGAAGAATTTTACCACAAGATGAGCACAAAAACCATTACACTAACTCTAGCCAACTGATCCTGTTGGCATGATTTCAGTTGTATTTCACTTGTAAACATCCAGGGCTGACCGACTGAGGTCACGTGTATTTACCAAAGAGCAAATATGAGAGGCAGCTATCTCCCCCAGGTTTGACCTCTGCAAGACCTGAAGATGCAACTCTATTTTAGCAAGAAATCTCTTGCACACTCAGCTGCCTGGAGAATGCATAACAAGCACGGTCTAAATGCGCTGTAGATGCTGAGGTGAGCTGTGGTTCTCACATAGTGCACGACTGTAAAGCTACATTACCAACACTTAATTCTGTACTTACTCCTGAACTACAAGGTTTAAAGTTAGCTTAAGTATATCCCCACTGCAACTTAACAGACAAATGGAGCTAAGCTTGTATGCTGTTCAGCCAGACAACTAGGAAGAAATGCTTAAGTCTACAGAAACTCTCAGCTTCCTGCCTACTCTTGATTTGCTAAGGGGCTTAATTATCATAGGAGTTGACAAGGTCAGAGGTGGGGGAGGGTTTATTTTACTTACAAGCAGCCAGGCTTTTTAGCAATTTTTGGTGGTCTTGAGCAATACTTTTCCAGGCTTTCTGAAAGTCTTTCAAAGTTCTTCTTTGGACAATCGCTGCTTTTTTCATTTATTTAGAGTCCAGTCATTATAAAAGCCAAGCATAAAAAAGAGCATCTAACTCAAAGGAGGAACCAGTGTCGTGTCTACATATAACAGTCACCTTTTTAAATTGGGTCTTTAGGCAGCTTGTTGCAAAAGCAGTAATTTGCTACAGTGAGTCTACCAAAAATGCCAAAGATAGCAGAGTTTGACAGGTATAATGTGTGCGTGTGTAGGTACACGTAAGTTCTTTGTGTTCTTGTGATGCTGAGAAAAAGATGCTCAAGAGATGTTAGTGAAAGAAATGACACTATATAGCCTTGCCAGCCGTTTTACTGATGTAATCTCACAAGCTATAACATTATCAGATCACACTCATATACATGTTATAGTGCTGCTGCTTCTTCATGCTTATTTGCTTACTGGGTTTTCACACATTTTATGTATTATTATAGACCAAAGAATTAGTTGATGAATAGGCTGCAGTAGTACTCAGATACAAACAATCTTATAAGGAGAACTCCAGACGCCCGTGTGGAGCCATAACAATGTTTTTATCGCGCTTTCTTCTGCTGTTTTCTTGCATTCACTGATTTGGCTTGTTTGTCATTCGTCATATTTGCAATTAGGGCGAAGCAGCTTGGCAACAAACACACAATTCAAGCTGAAGTTTACAGCTCAGGGACCGCTGTTCTTTGTTGAGATTCAGGGTATAACTGCTTCACTTCACTAAGTTAAATATTAGCTGCTCGTGGTAAACTCTACAATGACAGCCGATGTCTTGGCTCTGTTCAGTCATTGTTTGTGCAACATCAGTAGCCATTAGTCGCTGAGGCTGTCTAGAGATCTGCTTTTGGACAGAGTTTTAGCATTTCCTGTATGATTTTCTGCTGGAGCTGCATGCTGCACCCATCTACCCATCTGCCCGTAATTGCATTAGTATCGATTTGGCTTTAATTTTAAGTTCTCATAAAGAGCTGAGGTCATTTTTGTATGATTGGTTCTTAATTGGAGAAATCCGAGGGCATGAAGCACTTGCTAAAGTAGGTCAGTGAGCAATGGTGCGAGTTATTGTACAAAATCTTTAGCTGCTAGTGCTATAGCCACATTAGGGAAGTTGAAGGCCAGCAGCACGACTAGAATTATTGCAGCGCTGCTAGTGACAGCGTTGCCTCTGAAATGGTTAGTTCAAAAATAGGGAATGGGTCTGCAGCCACTCTACGGTCAGTTGCCGTCTTCAAAGCAACTTAAGGTAATAAGATAGTAACAAAACAGAGTCAGACTGAGTTTCTAACTGAATGGGGTAAAATTGGCAATTGCATAGAATCTGTTATTGATAATATAAAAAAAAAACACCTCTTGCTTGTTGCAAATCTGTAGCTATCTACACACACAGAAATTGGCATTCAACATTCAACAGAAATTTACATAAACTACTTACATTCAGTCAGAGTCAGAACGTCAAAAGATTTCAAACGAAATTTCAACAGAAATAGCGATATGGTTGTGCAGTTAGGTGATTTGACTGTAAAGTTAGTGTAAAATGTTTTAATATATCCAAAATTGCATGCCCCCCAACCCCCCCAAAAAGCAAAAAACAATCCAAAGCAAACAAAAAAAATAACCCAGGTTGTAGAAGTACAGCGACTTTCACCCCTGCAATAAAGACGGTCCACTCTGGGCTGTCCAACCAATCCCATGAGCCACCAAAAAAAAAAGAAGAAGAAACAAATAAACACACACACACACACCCACACATATCCACACAAGCTGCTGTTAACTGGACTTCCGTGACACTAAGGTCATATAGGGCTTACCCAGAAGTGTGATGATGCAGCCCAGAATAGCCAGGAGGGCACCTGTGCTGAGGCCAGTTGCTGTATAGGCCACAGCTCCACAAGACAAGGCCACTCCGTCAGAGTCACAGTCACACACTCGAACTGAGAGTGTATTTGTGCTGCTGAGAGCAGGACTTCCACTGTCCACAATCAACACAGGGAGTCGATACACAGGCTGCTCCCGTCTCCTGAAGCCACCTCGCTTTGTCAATATGGATGCTGTGTTGTCTGCAAAGTAGAGTTAAAGCATGAAAGCATCATATCACTTGTAAGAGAAGACATGGGAAGCTTTATTTAATCTGCATATCAAGTTTATTGGCTTCAAATGAACAATGAACTGCAAATATGTGACTAGCAGGGGCTTAACTTCTATCTTATAATGATTGCTGTGCTTTGGTTGTGCAGTTTGAAATGATTTTACAGTATTAAAAGCAGCAATGCCAACAGATGGTGTCATTAACACAATTCATTATATGACACGCTGTGGCATCTCTCCCTGCTCTGACCACCTGTTGGCTAATAACAACTTTGGTTTGATGGTAAAATCTTATATGAAATCGCAGCACATGAAAGAGAAAGAGGCGGCTAGAAGAGAACAATGTGCCATTACATCAGCTGAAAAAAGCCATTTCATGTCAGCTATATCAATAGACTGAAATGCACTTTCAAATTTTAGCAGTGCATGATTGAAATGTAGATTTTTTTTTGCCTTGAAGGACAACTCCATTGTTTGTCTGGGGGATATTCAGATTGCTTTCAGAAGCCCAAGAACAAGGAGAAAATGAAAATACCGAGGAGTTCTCTTGCAAATGTGACATTAGTAAAATCAGGGGAGAAAAGTTTCCTCGTGGATGAATAAAAAACACACAGCTGGTTAGTAACAACTGAGATGGGTTGCACACTTAAAACGCTGAATAAATATGTTCTGCTGCTAAATGTGAAACATGTGGCTGTGCCTGGTATTTGTCCTCAGGGGACATCTGTGCGCAGGAAGGTGGAAAACACATATGAATAAAGTGCAAATGTTATGCCAGTATTTGATTACTGAACATGCTGTCCCACCCCTGATCATTAAACATGCTGCTACAACAGTCTCCACTCCTAGATTTTGGAAGCTAACTACAGGCATTTGGTGCCATTCAGCCATGAATAAATAAATAGATAAGTAAACATGAGTACAGTCTGATTTTGACCAGTGTTGATTTGCAGTCTGCGCTCTAGTAAGGTGTTGGATGGGGTTAGGGCTTGGTGCAAGCCGGTCAGGATCCTCCACAACATGCTGGAAAAACCATCTCTTTATGAAACTGGTTTTGTGCGCTGGGAAACTGACATGTTGAAAAATGACAGGATCTTTTCCATATCCCTGAGCATTGTACTTGGCACACCTGAACACTAGAACCAAAAGACTAAGAAACAAGTGCAAAATGTCTTTTTCAACTCATATTTTAGTCTTTTAGTGTTTGACAGCAATAACACACATTGATCGTACAACTGATAAACTACTTGTAAAGGTACTTCCTGTTAGAACTGGAAGTTCTAGTGATCTATTACCCGAAATTCCACAACAGTGTTATTTGTCATGTTTCCTTTTAGTAAAAAAATCACTGATGTCTTGCGCCTTTAATACGTAGAGTTAGAACTGAGCCAAAATGGCTTGCAGCTAACCACAGGTATGTGGGCTTTAATCAGCGGACAAGTCAACTATTGCATTGGCTGCACATATGAAACATGTTTGAAAGAAATAGTTAATAAAACATCAGGCAGCAACTGATCTTTACATATCACAAATTTTATTTTATCTGCTGATTCAACACACCCACTGGAGAAGACTGCTGCTCAGCTTACTTCAGTCATATTCATGAACATGTTTGGCCCACTTTTAATTACATTTTATTAACCAGTAGTGCTGTTGTTCTCTAACTTTCCATCCATTGTAGAAGGAACCAGTTACCACTTTAGTTTAGATTTAGAGGTCTTTATGAGTTTTTTGTCTTTTGCCCTGTCTAACTCTCCTTACCCCCAACTGGTCGCAGCAGATGGCTGCCTGATTCTGCCTGAGGTTTCTTCCTGTTAAAATAGCGTTTTTCGTTCCCACTGTTACCAAATTCTTGCTCATAGGGGGTCGTTTGATTGCAGGGGTTTTCGCTGTAGGGTCAATATAAAGCATCTTGAGCATGACATGCTATCATTAGTTTCTTCTGAACTTTTTTAAGTTCAAAAGAAACTAATCCCAGAAATATTTTGTTAATAAGCGTCAAAGACTCATAACTGAAAGTTCGTCTTTCATCTCTTAGGCTACAAAACTTTATTTTATTTTATTTTTTTATTTTGGCCATCTTGACAGTAGGTAGACAAATTGATTGCTTCGTGAGGTGGTGTGAGGTGAGGTGGTGTGAGGTAAACCACCTGCAGCTGAATGTGGCCAAAACAAAGAAGCTGGTGGTGCTTTAATTTCTACGAAGGCTCAGATCCTTCAATGTATGCAGCAGGCTGCTCTATATGTTCTATCAGTCTTTTGTTGTGAGCCCCATCTCCTTTGCTGTGGCATGCTGGGGTGCATGCATCAAAAGCAAAGGACGCAAACAGACTGAACAAACTCATCAGGAAGGCTGAGTTTGCTGTTGGCATGAAGCTCACCATCCTGGAGGAGGTGATCAGTGACAGGATTCTGGCAATCATGGACAATAACTCCCACCCCCTCCATAACACACTATACAATCTGAAGAGCAGTTTCAGCGACAGGTTCCTTCAAACTTGCTGTCTGGGGGAACGTTACAGCAAGTTGTTCCTTCCTGCTGCTATCAGGCTCTTTAATTCATCCACTTGGGTCAGATCCACACATGTGGAACAGTATTAATCACACCTCAATGCACCCTGTCACTTTTGTACACCACGACATATTTACACACATACTTGTACTTTTATATTTATATGTATATTTTTCTTTATACCTATAGCTCTATATTTATCTATTTATCCTAATATGTATCTATTAGGGGTGCAACAATACTCGTATCGATATTGAACCGTTAGATACAGTGCTTTCGGTTCGGTACGCATATGTATCGAACAATACAAATTTTTTAATTTATTTTATCAACTTTTCTCCTGACGATGCTGTCTGTGTTGAGCACTCAGTGGATCTGCGCTCGACAGTGCAGCCTAAGCGGAGTAGTCGAGCGCAGATTCACTGACCGCAGTGCAAGCTAGCAAGACAGAAGTTAAGCTCTTGTTGCAACATGGCAAATTGAACCTCCCCCACCCTCATTCAGATGTGGCGTTTGGAACTATTTTGGTTTTCATGTGAAGTATGACCCTAAAGGTAAGCGCGTCATGGACAAAAGTAAAACAGTATGTCGGATGTGCCACGCAATGCTCAATTACATGGGTGGGAACTAGTGCGTTAGCGCAGTTAGCTCGTTAACGTGTTGGCGCCGTCCAGCCCCACGCACGGGGCGATCCGTGGTAACTCGTTAACGGAGATTTGTCGTGTTGTGGCGTTAACGTCATTTCAATGAGATTAACGCTGACAGCACTAGTGGGAACACAACGAATATGACTGCACATTTACGCCGAGATCATCCTAGTGCAAAGACAAGTGGAAGCAGACAAACACAACAAGCACAGATGCTACAAACTTTACCCGAGTCATTTAGACAGCCGTTAGCACATGATTCTCCTTATGGGGACCTCGATCGAACCCAGGTTAAGATGCACTGCCCCAGAAGAAGCGTATAGTATAGCTTTTATTTTGGAAAGAGCCATTTCTCTGTAATAAACTCTCTTTTCCAAAGATGAGTGATTTCTCGATCAGATAGTTTTATTTTTTTTATTACTTTGTTGTTTCAGCAACATTAAATTTAAAAACTGTACTTTTGAGTTAAAATATATATTTATAATTTTAATAAATGACAAATTAAAAAGGCATGAACATTTTTTTGTATCGAAAAAATATCGAACCGTGACACCAAAGTATCGAACCGAACCGAACCGTGAATTTTGTGTATCGTTGCACCCCTAGTATCTATCATAACTCCGTTTCGATATGAGCGCTTGTTGTTTTTTTATATATTTGCTGCTATGACAACTCAATTTCCCTCTGGGACTACCGTAATTGTCGGGCTATAAGCCGCTACTTTTTGCACAAGCTTTGAACCCTGCGGCTTTTAGTCAGGTGCGGCTTTTCTATGGATTGTCCATGATTTTTGTCATATCGTAAGACGATTTGTTTTGTTTGTTCTGCTGTTGTACGGCACTACGTTGCCTGGCGGAAGGATCGGGGTTCAAGAGTGGTATGTTAGTCACATGTCCGTCTGCCAGGCAACGTAGTGCCGTACGAAGTAGCGCGAAAAACAAACTTCAAAGTAGCGGTACGCGTTCAGCGGGAGTTGTGGATGATGAGCGGCGATAAACTTGCAAGTTATGCCCAAAAAGCAAGTTATGCCCAACGCCATCGGTGGATTCTGACAGCGTGGAAAAGTGTGAAAACATCCACGATCACCAACGGATTTTGAAGGGCTGGACTGCTGCATGATGGAGAGGAGGACACCGCCACAGCCCTTCAGAGGGTGTTCGACTCTGACACTGACAACGAGGATTTCTTTGGTTTTGAAAGTGACAACGAAGGAGAGAAGAAGAGTGGATGACGAAGCCATCCTGAGCCTGTTTGTATCCGACACTGGAGAAGAGGACTTTGGTGTTTTTAGTGCGCAGGAAGAAGAGAAAGATGGTGAATGACTGACTTTTCTTCTTGTTAAAGCCGTGTCACTGCACCTGAGCCTAAAAGGTAGGCCGAATCTATTTTTCTGGTGTGCTGTAGGCTACTGTTATGTACTACATGTGCAAATATGTACCCATAACTTGTTTTTCAAAATATTAATAAAAGTGATGTCTCCAAACAGCCATCTCTTTCCTGACAATTCCCTTTGTGCATATTCTCTTACATATGATAAGTCAACATTGAAACACCTGCGGCTTTTAGTCAGGTGCGGCTAATGTATGTACAAAACAGGATTTTCCCCTGATTTTAGCTTGTGCGGCTAATATTTAGGTGCGCTTTGTAGTCCGGGAAATACGGTAATAAAGTTTCTCTGATTCTGAAAAGATATTCACATTTTAATCAGTTTTACATTTGTGAATTAAACTGAAAAAAAAGGGTATTATTTTTTTTAAGGTTGCTTCTTTAAAAATGTATTTAAACAGACCTTAAATTGTATAACTGCGCAAACAAAATAACATTTCCTTGCATTGATTATTGTGTTTTCTTTGTTTAATTTCCATTGATCTGCATTTCCTTCGTTATGACGTACTAAATCATTAAAGCTCATACAGAATTCATTAAGAGTCATTTGGGTACCATGGAAAAAAACACATATTAACATGCTATAACACATTACACTGGACACCACTGAACATACTATGTTGTTGTTGCAACATTTGTAAATGTGTCCATACAGTTCATTCAGTATACTCAACATACTGAATAAGAGGTTAATAGAATATCTCCTCAGAGAACCTTTTTCTATTCAAGCTGTCCTTAGTCTACTAAGGTGTTACTAAAACAACAAGTACATGATGTAACACATGTCTGCACTCAGAAGGATTACTGTGGCACAACCTGGTTGCTGCTGCTGTTCTTTATACAAACTAACATTGCTGCCTGAGCCGAGCTCCCACACATGTGAACAAAACACTCGACAAAGGGCCATCACCTCAGAATGCACATCAGCTCAGCACATGCTATGTTTTTCAAAGCAGTGGGAATTCATGTAAGTAAGTAATGATGGAGTCAGACACAGTTCTCACATCTTTAAAAATATATGCAAATTACCACTTAGGCTTTTCTATAAGAACAACTAATTTTCTACATCCACCCACTGTTTTGCTTGTAGGTGGATAACAAATCATTATGACACAAAGACAGTTTTCACCTTGTGTGTTTGATTTAAAGTTATTCCTTGATCCGACACATAGACACCTCGCACTAAGTTGAACAAAGTTATAGCAAGACTGAGTTCTCACTCGGATGTGCTCCAGTTACAGAGGAAGTTTGTTTCTGGATTTCGTTTTGATGAACAATTACCAAGGAAAAAAAGTAGAGGGGGCATTGTCACGGCAGAATAATGGTTTCATTTGGCAGTGCTGGGCATGCCGGGGGCCACCAGTTACTCTGTACTATTTTTTTTCCTGAGTCAGATTGCAGAGTGTATTATAGCCAGATACAGGGCAGATATAGGGAGCTGAGTGAGCAATGACTAAAGTGTCAATTGCATTGCTGCCAGGCTCAGTTGGAAGGAATAAACAACAAACAGACCATACCTAACTTGAGCAACACCTTTTACAGACTCTTAAAGGCCAGTAGCAATTATCTCAAGGGATTGTTTTAAAAATGTATCTCCATGAAATAAAGCTAATCTGACTGAACTCTGACAGTAATGTAGAAGCAGTTTAAACCTCTGACTGAATTCTTCCAAATAACATGTATTAGTTTTTATACAAGTATCGACTACCAATATGTATGTACAAACTATTTTTTAAATTTCTCATCAGCATATAAAAATAAGGCTAGGCCACCAGCTGTTCATTCAACATTAGGCTTCATCTGAGCTAATGCGAGTCGCTGAACTCAATATCACTCAATGTTTGTGGTGTTGGTGTCTTTTAGAGAAGTGTTTCCCAACCTTTTGGAGCCACAGCACATATTTCACATTTGAAAAATCACACGGCACACCACCAAACAAAAATATCACAAAAAGCATTTTGATAATTTTCCCCTGTGCACGAATTATAGCGGAATTGGTTCGCTTCTGACCACTACTCATGCTATGGCAGGGGTGCCCAATCCCGGTCCTCGAGAGCTACTATCCTGCAGCTTTTAGATGCATCCCTACTCCAACACAGCTGAATCAAATGGTTTGATCTCTTCAGCATGCCATCATGTTTGGCAAAGACCTGATAACAAGCCATTCATTTGATTCAGGTGTGTGGGAACAAGGATGCATCTAAAAGCTGCAGGACGGTAGCTCTCGAGGACCGGGATTGGGCACCCCTGTGCTAGGGCCTTCATCTGGGTCAGAATTTTCTCCAGGACCCAGGTCATATTGACTATTTTTTCCCCAAGTATTTATCTATTGCTATTATATGCTGCATTGTCTAACTCACTGCATGACTTTTATGTAATTTCTTCTTCGTCTTCTTTAGTTTTACTGGCAGTTGGCAACCCATTTAATTAAAGGAGGTAGTTATACTGCCCTCTAGTGGAAGAGAATGTAATAGTTCGGCTGTTTACTCATGCTGATCGCTTAGAGTACCAATCTTGTGTAACCAGATAATCTTCCACGGCACACCTGATCATTTCTCACACTGTTTCAGAGCACTTGTGATATAGTGACATTGCTTTACGTTTCCAAAATGCTCAAACTGAGGCTTAAAAATGGGAGTTGGGTGACCTAAATCAATCTCTAATACGGTAGAATTAAACCAGAAAAATGATGTTTGACACAAGTCAATCAATTAAAGGTTATCCACATGCTGCATTTTATAGAATCAAATATAATTTTTAGTGTTCGACTATGGACTGGGAAATTCTGCAATGCATAAAAATGCAGAAAGAGACCAATCATGATATAAAAAATAGATCAGTTAAAATATGAAATCTCAAAAATGCTTTTTTGTAAGATAGCAATAGATCATCCACATAAAAGAACTGATCTGCCTCCTTTAGCATCATTTTAAAAACCTTAGACCATTTTGTTGGCAACATTTTACAACTACAAATTCTACTTTATATAACTTTAAAGCTTTTTAATACCCTCTAAAACATTTTTAGGGGAAACAAACATCAGTGTTTTTTTTTTATAATTCTCTACACTTCAGTATAGAAGTATAGACAAACAATGACATGCACACACACAGGAAAACAATAAAATCATATGAGCTTGAAGATAACATCAAAGAATACCACAAAAGGTTGTCTCACCCTTATTATCTCGCAGAGTGAAGTTAAGGTTACCAGCAGCAGGTCCTGCCAGGGCGAAATAAAAGCGATGACCACTCAAAGGTTCATCCTTATCCACTGCGCTGATTGTCTGGATCACCTGAGGAGAATGTTAACACAAAAAGACATTCGGCATCAGTTAGCTTGCTGAGTTTTATCTGATCTCTCGGGCTAAATAGGCGTTAATCACGGTGTAAAATGCTTAATGTGGGTTTGCAGTTAGTAAGCTCACAATCTCCCTCAACTTGAGGAAAGCATTGTCATCAAGGCTTTTGTATATGCATCACTTTTCACTCTGTCATAAATTTATGTACACGGAGGCATAAATCTTGTTTAAAAGGCCAGGCAACAGTGTGAGTGAACTGGAGAAAACCAACTTGATTCTGATTGATGGAAAGGATTTGTTTTATAATGTTTGGCTGTGGTTTTGTGTCATTTATCTCTTGAAGTACAGTAAGTGCTTATTTGGCAAGAGCTTGGCAACCTCTTAGGGATGAAGTGTTTTCTTTGGGGAAGTGATTTCTCTCAGCAAAACATTGTCCAGAGATTAGTTTTGCAGTCAGTGTAGAGACCACAACACATTTAGTGTGTTCAATTTTAACCCTTTGATGATACTACAAAGGAAAGAAAATGCTATTTTCAAGTGTCAACTAACCACATGGCCTTAACTGTAGAGATGGCAAATCACAGTAAAAGTGGATCGCTGTCTGACAGTAGAGATATCCAAGTAAAGTAATGGCAAAAACCAAAATATAATGCTTTTTATGAAAGTAATAATAATATACTATGCATTGTCCAGACCAGGAAAAACATCTGCTTTTATAGAGGTGCTCACAGTTAATCAACTAAGGATGTACTTAGTTGGGGCGATTGTGGCTCAAGAGTTGGGCGTTCGCCTTGTAATTGGAAGGTTGCCGGTTTGAGCCCCGGCTTGGACAGTCTCGGTCGTTGTGTCCTTGGGCAAGACACTTCACTCGTTGCCTACTGGTGGTGGTCAGAGGGCCCGGTGGCGCCAGTGTCCGGCAGCCTCGCCTCTGTCAGTGCGCCCCAGGGTGGCCGTGGCTACAATGTAGCTGCCATCACCAGTGTGTGAATATGTGCGTGAATGGGTGGATGACTGGATATGTAAAGCGCTTTGGGGTCCTTAGGGACTAGTAAAGCGCTATATAAATACAGGCCATTTACCATTTACCCCATACTATGTACTTTAACTATGAAAGTGCGTTGGTAGCACTTTCCTTTAAAACTCATTGCCCCACTAATACCTATGACTATTACTGTTATTATCAAGCTGTAATGTAAAGAAGTGCTAAGAGTAAGTTTATCAGAGCGGAAAGATATTTCTCAATTATACTAATCAAAAGATTTATATGACAAAGCCAGACTCAAAAATTTAAGTAATCCAAAGGCACACGTCTATGCATAAAATAAAAATATATTCTTTGAAGAGGATTCTCTATGATATAATCTTTAAGGACTAAAAATACAATACTTCCTACATTATTTTATCACTGCATATTACAATAAATCTTGACACTCAATGTTTCATCAAAAATCGCAGCTTCTTAAATTTCAGTGGTAACCATCTGTGAAAGACTCTTCTATTAACTCTGTATTGCAAGATATGTATATTCATTTAAAACCAGTTTAAAGTCATACTGTTGCAAATGCATGTGGTCCTTTGGTCCATTGGATTGACATAGATTGTGGGCTTTAACTATGTGAAAAATTGACATTAAATTTTAGTTAACGCACTTCCGCCATGGGATATTTCAACACATCCTGTTACTGTGTTGTCTGGTTCTGCAAACTACTGTGCATCTTAAAATTTAGGGATTATTTTTTGCTCTCAAATGCAGGTTACAAGTTTTGTTCAACCAACTTTTCAACTCACTTTGAGGATGATCATTATTTCCATTTGCCAATATTGATAAGTGCAATATGCGAAGCTGTAGAGGAAGGAAGCTTTTCCTCTATGTACCCGTGTCTGGCTATGGGAGAGGTTTCTGCTTTAGTTAATAAAGTATTCATCTACTATTTAGGGTTTATCAAGTGTTTAATAAAGAGAAATTGCAAGGTATGAAGAGCAACCGTGTCGTAAAATTGGCTGTATTCATAGCTAAAAGTCAAAATCTCCCTCCGCTGTCAGACTGTGTATCAGTGATATCTGGTAATGACAATATGATGAAAGGAAATATACAGATACGACTGACCAACTCTAATACACACATCCCTCTTATTATATTATCTATCTGACCTGACCTTGGCCACCGCATTAAAAAATGAAGACAATATTAGGTCAGCGCACTGAACTGTTGTATTACTGATGCTCTTCAAAATAAATCCATCCAGCCAAGCATTCCCACTTCATTATTACGAGCATGAAAATAACTCATGATGAAAACTGATGTTGCTTGAGGCAATCCAAGAGAAGCATTCACATCTGTGGGTTAAAAGTGAATACAGTTTGTTTCAGTTTACTTTTTTTGCCTCTGAACCTCAAACTAAACCGAATCTTGCTCCTTCTATTATAGACGACTGTCGAAAACTATAAATAATGCAGGAAATCAGATTACAATTTATTTACACCCACTAGCACATGCTGTAATGATTTTTTTTTTTTTTTTTTTTTTTTATTCATACAAACGTGTTATCTGAAAATCAATTTCTTGTTTTAGCTCCCCCCTCCGCTAACAAAAAAAAAAAAAAATCAAAGCAAAAAGACAAGGCTTTAATTTCAGCATCTAGTAGCAGAAAGAAAATAAAACAAACAAAAAACAAGCAAAAATCTCTCACAGTACACGCTGTACATGAGAAGCACATCAAATGCCGAGACGCCATATGGACGACAAATGATAGCCACCACAACGGCCATCAAAGTGGGTGTTACTGCCGCAGTGTCCTTATAAATTTAGATCAAGCCTCCCGAATCCTTTGTAGGCAATCGAGAAACTCAACCCTGTGACAACTCACACCCGTGGACAGGATCCAAGAGATCCTTAGAAGCAATTCACACTAAATTATCACATCTCCCAGCCCCAAACAGCTCTGAGTTGAAAAAGCAAAATAAGATGAAAAAATTAAAAGAGTGAGGAAGTAGAAAAAAATAAAAACAACCCCAATGATCCATCAGTGCCGAGACATGGATTATCAGTTGTCAGCTGTGATTAAATGCTGCTGGTTACAAGCTGTCAGGTATTAGGGATTTGTGTAGGTGGTAAGCAACATCCTGCCAATTATTAAAACTGGCAGGCGGGGTGAAATACCATGAATGTTTTATTCTTATTTCTTAACAAAATTAAAATATTTGCATCAGCAAGTATTTAAAAAAGTGTCTCTGTTTGCTGTTTAGTTTTGCAGTGCAAGGGGAATTTATATGGGGAGCAGAAATGCAAAAAGGTTATCTGCTCTAGTTCTCAAGAACATTTGGGATATCTGTATATACAGACAGAAGTGATGTTTGTGTTAGCGGCAGATCAGTGACAGGCAAACTCAACAATTGAGCACCTAAACATGCAGCGTATGCATGCTCGGCTGCATATCGCCAAAGCTGCCACTGATCCTGGGATCATAATAACTCACATGCCTCTCACTCTGTTATGGAAATCTCACATCTGATAGAAACCTTTCTTTGTGGTTCCTACACCGCCGATGAATCCAATACACATTCTGAACCCTTTGATGTCCTTTGAATATTGCGGATGGATTCCGAGCTTATCTCTAGGAAGCTTTCCATTCCTCACGGCTGAGGGAAAGGACTCTAAATCATTCTTAAATCAAACACTTTGTAATGTATAATGCCTTTCATTAATGTGGCTCTGATGCAAGGATGCACTGAACCTTTGGTGGGGAATCCTCAAATGGGTTGAGTAGGAGACAGGAGGAGAGAGGCATGGCTGCGGACATAAATTCTCGCTCAAAGACATTAACAGCTGCAGCCGACTGGTGCCTGTCGCAAGGAACGGCTGAGGAGGCCTATGAATCACCGAATTAAAGGGTTTTTTGAGTTTACACATGGCTGCGTGTCAGACCACACCGGATATTAAAGGACAAAGGTGTCTCTGTTTGTTGCCTTCAAAGGGAAGTAAGAGAATGTGCAGTACACAGAGGAATGTATGCACATTTGTATTGTAAAAGTGGGATGTTACTCAAACTCACTAAATTGTAACCAAATTATCCATAAAATGAACAAAAACAAACAAACAAAAAACAAAAACAGAAGGAACTCAGATTGAAGAATGACATTTAGAGCCATATGAAAAAGAAAGGTTTTCATAGGAGTCTATTCAGTACTGTGAAAATCTAAGCACATCTAATAAATCAGCAACCTATACCTATAACCTATAACTCTTAGATAGCAGTAACTTAAATGAATCATTTTCTGTAAGTCTTTCACTTTGTTATAGAGGAATTTTGGCCTACAGTTCATTGAGGTTTGTGGACCTTTTTTCATGCACAGCTCTCTTCAGGTCACACGACACCATTTCAGTCAGGTTGAAATCTGGAATTTTGTGTGATCCAATTTATGGTGTCTTCTTCTTTTTTAATCAAACTGCTGCACTGACTTCTTTTTTAATTAAATGTTTTCTTTTGTAATCATTTTATTATTTTTCTGTATATTTCTAATATTTTTTCTTCTTATGTATTTCTCGCATGTATTATTTTAAGACAGGCGGGGATTATGGTTCCTCCCCCCTGTCTTTATCGTTAACTGTCTAGTCCAGTTTTACTTGGGCGTCACTTAACCTATTAACCAATAGCAACCTGTTATATGTCAGCTGGTTTATCTATGAAGGTGTGATTGGTTAATTAAATTTTTTTCTGTTTCTTGTCTTTTATTTACACACAAATTGTACTTTGTGTATCCCTGATGAAGGCCAGAAGCTGAAACGAGTTGGTCAGTTAATAAAGTTGTTCCTCTTTCATTCTAAGAGTTGTTAGAGTTCCTGCGTTGTGAGTTTTTCATCCTCTCCATGCACCTTGGAAGTAGGTAAAGCTGTGCCAGAAATTTTTGCTGCGATATGATCCAATTTCAGCCAAGCTGGCTTCATATTTGATTCTAGAATAATTTGTTATACAAGTAGTTCACAGTTGACTGAATGACTGCAAGGTGCCCAGGTCCTGTGTCCTGTAAAACAAGCCCAAATCATCAACCCTCCACCACCTTTTGAGAGAATGACTATATGAAGCTTGTGCTGGAGAAGATTTAGATGTCTTTATGTCAATATGCTATGTTTAGTTGTAGATTACAGCCAAACAGCTACACTTTTGTCTGTTTGGAGTTCTTTTTGGAGAGTAGAGGTTTTAGCCTGGAAACATTTCCAAGAAGTGTTTTATTTAATCTTTTTTTTATAATTAACTTGCCTGTAGATTCTGAAATCTCTCGAGGTGTTTGCAGTTCCTCTGCGTACTGCACAGCCTGACCTTGGGTCGACTGTGTATGATGAGGAACAACCATCGCTTCTCTAAGATAGTTGCTGATGCCTTTCTTCCTTAACATTGTGTTAACACACACACTTGACTGCTCCAGACTAGCAAACTGACAAAACTTCCTCTTTCATAGAGGTGCTCACACGCTCTGATAATCAGTTAATCAAATGCACTTGATTAGCAGCACCTGGCTGCTACTTATCCTCTCAATTCTTAAGGAATGGTGTACTTAAGGGCTGCATAGAGTCCTGTGAACACTTTCTTTTTCACTTGACTGTATATGAGTTTAGTCTACTGTTGCCTTACTATCTTTTTGATCGCTTGGGTGATTGTTGAAATCCCTTCATGCTTTATCTGTATCATAACTTTTTTTAATCTAATCGACCTTTGGCAATTTTCCCAGTTTTAAAGAAGTGATATACAAAACTGCTGGGGCATTTTAGGAAAACCCTTTAAGGAAAAATCATTTTCACTCCAAAATACATATTGTTTTCGTCCTATTTTAGAGATTTATCTTTACAACAACAAAAACTTTTAGCATATTCAAACTAAAAGGAAAGTGACAGATCTTTTTATTGTGAAGTTGTGTTACTTTGTTTTCATCGGTTGAGAAAGTAACTATAAAGTCAGAAGGCAGCAGCAGTGTCAACAGGAATGGTGACAGCTGACAGCGAACAACACTTCTAATTAAAAGTCTAAGAATAGCATTTTAAACCTATACCTCACTTCACTAAGATGCATGCAGTGAGAACTGATAAGTAAACATCAACTTAAAGACATTATTGCGCAGCCAAACCTTTGACACAAAGGTGTCTGCGTGACAGTTTTGAAAAGTGCTACACAGTTTGTCAGTCTCAGTGACTTCTTTGTGCTCACGTTCCTTGATTTAATTAGAAAATTAGAAAACAAAAATTGTTGACTTTGTAAAACAATAATGCAAAGATAAATGGTATTTTTAAGTGAGTGGAAAATAAATGTAAGTACTTTTTAAATATCAAATGAAATGTGATCTTAGATCATACGGTAAAAAAAAATATTTTAAAATACATTTTGAAATATATTTCTAAATATACAAAAAATGGCCAAAAATATATGTGCTAAAATACATTTTAAAATATATTTATATATTTAAAATGTATTTTAGCACATATATTTTTTGGCCATTTTTTGAAATATATTTCAAAATGTATTTTAAAATACATTTTGAAATATGTTTATGTATTTTGAAATGTATTTTAGCACATATATTTTTTGGCCATTTTTTGTATATTTTGAAATATATTAATAAAATATATTTCAAAATACAATTTAAATTTATTTAAAATCATTCAAAAAAATATAAATTTAACCCTTCATATATTTCTAAGAAAACACATTCACATGTAACATCTGAAAGAAATCTTTATTTGATGTTTAAAACATACATATAGCATATCAATCAAGCAAGGAATATTCATTTTATAAGTTTATTCTCATTACATACTTAAACATTCTAAAAGAAACACACACACACATATACATATATGTGTATATATATATATATATATATATATATATATATATATATATATATATATATATATATATACATACACACACACACACACACATATGTGTGTGTATGTGTATATGTGTGTGTGATTGTATGAACATAAGTCAGCATACTTAAAATGTAATTTCTTTTCCTTTTCCAGCAGTCTCAGTTCCCCCAGCTTTCACGGCAATCCTCAAAGCCCTTCTGGACACGCTGGGAAACCCCTTCCTTACCGCCACTGTAACAAACAAAAGTCACAGTTCTATTACTTTTATCAGAGTTAAAATAAAAATGTGATTTATGTTAGCTGGCTTCATTTAGCAAACAGATATTTCTGTTTATATAGATACAGATATTAATACAGATATATTTTACGCATAATTTTACCTCTTTTTTTTCCTAGATGGGAAGTCTATCCAGTTCACATTACAGTAATGCTAACACCCCTTTTGGTCGTCTCTCCTTACCTTCCAGCATTCATAAATCTGTTGACCTTCTTTGTCTGAGACCAACCACTACAATGCATCATCACCTATTTGTATTGGTAACTTACTTTACAACCTATTTTAATGGTTGCAAAGTAAGTTACTTGTGCTGTATGCAATTTTAGATACACAGAAAGTCTTCACTTACTATATATGGCTGTCATAGTGTCCTTATCAAGGGCAGTTCTTCACTCTGCGCCGATGTCCGTTTTGCTCTGTCCTCCTATAAAAAGCATGAACATTTGAGTGTTTGACTAGTTTTAGATTTCCAAAAATTTGATATTTGTACAACTAAACATTTGAACTACAATATATGCTATTGAGCGATACTTTTATGGGTAATTTTTGGTAAAGAAACTGGTGACAGAGTTGTAGGCTTTTTAAAGTACTATTAGCTAACCATTTGAACTGACTTTCAAAGCTGATTACCTTTTAAATTGCTGTGGATCAAAACCTCCAGTGGGAAGGCGGCCATTAGAAGAACACGCACCATTGAACCTGAAAATAACAGAAACAAACAAAAAACAGAACAATATATAAGAGTCCGGTAGGGTAATAAATCTCTTCTGAAGCAATATAGTTCATTTTGGGTGAAAAACAAAACATTCCTCTAAAATATATATACTGACATCAGCAATCAACATCATGATTGTAATTATTTCCTTTTTAGTACATCTACTGCTGTTTGCATGTGTCAAGCACTACGACTGTATCTATGCATATGCAATGTCTAAGCAGTAGTATTGGTCTGAATGACAACAAACCTAACTAGTGTTTTGGAAAATCTGTTAGAAAACAGTTATTTCAATAATTATGATTAGCATGTGACACAGACACCGCATAAAAAACTACAACAACAAATACTTACTTTAGGAGGATGGGGGAGGGCAGCATGAGGTTGAAACTTTGACATCTGTAAAAAACAAATTCATGTATTACAAACAAGTCACTTAAAAATACATTAATGTGGCAGACTGTTCCCTGTTCAGATGCAGTGTATAAGTACAATCAGGGCTGTCACAACAATGGGGTGGGGCCAAGTGGCTGCAACCCTAGGTACAATGTGCAGGTATATATAATTACATATAATATATGTGAATAAAGCAAGAATCTGTTTAGGTTAGTCACTGTGCTGACTGATGCTTGCTAGGTTTATATGATTGCAAACTGCACAAAAACAACAACAGCAACAACATTAATGACAATGACAAACAAAATTACTTACATTTATGTAAATCTCACATTAGGAAGATCTGCATTCGATTTCATGGGCTGAAATAAATAGGCAGAAACATTACTGCTAAAAAAATAAAAAACAAAAACTCTAAAAAGCCTAAAAATGACTTAAAAAGCAAGGAAATGTGGAACATTGTAATTAGCGAACATTAATAAAGCATAACTGTTCTTTGTTTCTAACCTTGGTAAGTACTCTGTAGCCAGAAGGAGAGGTAGGATTTCTGTGAAAGCCAAATTAAATGTGAATAGGCTTTGATAGTTATTGAGAAGGCAGAATAATAAGAAAAGGCAAAAGTACGTCACAATATAATTAATTAAGTTACATATTTTGATTACCAAATTATGGAAGCGTGGAGCTGCCACCCAGGCAAAAGAAAAATAGAGCTGTATCACGTTATGACGTGAAATGTTTATTGTTCTAACATTATGCTTTTCATGTTTGTATAATATAATATCACGATAATTGTCACGTTCGCACAATATTGTACGGACGTGATAATTATGTACATTTTTCGTACAATGTTGTTCAAACATGTTGTTCAAACATGATAGTATATTGTTAGAACGATAAACTTTTCACGTTATAACGTGATATACTTATATTTCTCTTTTGCCTGGGTGGCAGCTCTACGCTTCCGTTCCAAATACACGAGAATAAAGTAATATTATATCGTTAGCTTCATAGCATAATTGCCTAAGTCATTTGACTAAGTCAATGACTTAGGCACTTATGCTATGAAGCTAACGATATGGGAAAAGGCACCTGCTAGCTTGATGATGGAGGCTTCTTAGACTGGCCACCCGCCTTGGCTTCTTGTCGCCACTCCATGAAATAAAGGTCCGTTTCCTCCATGCCGGCTAATTATTCATCCTCATTAAAATCTCGTATATGTTCAGTTGGCAGAATTGAGAATTTTACATCTTCCAACCACTTAATTAACGCGAACATAATCGGCTTGTTTCTTCCCGTCTCCTGTATCCGGCCGTTCCTCTCGCTGTCAAATTTCGTGCCTCAGAGACGTCGTTATTTTTCAAAAAAAAAAAAAAAAAGAAGAAAGAAAGAAACAGCAACAACTACTAAAGAGAGTTTTTGCACGTTCATTGCACATTTGTGGGAATGTTTAAATATTTAATTTTTATTAATTACTTTTCATTATATCTTTATTTTTTAAACCACCGTGGCAATGCGCATGCGCATACACTCCTGCACGCAAAGGGCTTTGGAGTTGACGTAATGTCGCAATGCATTGTGGGAGCGCAGCACCATCTTGGCAGGTCACGAATCAAAACAAGATTGCTACGAACCATTCTGAAACGTAGCTCAAAAGAAAATGACGGTATAGAGACAGATTCTGTCCAGATGCAAAGAGACGGTACTTGATTGTTGAAATGTGGACCCGTATGAAATATAGCCGTGGAGTAGAAACCCTGAAGACCAAACCGCTATTGACTTAGCATGATCTACTCTCATACCTTGTCTGTGGAGTCAGAGCATACACGGCGCACCAATTTCGCAATTATAAATCTCTGGAGGCGCACATCCAATTCACCAAGGACTGGGTACAAGATTTGGCTATTTTTAAGCCTCCACGTTGTGAGTACGGCGTCATTCAAGCAAAGGTAAGTCAGCTTGAGTACTGCGAGTAAAATGCGTTTGATTCCCCCCAACATTCAAATTAGTGCTAGCAAAAATTCATTCGTGAGGGGGAAATTACAGTGAGAACATGTAGAGGCTCTGTTAGAGGGATAACATAGTGAGTTCAGTGCATTGATGTGACATTGTCCTGAAGGATTTAGTTATTCTTTATGGTTAAAGAAATTGCCCTAATTAATTCATATTTATTATAAATAATCCTAATTACACATCTTGCACACAAGAATTTCACTCACATGTGCTGTACCAATGTACCTGCACATGTGATGTGACAATAAAAAGTGATTTGATTTGTGATTTGATTTGATTTGCTTCCTTGTTTGTGTCCTGTGTCACTAAAAATACATTCATTACATACTTTAGGTTCATTTTTTGCTGATAGGTTTCTAAAAAGAAACATGCAGATTTAGAATATAACATGCAGCGTTCTATAGATGGATACATAAAAACACTTTATTTGTTACATTTATGATAAATGGATTTGAAAGTAAATAAAACACATTTGTGTCGGACTTGGCTTATTAAAGTTCTTGTCTTTAAATGAACTTTGTCTGTGTGTGTTTTAGGTCCTGCACTCTTAAAGACTGAATTGCAGCATTGCAGCCACAGGTCATTGTGAGCATCACAGGGAAGGTTGAAGCCGCCCACTGCAGCTGTATGGCTAGAGTCGTGGAGACTTGCAGCCATGTCACTGCTCTTCTGTTTAATGTAGAAGCAACAGTGAGGATCTGTGGCACAAGGACTGTTACAGATGAACCTGCATACTGGGTTTTGCTGGGTAATATGACCAAGATACAGCCAGAGGTTGGCCATAAGATAGACTTCTCCTCTTCAGCTGCCCAAAAAAAAGGTTCTTGATCAAAACATAAACAGACCATTCGTTGTGACAGGTAAAAGAAGCCATCCTCAAAAAAGAAAAGTTCCACCTGCTACTGTGGAGGAGTTGGATCAACTGATGGGACAATATTTTTCCAAGCACAGTTCTGTTCTGAATAACCCATAATGTTTTAATTTAGGGGGCCATGTAAATACTTTGCATTTACTGAATATGTACTTACTAAATACCACTGTTCAAAAGTTGAATAAAGAAACAAAGAAATGTTTGCCTATTTTTAATTAAAAGCACTTTGTCGAACATCACATCAGTTACAATGTAGAAAAAATGTTATGTATAGTTTACAAATGACAAAATGTTCACATAAAATCATGACAGCATTTGTATAATATCACCCACTACTAGCATTCTGTAATTTACTGTCTCTTTTGAAAACTTATCACTACATAAACAGCACAAGACTTAAAAGTATTTAACAAGAGCATTTTTCCCTGGTTTTACTACCACACTGGGGCACATGTTCACCAAAACGCAGCAAACCTTTGCCATCTTATCCAGGAAGGTCACCTTTTTACCCTCACATGGAAGAAGTAATCTGATTGGCATGGTGGTATGTAGCATGTAGTTTGAAGCAGGGATTTCGTAGTGCCCCATGTGTAGTGTTGGAACCCAGTCAGGATTTGTTTCATTAATTTCATAGGCTGGTTTGTTGCAATAATGCCAAATAATTAGCAACTCTATAAATAGAAGGTAGTTCTGCATGTTTGTTCTAAGTTTGTGCTATTGAAAATAAAATTAACAGGCTATAAATAATAATATGAACTTATTTAGAACTTACCTGAATGAAAATACTGGAGCACACCAACAGATATCTGTGGCTGGTAGAGAACTGAATATCAGCTCGTCTCGCAGCTGCTATCCAGGCTAGACGCCTTCTTTTGGTAACATCCAACACATAAGCTCCCTCATGATGTTTCCAGGTGAGGAAACAATGAAAAGAGAGCCTGTTTTCAAGCTTATTCCTTTGTCGGTAGTGCAATCTAACATTACAACCGACCACACAGCAAGCATTTGTTTGGCCTGCTAATATGGCGCCTTGACCAAAAATCATGGCTACGCCCCATCCCGTAAGATCACGCTCCAGAGCCCTATTAACGTACGGATCTAGAAAGAAGACGCTGCATTTTTAACTCTGAGGGAGATGGAGAATGAGCCTATTTCCAAAACAGTGGAGTGTGTTCCTTTAAATACTAAATTGTATATATTGTCAAAAACTAAAGTGTACATAGCAGTTGTTGTATCTTGTTTACTGTATCACTGACAGATAATTTCAAAGTCAATGAACGCTACATTATAGTGAGATATTGTGTAATGTGAAATACTGTAAGCAAATGAATAAACAACCTAATTCGTGATAGACCTTTGACTCTGTTTTGTTTGAATCCAACTGTTTTTTGCAGATGTGCATAAAACATGTTACTTTTAGTATTGTTATCATTATCATCATTATTGCACTAAATATATTTTAAATAAAGGATACTTTGATATACATTCTACTGTAAGGTTGGAAATGTATTTTCTTCACCCTAAAATATGTTTTGAAATGTATTTTGGTTTGAAAGAAATACATTTTCAATTTCAAAAATATATTTTTTGGAGCATCACAAATACAAAATATATTTACCATATATTTGAAATATATTTTGGCCAGGAAAAATGTATTTTTTTACCGTATGGGGAATATGAAAAGAAAATAAGAAATTTGAAATGTTTTATTTAGAGTTATTCTTGGTTTTTTTTTTCTTTGATCAAAGGGACTTATACTTTTGTTTACATATATTATCCACAACAGTACACTGGTACAAAAAAAATTATGCACAGGCTTCAAAATGAGTTTCAGTGTTCAGTCTTTAATCCAAAGCCAAATTCTGGGTTCTGGATATTTTCATTGAAGATTCTACTCTTTGGTGTCTAGTTATTTGAATCCACCCATCCCCAGACATCGCACCACCTGGTTGATTGAGCTGCACCTTCACAGGCCAAATCCTGCCTGTTCACTCAGCACTCGCAATAATTCTACAAATGACACCCTGCCACCTAAAACGCATCTGTTTTCACCGGCGTGCAGTTCAAACAATCAAGATTTAATTCTTCCAAACACCGGAAGTACGTTAGCAAACTACAATGGCCATAATTTACTTCAACTATGACACAAAGCATCTGTGCTCCCTTGAGCTGCTGCATTACTGACTCAGACTTTGACTGGAGACAGGAACATGAAATGTGGCTTCTATAATGAAAAAAGTAATGTTTGGTAAAGTAGCATAACTAGAATGACTGACTATATATATAAAAAAGATGAAGAATCCAAGCAATAATGAGCAAATCACACTTTGACACCAGCGAAGTAAACACTGCACTGCATTTTAAACTCTTCAGGGTCTAGTCTAGTGTTATACTGTCTTTATAGTGTAATTATCAGATTGTGAGTAGGATACGACTGGCTGTACAGCTAAGAGACTTTCATTTAAGCCACCTAAAGCCCTGTTGGCAGATTAGTCATACAATAAGATCAAGACAGCCACTTCAAAGTTGAACCAAGAGTATAAATAAGTATCGCATCAAATAGGTGGCACTCGTTGCCATGGCAATATGACAGCTGTCACCATGGGTTGTGTTGACGAAGGAAGTGGTGGGCCTGCCGCTTTCACACCCCTCGCTCTGCGGCACTCTGCCACGGCTTCCTATGACATAGACGCCCTAAACATCACCCACATGTGACACCCATAACTTTGTTCACTAACAGCACCAGCTCACACATCTCACCCTGCTGTCAGACACACACACACAGACATACGTACGGATGCCCCACACCCACACATATTGCCAATCAATATCATTCAACAAATGTCATCCTTCAATCCCTTTTTTTTTTTTTATGCCGCCGCTCTCATTCCGCATCGACTCGACTTGTCATAAGCGTGTTTGTTGGCATGATCCTGACAAGTCGAAACTGCTGAGGCTAAAGTCATCTCCTGGTGAGATCTGAGATTAAACTTGCTCCTTGTTCTGTCTTTTTATAGAACAGACAGTTTGCTGCCACACACTAATATTTTCTCTGCCCCTAGCACCTTGGCATATCTGTTTTCATCTCTCACCTTGATGCAACACCCATAATAAACTGATAATTTGAGCGATGACTAGAGGTGCGAAGACACTTTTTTATTGATGTGAGGCAGTATAGTAATTAGGGAATGGTAAAAAAAAACAAAAAAAAGAAACTTGAAAAAATAATGGCACATACCAGGATATAAATTTGTATGTAAATACATGTCTTATTGGACAACATTAAGATTCTTCACTGACTATTCATTGTTTAAGTTAGGAGATATTCACACACACACACTGGAACTACAGCACGCTATGTTGTAAGAAAACAAGAAGTAGTCTGAGAGGAAACCTTGGGGCTGGAAAATAAAGCCAACTGGGAACTACCAAAAGTGCACTTCATTAAACGGCTTTGAAGAAGACTCCAGCAGCAAGGTAAACCACACCGTTGCTGCAGTTGAAATACCCACATTTAAAGCACACATAAATATGTTTACAGCCTCCTCAATAAAAATGTATCTTCACATTACCAAAACTTGCATCCATCCATCCATCCATCCATCCACCGTCTTAACTCTTAACTCCAGTTCAGTGTTGCAGGGAGCCTGGAGTCTAGCTCTCTAAACCCTGATTACTCATGTTAACATTCACACATAGGGCCAATTTAGAATCATCAAGTTACCAAACATGTACATCTTTGGACTGTGGAAGGAAGCTGGTGTACCCTGAGTAAAGCCATGCCAGCACAGAGAAGACATGCAAACTCCACAGACCTGGGAACCTCTTTATCTGACAGGTGATCACGGTCAGCTGTAACAGCTAGCTGTCTTCTAGTAAATAATGTAAGACACTGATTTTCATGACATTATATGATAAACAGAATAGGTTCAGTGGGGCTATGCTCTAGTTTTGGTAAATACAATTGTATTGCATTTTTTTGTATGTTACATTAGCTGCTATTTGCACCCAGGTGATGCAGCCTTACAGTCTGTTGATGCATCTTGATAAACAAGCTAGCTAGTGTTAGCTGAACACTTAGCATGCCTGTCTTTCTTCCAAATATCATTACACCCAGCTCCAAAGTGTCATTCAGAATGCTAAAACTGCAAGGCTTTACAAACCAGATGCTATGGTTGCTACATTCATTTTATATACAGTCAAGGCAGTTCATCTGTTGCTGTTAGGTTTCCTGTGGATGGAAAGACAGGTATAACTATTGGATTACTTTGCAGGAACCTAAGTTTTTTTGTTTTTGTTTGTTTGTTTTTTTGTTTGTTTTTCGTTTTTGTTTTTGTTTTTTTGTTTTTTTTTGGGGGGGGGGGTCAGTAAATTCTAAGCTAAATGTGACATATGTGATAAGAATATCCTTAAAAGGTGAACATCACAGCAAATTTAAAAATCAGTGTATTACCTTGTGTTGACATTTGACTGAAAGCTCAGAAGGAGCACAAAGTTTGATGCAAATTTGGCAGAAGTAGCCACTTAGGGGTTTTGTATCTTAATTTAGCCTCACAGCCTCATAAAAACACATTTTCAAACGTCAGCATGCACCAGCTACTTCAGCAGTGTTTGTATCTCACTGCTTTCTTTTCAACTCTTTTACCTTGCAGTTTGAAAACCTCAGTTCATGACTACCCAACATTCCCAAATCCCTCAGGGACGCTACAGGACTGCAGGGAGGGGCAGGGAGCAGATTGGGGGCAGCTGAATGCCAAGTCCACTCATGTATGTAATGGTTACACTGAAGTGATTGTACAACGTGACCCCCCACTCCTCCGTCCCTGCTGCCCTGCCCCTTCCACATCATCATAATATCAATTAATATTATGGCAGAAGACAGACGCACCGTTGATCCGTAACAAGTGGCATCTCTGGAGAGAACCAGTGCCACGAGACGGCCTTAATTAGGCCTGAAAAATGGCAGCTTATTCCATCCCTGCACTCCCTCTTAATCTGTGCTACAGAGCCACAGAGTCAACCCTGGCCCCAACTGGCAACTATTATTATTTCATCTTTGTCACAGCTGTGAATAAGCCAATGGGCGTGACAGCCAGTGGGCGGCGTGAGATTTTTAACAATGCTTTACAGGAAAAGCAGACACAGTTAGTACTGCCACTGGTTCACTGCTACAGCCAGACATATAGTACACAACAGGGGCATTTTGATTAATAAGGAATCAGGGAGGTGGTGGAGCACGTATCTGACAGGTTATGAGTCCACCTAGTCCGTCTAGTAACAGACAGCAGACATCTCGTTGTAATTCAAACTGTGTTTTCACATTCAAATGTCAGCGTCTCTCCTTCCCTTTGCTCTGTATTTTTGGGTGTAAATTTCATCATGAAATTTCCATTTTTTTGTGCCCTCATTATTCAGTCTGAAGGTGCATTCCCATTGGTACACTTCAGTCTTGCCCAAGAGAGGGCTTCAATGGGACTGAATAAAATTGGAATTAGCAGATAATTAAAAAAAAGTAAGAAAACAAGCACTTCCTAGTCATTCACTCCTACGACAAGGTTAAAGAAAGTACAAGAAGCACGTTTCTCATCTAAATTTATCCCATGTGAAAGACGTGAGGTGAGCGCAGCATGCAAAGATTTGTGATTCCTCAAGATGTGACAAAGACAATCATGGCAATTGCTATGGCAGTTACATTACTGAAAGCACAGGTTTATTTTTACAGACAAAATACTGCACGGGATGTGACATGTTAATATGTGGCTCTCGAGTATTTCCAAATGATATATAAGAAATTATGGGAGAAAACGCTAATCAAAAATGTTAACACGTAAACTGCATGTAAATGTCACACAGTTTAAAAAGGTTCGGTAACAGATCTCTAAATAGGAAAGTTACAGTCTGTATTTACTGGATTCACTGTAGAGGTAATATGTTTGTAACATGTATAGTTAGTAAATTGTAATATATGTTTGCTGGCTGAAATATTGTGAAATATTTTTTTGTTAACTTTCTCTTTTTAATACAGATTACTACCAGCAAAGAGCCTCTTGACTAAATGTAGCTAACTCTCATGTGATGACATTTTAGTGGTCCCATGTCAGGGGGCCACTGTTCTCAGTTTTGTACATTAAAAAACCTTAGAACTCAAAATCACGCTCAAAATATTAGTGCTGTCAGCGTTAATAAGTTATGGTAAGTTACGGTAAAGCCATAACTGCATTAACGCGGAAAATCTCCGTTAACGAGTAACCGCGGATCGCCCTGGATGGCTGGATGGCGTCAACACGTTAACGAGCTAAAGGCGCTAACGTGGTGATGCTGTGCAGCTCCACACACAAGGTGATCCGCGGTAACTCGTTAACTCGAAAATTTGTCGCGTTAATGCCATTTAAACAAGGTTAACACTGACAGCTCTATAAAATATGTAAAATCAAAGATTTATTCAAATAATTCATCATTAAGAAAAATATGCTTCATCTAAACTAAATATATACAAATCAAACATGTTTAATATGATCAGATTTAATTGCAATAATTTTTTTAAATTTTTTTACAGATTTACATGTATTCAAATTACTTAAACTCAACATTTTAGGCACACATATTTGTTATTGTCAGTAAACAAACTCAGGGTCCTGCGGGGAATGGGGGCTGCATGGATGTAAAGGTTCACCAATGGACTCTGAAGTTAATGGGGAGCCAGTGCAACTAAATTAGCAACGATGTGACATGCGAGTACTTGCAAAACTCAGCCAGAAGGCTCGCAGCGGTGTTTTGAACAACCTGCTGATGTTCAAAGGAAGCTTTGTTAAGACAAGCGAACAATGAATTACAATAATCCAGACGTGATGAAATAAAGGTGTGACTAACAATCTTCAATTCAGAGCGTGACACAGTGGAACTCCACTTGGCAACATTTCCTAAGTGATAAAACCGAGAGCAAACCAGAGAATTCACTGAATAAACGGGCTGTTGCTATAAATGTAACCTCCTCCGGAACATTAATTTACAGAGACAGACAACACATTGCACAGAGGTCACATCAATTTATTTTGCCTCTTTATTTTATGTGTATTTAAAAAGAAATCAAAGAAATTGTAGCTACGATGGCTGCAATGCTACATTAAAAAAAAAAAAAACATCTACATGTGACTATAAATCACATATTTAACTGTTGGAATGTAAGAAATTCAATGTGAAACAACAGCTAGATGGTCCTTTTTAATGTGGAAACCTTATATACACTGTGAATAACAAGGATTTTCTTGTGATCTGATTGTCTTCTGACTAAACTAATAGGAAATGAAGAGCAGCACGTTTTTACTTTCCCCAGAAAAGCAGTGCTTTCATTGTGTCTTTCCATCAACACCCTTCTTATTCATTACCTTTTTTTTTCTAGTGGAGATTTATTCCTACAGAGAGTACCATCAGTCTTTCGGAGCCCCTCTCTTTGGAAATGGCTTGTCTTATTGCGAACTGATGGACATTTAGATCTTTAAAGATGCTCTGGAGTCTTTTCCAGCTTTCGTGATTTGCGATTGAGGCATGGCTCACAACAACCAATCTTTCATGAGAAGAACACACTTTGTGAGTGCAGACTTCGGATGCCTTTAATTATCAACCCATCAGCCCACACTTCCAATCTCATCACAACACCTGGCTCCAAGTGTTGTTTTGTTAGCAAAGGCGGTTTGCTTACCTTTTCAAGCCTAGACTGGGAATGACTGTCTGGGCTCGCCTGGGAATTGTGTGTAGTTAGTTTAGTTCGCTTTTTTTCCTTGTCTTTTTGGTCAATTGTGATTTATGATGATCAGAGCGCATTTTACAATTAGCAAGTATAAATCCACACGGTTCACAAAACATTTTCTCAAAAGTGTTTAGATAAGAAGATAAAAGATATGTTAGGTGAGTTTAATTGTGAAATATATTCTAGACATTTAACGCCTATTTGTTTTGTGTTCCTTTGTCTTCCTTCTTTTGAGGTGATGTGATGAGCTAATTAAATCCTTGAATGTAGCTATTTGTGTAAAAATATGAAATCACGTGCATACTTCAGGTACTTAGCGCTGGGCTGACAGTATTTCACTTCAGTTGAGTAAAATCCAAACACATTTCCACACACAACCATACATACTCACTACTTTGTGTTGTAAGTGTCTTAACTATTATAAGGTTAAAACCAGCTCCAAGCTAAAGTAGCTCATTTTAACTGCACCATTTTATGACTGTGCAGTCATAATTTGAATGCATCGCTTCAACTCGCTGGATGGACAGGGACCAAGGCCTCAGTCACCACCAGCTCCTCACTTTACAGCAAAGAAGCTTCTAGCTACACCTAGGGGGGAACCACGCAGCTCAGCTATCGCTGGCATTGAGTAAGCAATCTGTCTGCTTCAGCTGAGTAATTACAGATTTGCAGCACCTTTTCCTGCTGATGATGCTGTCATGGGCAATGGCTGTTGCTGTGTCCTGCAGGCTGGTATGATTGTTGGAGAATGACTTTGTTTCAGTCTCTGTGCCATAATTTATAAGGTGCTAGTGGGAAGAAGTTTACAAATTATCTCCTGAATTTAAAAGTTGAAATATCGACGAGTGAGAGATGGTTGCTTTATGTTGCGCTAACTTTAATATCGCAGAGGAACAACAATCGTCTGAGGATAAGTGGCAGGATCATTAACCAAAAATAGACATTCAGCTCTGGTAGAATGCATTTTTCAATAATGATGTCAACTAATATAGAGGCAGTGTTTATTCCTGCAAATGCTAAGCCTTACAGCTACAGTGTGATGAATTACATTCAATTGAGTAATATCTTAAAATACCTCAAGGTTGGCTGAATTGTGTATACTGAACTCCACTTAGTTAGTTGTGATTAAAAAAAGATACAAGCTCAAAAAATGCCTAAAAAAGACCAACATGGCAGCATAATGAGAAATTTGAAAATTCACTTTAACACTCATCCTGGGATCCGTACAAACCCTGGAGGTGTATTATGTCATATCTCACAGGAGTTTTCTTCCATCGCTCCCATTTTTTAGGTCTGCCTAATGATGTTATCATTGTTGTGACATCAGATTCAGCGGACTCTGGATCTGGTCTTTGACCTTTACAGATGATGTGGTTCTCTTGGCCTCCAGCTTTCACTGGGGTGGTTTGCACCTGAATGTGAAGCAGCTGGGATGAGAAGGAGCACCTTCAAATCTGAGGCCGTGGTTCTCAGCCAGAAGAGTGCCCACTCTGTGTCAGGGATGGGGTTGCTTCTCCAAGTGGAGGAGTTCAAGTATGTTGCGGTCTTGTGAGGGAAGAGTAGAGTGGGAGATTGGCAGATTGGTGTGGATGCTGAAGAGAGAGGTGAGTGTCAGTTTAAAGCTGTCGATCTACGTTGCCACCCTCACCTATGGTCACGAGCTGTGGTGACGGAAGGAATGAGATCACTGATACAAGTGGCGGAAATGAATTTCCTCTGAATGCTGTCTAGGCTCTCCCTTTAGAGATTGAGAGTGGAGCCGCTACTCTTCTACATCGAAAGGAGCCAGCAGAGGTGGCTAAGGCATCTGATCAGGATGCCTTTGAGATGCCACCAAAGAGACGTCACCCTTTCAGAAATGACAACTTTGGGCTGCCTTTATTGTTTTTTTTATTTCTATTATTTTATATTTATTCCGATTGCTTTTCTCATATAAAGCCAACAAAAGTGATGTTTACTTAAAACTACTGAGAATAAAAGGATGATAAATAAGTATTTAGTAATAATGTGGATTGTACTTCAGATAACATCGGCAAGTGCATGTGTTAAAGACACGTTTTTCATTTTACAAAACTGCAAATTAGTTGTAACTCTGCAGTAATAAGATTAATTCCATTTTTTATCTTTAGATGCCCTTAATTACATAACTAATAACGCTCTGAGAAGAAACAAGTTTTGCCATTATTAGTGTTTTGCTATTATATTTGCTCTTAGCAAATATAATAGCAGTTCCCCAGAGACTTCAGCCGGTAATCCATGTATGTTAAATATGTCGGTCAGATGAGGGTTAGTCTCTGGAACCTCGATGGAAAATGAGCCGCTCCGTGCATATAAAACAAATACACACAGAGAAAATGTAGTCTTTCACTTTTTGCAAATGAAATCATTTGCTATTTCTGCTCACTCTCCTGTGAGCCTGGTGACAAACAACTCCCAAATATGAATGCAAATAACATATTTAAAAGGGCCTAATGGCCATTCCCAATATAATGCATCATTCTGATCAATTGTACTTATTCAAGTCTACACGCCTCTTTTACCCTTCGCCTCTGATTGTATTTTCCAAATGCCAAGAGCAGATGAATCGCTGCCACTGACACACAAGTCATTTAGCAACAATGAGGCCAAATGCTAAAAGCAGCGAAAAAATCAGCTTCTTCTCCTCCTCCTCTTCCTAAAATCTCTCTAGTTACCTTCCGACCATATTGTGTTGCATTTTCTACATCACTGCCCTGCATGGCGACCATCTAATTACGCAGGACTTCAGAATGGAAAATCAGACCGACGCCGAACACTACTCCATCCCAGCATGAGCCATTGCATTAGGTTGTTAAGACCACAGGCATAGTGCACTGTCATTAATTTAGCTGCCTTTGACAGTATTGAATGTGAGTAACATCTCTAATGAACGATAAGAACTACAATACCTGCTATTAAATCTTAAGGATGTGTCTCATACTAATGATGCTGTCTCCCTGGAGTGACCTCGAGCTGTGAAGTGGATAGTGCATGCACACAGTGGACTTGTTTTGAGGAACAAAAGAGAAAGGGTTTTAATGGCTTTGAGAGTCAGCGGGCTGTCTTTGTGAGTCAAACTTCAAGCAAGTAAGGAGAGAGAAAAAAAGGAAGGGAAGCAAGACCGACTGCGGAGATGTTTCTGGGTCTTACCTGTCCTGGTATGGCATTTTCACAAAGCAGTGTTTCATAGTCGATGGCAAAAACCGGAGCGTTATCATTTATGTCCTGCACTGTGATCAAAGTGATGCCTTTTCCGATTTGGGTTGGGTCATCTGAAAGGGAAAGAGAGAAGAGAGTCTGTCAAACTTTCTTTAAAGCACTTTGATTCTGCCTTAACTTTGCACTGGGCCAAATTATGGAATATTGATCTTTCTCATGTGTTATAATTAATCACAAAGGAGGTGGAGGGAGGAAAAAAAAAGTGCTGCTGTAATGAAATATGCAGTCTGCTTCAAACAGCTGGCGTTCTTGCCCTCTCTGCTGCGGATCAGCCGCAGTGATTAGACTCGGTGCTGGCTTGTTGTTTGCGTGTGCGAATGAGCCATCTCGCACGGAGGGCTTCACGCCTCTGTCCGCCTGATACACACTGATGGCTAAATGGCTGTGTCTGAGTGCAAGATGATGATTTAGCCTGGTGGTTCCACGGTGCCGGCCAGAGATGACGCCGTGACATTCGGGCCGGCTGATTTGATGGTGATAAAAAGGACGTGCGGAGCCTCGGGCCACAGACTTGTTGTCATTGGCGTGGTCTGGCCAGAGTGGATGAAATGTGAGTGACTGCAGCTCGAGTGCACAACATCCCTCAACCACAGAGTCCCTGCACCCTCTTCAGTAACAAAGAACCCATTTACTATAAATACTGTCATAAGGCAGGACAGTAGATTTTGTTGCCAGTCCATGAACTCGAAGATGTTTTCAGCTGAAAACAGCGCCCAAGTGTCACTATGTGTCAGAAGTCAGTGCCTCATGCATGAGGGACTGTTGTGACATTTCATATGGCTATTATTATATGCTGCTTTCTTTTTGTTGCTATATCAGGCAAGCACTCACACTCGGGATTCAACCAAGTGGCGCATCTGTGTGCTGTTAGATGTAAATAAAAACACATCTTTGAAGCAAAGATGGATAAAAAGGCTTTGAAAAAAGAAAAGAAAAGAAGACCTTTTTCACGCAGTGTTCGATCTGAAGATGTGAAAGCAAAAGAAGTGCTGGGCTGACAGGCTGGTTGTCTTTTTAACTTATACCGATGTGACGCAGCTGTTTGGCGTGCTCAGTGGATAGCGTGCTTGTGATTGCTGTCCATTGTGCGGAATGATAGGAATGCAATGTGGGAAAAAGAAGAAGGAACAAAAAAAGGGGTTTATGTCCTTGGAGCCATTGACAGACGAACAAAAAAGGCACACGGCACTTCTTCACATCACATTAACATTGTTCACCCGTGGGCGAGATCACCCGCCCTTAGTCAGCATCTCGTCCCCATGGCTCAGGGAGACATGGAGGTCAGAATGACCCTCCCGTATGTGAATTAACATTCCCCGACAGCTCCGCAACAACCCCAACAACACCACACTGCATTGTCCAAAGCACAGACAGCTTACAGAGTGGATAACAGGCCAGAAAGGATCTAAAGCTTCATGTATATTGCAAGCCAGCTACAGTATTGCAGTATATCTTAGGAAAAATGCATCCTGCTGATATAACCCTTTTGAGGACTTGGATAACTTACTTGCTCACAAGAGAAACTGTGTACATAAAAAAGTGATGCTCTCTGAGGTAATGTTGTCTCCCCTCCAGTAAGGAGCAGGACAGACCTGGTTTTAGGGCTTAAACTCTGATAGTATGCACAACGGGCTTCTCTCTTCACAGTCCACAAAGGACCTGCTAGCTGTGAGCGAAGGTCTTTTTTTTAACCCTGTAAACTAGAGTAGTTATTTCTTGGTTGATTAACCAGCAGACAAGCTATCTAGCTCAGTCACTCGTGGGTTTTTACTTTTGGACACACAATAGAAGACATCCCTAATTAAACAGAATCCAGCACCAGCATGTGGTTCACAATGTTGATATTAGAGCTGATGAAGTACTATTTATAGGATGAATAAAGCAATAGTGGACTACATAGTAGTTTTGAAAGTTTTTCCCACAAGGAAACTTACGGCTCTCGATGGCAAAGATGGTGAGGTTGTGGACAGAGTTTGCTTCTCGGTCCAGAGGTTTGGCTGTGCTGATGACCCCACTTAGGGCATCCACATTAAAGAAGCGCTCCAAGTCTGTGTTCCTGTCAATGGAGTACCTGGGCACACAACAGTACACAAAGCGCACATACACACTTTTAGAAATTGCTTTTGGATAGCGGTATTGATTTGACATTTTAGAGTTTCTTCTACTTGTAAGGAAAGATTATGATCATGTTTTTTCCCCATCAGCAGTAAGAGCTGCATTCGGTTTCATATATAAATACATACATTATCTTCACACTTTATAGAAGACATATGATGTTGTCCAAGCTGTCTCTAAATATTACAACTAATGAGTACAGTCCATAGATTGGATTAGATTCAGAAACGTGGAAGCAATTTGGAACTTTATATCACGAGCAAAACAAAAGCACATTAAATATTGATAAGCTTGAAGACTGCCTACTTGTCCCTCAGCACTCAGCGCCGATCAAACCTTTTCAATACAATGCAACTCATATTTCTAGAGAAAATTGCATCTTCAATTAGCGTACATCCAAAGGGTATTATTGCAATGTAATTTGACTCTTGTGGCTGCATTAGTTCCACAATAATTTTAATTTCAACAGTTGTAGTGAAATATATTGCAGATGCTGATAGCAGTCACAGGAGTAAAAAGAAGCAATTTACAGCTACAATGGTGCAGTAATTTGATTTTCTGATTAAGATTGCTAACAATCCGAACAGACAAAGCTTGAATCCCATACAATATTCATTCAATTAATGCAAAACAGGAAGGGGGGGGGGGGGGGGGGGGGGTGGAGGTAGGGGTTGGTGGGGGGATCTTGTGAGTGACACCACGCAGACTGACAATGTGAGTGCTTGTTTTGAGCCATAAATGCCACGGCACAAGTGTTGAGCCTTGACCCTCCAGCAGGAATGCCCTTCTCTTGTTCAAGATGGCATTTCACTTTTGCAAATGCTGCACTCCTCTTCCCTACCACCATCTGGCACTGTCTTTATGACCGCCACACGGGGAGGTCGGAGGGTCTACGGATTCTGAGTTTGTCGATAATGTGGACTAAACACATTTTTAAACAAATTGGGATTTTAACGTCTGAATCGGGTGAATAAATCATTAGCACCTGATTGGACTGTTGGAGTTATCTGGGTCATGGGCAGAGACTCTCCCGATCGAGGTGCCCACTTTGGCGTCCTCTGAAACGACCATCTTGCTCAACGGTGTGGAAAAGACGGGCGGCTCGTTCACATCCTCCACCGTCACCTTGACTGATGTCGTGTCGCTAAACGGTCCCAAGTTCAAGAAGTTGGAGTCGATATTCCTGTTTGTGGCTTCGATTCTCAGAGAAAAGCTGCTCTTTGTTTCAAAGTCTAAAGGCTGGAGGAGAGGTAGACAGGGAGAATACAGAAAACATTGAGAGAAACGTTCGCTTCCCTTATCAAAATATGAGAGGTGTCGGAAATGTTTAGCTCTTTTTAGAATTGAGAAATAAAAACTACACCAGGATTGCAGCTCTGCATTTTCACCCATTCACAGTTAGAGGAACAGTTACTATGTATGTAAATCTGTAAATCATTCAGACGATGCTGAGATATTGATCACAATTAAGGACGTGGACTCTAAAGACCCATTACAATTTAACACACAGTTAGACTTAAACAAAGTGATTTGGTGATGGATTATAGTTACTTTGTGCTGTGAAAGCAGTAATATTGATTTCAAGCAAGTCTCACAACATGGTGAAAAGCACGCTGAAATGAACGCTTTTGAAACATTTTTGTCATTTTGTCTGGCTTATTGAACTCCCCATAGCAACGTATAATATACTGCAAGAGAACATTGATTTGACACTTTCATTGTCTGTGAATCTCTCCTATGCTGTAATTGTCTGAGTTTGGTGCAAAACAAACAAGGGATTAAATTGGCCCATCTGACAAGAATTGCTTGTGGCCAACAATGGCCCTACCTCTCCCACAAAAGAGTGCCAGCAATGAAGTGTCACATCAATGTGGCCCGCGGAGACCATTTTCAAGCCCTTTGAAACCCTGAAATGTGATGTATCAGCCATGTGCTACGGAGCATGCAAAACTAAGGTGGGAACGCACAACATTTTCTTTTTCCATTAGAAATGAATAAATTACTTTTTACATTTAACTTGACAATTTTCTTTATTTATGTAGTTGGTGCCAGTAGCGCCGCTGTTATTTTGCTGAGTTTGGGTCTTTTCTTGAGTTTGAGACGACTGGAGAAGTGAACTTTTCGGTGACCGCGTGATGTTTATTTCATCACAAGAGGTGGAAATAGTCAGCGCTGATTTGTCATTAGTGATTAGCACTTAATCCAAAGGTTCTGCTGACATTTAAAACACAGTAGGAAGGGCAAAGCGGAGAAAGGAAAACCAGGGAGAGGAACTTATCCTAATATCCTTCATAAAACAAGTGTTTGCTGTCTGGCACAAACAGACCACAGTGCACTGAGATTCAGTGGCACGTCATTATTCTTATATAAAAATATTGCATCACCATGTGTGTGGTAGTAGAATTTCATATCACTGTTTTCAGAAACGCGTGATTCATCTGTGACACGGGTGCATTTAATTAATTAAAGGAAACATCTGGCTTTATTCTTTTTTTTCTTCTAGCTGGCAACTGTTGTGTTGACTGATGCCAACTCAGCCTAAGCTTGTCTCATAACACTTAACAGTCCTACAGCCACTTAGCTCCGAAGTCCTACCGAGGATGCTAAACGTAAAAAAGAACACAAAACTTGAACAGCTGGACGGTGCAGCTTTTAGAAGTGAAATATTTCAGCTGTTTGGGACTATTTTTTGCTGGAGATCAGTAAAGTTTTAGTAAATACTTAAAGCAGCAGGTGGCTTATGTGTTAACAATATAAAATAAAGTTTCTCTCCCACTTCATCTAAATGTTTATTAATTAAATGTTAAATAGTTGCATGGGGAAAAAAGAGAGAAAAAAGATTGGTTTGCACGCTGCTTGTATACCCACACCACTCCAATCTGGATTCCAGGCAGCTTTCAGTGTCTCACCAGCTTGGGTACAAAGCCCTAAAATGTTAACCTGTCTCACTGATTTTCAAGAGTGAAGGTTCAGGACCCTTTGTGGTTACAAAGTCTTGGTATAAACAAGTCTTGGTTCAGCAGTTCTATTCACAAGCTGACTGAGTTGGGTTCCTGAATAAGCTCTTAAGTAATAAAACCAGGCTGTTGTTCAAGCTGTACCTTCAGCAGCATTATGACCCCATCTTGTGTGTCCTCATCTGTCGTTATGTTGAACATGCCGGGCCCATCACCGTCCATGATCCTGTAGTCCATCTCTGCGTTGGAGCCTATATCAGCATCCACCGCTTTTATTCTGGCCACAACAGATTGCACCAACAGGGACTCGAGCACCGTGTACTGATAGTTCTCTGGAAAGAGAAGGACAGGAGTGGATGCTGGTAATGGATGTGCTTGTTTCACCGCCAATTCGCTTTCGAGCAGTTACGGCTCGTGCTGTAGCCCTTCAGCTTTGATTTGACTGTGTGTCTCCTCGATGAATTCATGTTACATAAAACAGACAGGCAGCAGCAGTCGCACACATGAAATAAAGCGTTTTGTTTCAACTTCATGGTGGCGCTCTGAATAGACTGCGGAGAAAAGCAATGGAAAATTAAAATATGCAATCAAAAACGTCAAAGGCTAATTTTATATTTCCCCGTCCTTTAAATTCGGGTTCTGTAACAATATCATCTGCAAAACACAAAACTTTCAAAAGGCTGTCTGAATGTAACAGGTTATCCTCCCAAATGCAAAAAAGAGAAAGTAATAAAAAAAAGAAAGAAAACTGGAGTCACGCTAAGATTTCTGTGGTACATTTTTTTGTGAAATGAAATGTCCACTCAAAGATTCTATTACTCCAAAACTCTCCATTGTGTTCCCTGAGCTTTTGTGTGACCCTCTAGATTTAAAGTACTCTTATGAGAATAAAGAAGGGAATCATATTCATAATCATAATCTCCCCAATCACCATGGCAGAGCTCATTACCAGACCTTTCTGTGTTCCTCACAGTGTCTCCCTCAGCCTCCGTCTAAATGCTAATCTCCCTGACATTGTTTGCTGCCATGTAATCTTTATAATGGCTTTTTAATTTGCCGTGGAGCAGCAGCTCTTTAAAAGACCAAAAAATTGCTTTCCTCCCTCTGTACTGCCCCTTCACCTACCTCCTGCCCTTTCCTCTCCCAAAGCCTGTCCTCTCACGCAGCTAACCTTGGTGTCTTTCCCCTTGGACTAGCTATTGCTCTTGGACTCTATCAGCTCCGATGCTCCATGATTCTGACCTATGACCCCGTGAGCTCAACTGCTGGAGCAAAATCGAGAACTCCAAAGTCTCTTTCTTCTCTGCGTGACAGCACTGGGTTAAAACGACACTGACGACTTGTTGTGCAAACTTGAACCTTTCTTTCCCCCCAGGGACCAGCAAATTGACTCGGCTTCATGGCAGTCCAGTGGTGAGAGCACCAGCCAGACAGCGGTTGGGCTATCAGCAGTAAACCGATTGCTGGCGCTTCGGATTATCATGAGAAGCGCTGCATGCCTTTGAATCCTAAAGCTCGGCCTGGAACCCATTAGCAGCCCGTGAAATAGGCTGACAACAAAAAAAGAGAAAAAAAAGGCAGTCTGATTGATCCTGGTATCCAACACTGAAGCAAACACCAGCTCTGATGAAGAATAAGGCAGAGAGGTGCACACCTCGCAGGAAGGTTGGTTTTTAATTTGGCATTAAAAGTCCAAATGTTTGCTGAAAATACAAGTTGGAAATATGAAGAGACACTAGGGTAAGAAAGATTTTAAAAATAACATTGGAAACTCGTGAGATGAAGTTTAATGAGTGTGTTTTGCTTGTAAGAGGTCTGAGTATTTTCTATCCAACTTTATTTTACCACACATTGTGGAAAAAGAAAAGAAATCTCGTTACGGCTTGTTGTTACAGCAACTGTAATAAATTCAAAAGATTTTTTTTTTCCAAGGGTGAAACAACAACCCAGCCTTTTGCACCGCTGCATTCATTGCATACATTACAAAGTATGCCCTCATTTGGTTCTCTAAGTTCAAGAAGTTTTTCAGTAATAATGATAGATCTTTAACGCTTCATTCAGCCAGGAGGGGAAAAAAGAAAGAAAGAAAGGAGCCGGTTATATTCTGATTGCTGAGTAGCTGTTGAATATGGCATTTAGGCTATAAGCTTAATCAACCCAGTAAGGACAATCAGGAAAAGAGTCTTACTGTGAGCGAACCGAGGCGGGTTGTCATTGACATCTGTGAGCGTGACCGTTACAGAGGTGGTGCCGGAGAGGCCACCCATTTGGCCAACCATGTCTTTGGCCTGGATGACGAGAACATATTGATCCCTCGTCTCCCGGTCCATGTTTGGCAGAGCTGTTCGGATGACACCTGATGAAAGAACCAGAGAGGGCGTTTCCAAGTTTGTATATATAACACTTTGTCTCATTTTCACCAGAACTGCCTGTCAAGTTTGAGCAAAAATAAACCAAAACCCCAACTCAGTTTAAGCTGAAGGGTTTCAAATATTTCAAATATAGTACTTATAGTTAGAATAGTTATAGTTATAGTTGTTTATACTTTGTAAGGGAAATGGGATAAAGGTGGAGTGCTTTAATGAAACATGCAAACATAAATAGAATACAACATATGAGGCAAAAAACAGAGTTTGGATCATCTTTGGATGTTGCCCTTTTGTTCTGTTCTTGGTCAAGATGATCCCACACCGCTTCAATAGTGTTGAGGTCCGGGGAGGCCAATCCCTGACTGATTTTACTGTATTGGCAATGTCTTTGGGTTGGGATCGTTGTCATGCTGAAATATGAAGCTGTTGCCAATCCAGATGGTATTGCATGGTGGATCAAAATTTGACGGTACTTTTCCATGTTCATCATTCCATCAATTTTGATCGGATCTCTGACCCAACTGGCTGAAATGTAGCCCCAGACCATAACAGACGCTCCACCCTCCTTTTGCAGATGGCTGTAGACACTCATTGTTGTACCTCTTTCTTGACCTCATCCATATTGCTAATGATTTAACTAGAAATTTCAAATTTGGATTCATCACTCCAAATGACCTGTTGACACAGATTTTCAGTCCAGTTCTTGTGTGATTTGGCTTACTTCAGCCTTTTCTTCTTGTTTCACTTTCTTAAGGATGGCTTCTTAAAGGCCACCCTTCCCCTCACACCATTTCTGATGAGGTTTCAGAGAAGGACAGTATGTATGTGTCAGGTCTTTGTTGTATTTTTCCTAATTCATAGAGACATAAATTTAAGATACAGTCTATGTGCTGTAAATGGTTGTTTAGGCCTGCCACTCGTTCCTTTTTCCTTGTCTATTTTCCTCAAACAAGGGCACAGCATGCTGAGATATGCCAAGTTTTCAGCTAATAGCTGTTTAGGAATTACCTTGATGGGGAAAAATCCTATTTTATTCCTGTCAAACTGTGTTATCTTTGCCATTTTTCATAGATTCAACTAAATAAATAAGAACAATTTATGTGTTTTGTGACAGGCTGCTAGTAACAAAGTGCCTAAAGATACAATTTAAAATTGGCTCTTTGCTAAGTTACTGTTATGTTTAGACACAACACTGATTTATCCCTTGAGCTAGATGACTTTTTTGTGCTCAAATGATTCATAGGTTTGTGTTAAGTGGTTTAACAAACAAAAACCTTGTGTTTTTTAGCATACTGGACTGAAAATGAGTGAAAAAGCAGCCAATTTCCAAAAATTAACTTTGAAAGACCTTCAGAAAACCTGTAGAACTGTTGTTCAAGACTGCTTTGAAATTACAAGAAAGTCTGGCTTTTCAGCTTACGACACTGTCAGCCACATACAATGCAGTTTTGAGAAGTGCCTCAAGTGTCTCGACCTTCAGTCATATCTTGAGTGAGGTGACCTCAATAGGTCACATGACAAGGTGAGACAAGATCTTGGTGGTTTCACCCGAAACCTTTGGTTGTAATGATCCACGCCTTTTTCCACACTTTGACTCATGCAACGAGGGACATGGTTAATAGTAGGTTAACAATCCTCTTATCAAACAGCCCCCATCTGGGTTTAAATATCTGGGACTCTTCATCATTTGGTTTTAGAACTGAAGAAGGATCCCGGATAAGAGGTGAAGCATCTTCAAGAAAGTCTAGTCATTTTCTTTCCGAGATCCTTAGTCTACCATGACCTGGATGACTACACGGACGTAACGTCTGGCTCTTTGAAAGCTAAATATAATGAAATGCTGGGTAGCTCAAAACTTTAGCACAGTACTAAGAACCTGGCACATCAATTAATTCATTTCAAAACCATACACAGAACATACATTACACCCTATAGGAGGTTCCAGATGAAACTACATGCTACGTATCACTGTCACATCTGCAATGATTCGTCACCAGGCACGTTTTTGCACATGTTTTGGGACTGTCCTGTTGTATCCAATTTTTGGGTCTTTGTGAACTCTTTGTTATCTGAGGTGCTGGAAGTTTTTCATATTCCCAATCCTGGTCTTTGTCTCCTTAATGATACCTCTGAAATCTCCTTAAAACAAATACAATGCAAAATGTTGTTCGCTGGATTCACATCCGCAAAGAAGACTATTACAAAGCAATGGTTCAGTCCTGACATTTGTATGGAATCATTCTGGATACGATGTCTTATCCGTGTTATTAATTTTGAACATACCACAGCAAAATTAAATAAAGCTCGACCCACGACTGTTGAAGCTTGGAAAATCTGCTCATCCAAAGTTATCCCCTGGAAGAGGCAATAACTGGTTTTGACTTTGTGTTTTTGTGTTTTGTCTTTGCTGTCCCTATGCCTTGTGACCAATGTTTGCTTTGCTACTGCAGTTTACAGTTGTGCTGTATATGTCTGTACCCCCCCAACCCCGTTTTAAATCACAAAAAAAAACAACTTTAGAACAGTACTGGACATTTATTCATCTAGCTATCTATAACAGTCATTTACTGATTTGGCTTTTTTGTATATCGATAGTTTATCCAGTTGCTTAAAGTTTAGCATCCAACAGTAACAGTAGGTTATGTACTCCTTCACCTACTCTTCAAGTAGCAGATCAAAAATTGGCTTATCTCTGATGCCTTTTTTTCTCATTCATGTTCATTTTGATTCATTTACTCAGAACCTTTCTCTGATGCAAAGCTTTAATTGTCTCGTATCCATTGCTTGTGTTTTTAACATGAAAGCATAAAAAGCACTTATACACCACCTTACAAACTATGACGTCAACCTCAAAATGATTTCAGCTTTGAAGTTAGTTGGTAAAAAGACTCCAGTCGTGCTAAAATAGATGCTGAATTCAGACTGGAAAAGAGTGATCACATCAATCATGTAGTCTTTACTATGAGAATGCTTTGACATGGAGTAATTGTCCATAATGACTGGTCCCTTGTTTACACACCGGCAATGATTTGTGACTCCTTTGTGCCCTCAAATGTGCCGTCACTCCAAATAGTTTAGGGGTCTGAAGCATGATGAGGATAATGTAAAGATGCTGTCAGAAAAGCAAACACATACAAGGGGATATTTTTGCTGCCAGGGGAGGCATTATCTGTCTGTCCCCCTGTCATGATTGATCTGTATCAGAAAAATCAGAGATGTGTCAACACTGACATCCAATGACTGGCTCATGCGATTAGTGCTGCTGTGCGGTGTATACTTTAATCACCACAACAGCATTAAACACAAGCACAAATTCTTAAAAAGCGTATGGAGAAATCTTTTCATTAACAGCATTTTTCTAATCTCAGCTTTATCTCCTGACTACAAAGATGATAATTCCAGAAAAAAATTAACGCGACACATTTAAATGCAAAGAAAAGTGCCCTAATCCTTCAAAAGCAATCACTGTTGCTTTCAAAGTTAATGACTTGCCACACAATGTGTTTCATTCATTAAATGGCACTTATTAAAGATTCCTACAGAACCTGAAAGATTACTCATTAAGAACCACACAAAGCCACAGCATACAGTTCCTGAATAAATGAATCATTTTTGGTTGCTTTATCGTATTCACAGGCTGATGAAGCAGATCAAAGAGGGTGCTCTTTCTTAGCGCTGGCACCTGAAGAATTTCCCATAATCCTTTAAATTACCCACAAAAATGGCACGCAATTGAGGTTCAGTTTTATGACATTGAAATAAAAAATAAAAATGAAATAAATGCACACATTTGCTCATTAAATGCTGTCCCCTTTGGTGCGAACGGTGTTGTCTTTAGACATAAAAAATAGTTTGCAGATTTCACAGACATAGATTTGGACCAATGTTTACTCAGAGCTGCACTAATCAATAGTTCCATTTGCACAATGGCTCATTTAGAGTGTAATGTGAAAGGTGGCACTTGTATAGATTACAGAGGTTTGCCAGCCTGCCCAGAGTTTTAGTATGTTCCATGTTTATCCTGCTTTTGTGATGACAAGTTCAAGGCTCTTACAGCCTCATTAACCCTCCTTTATTTATTAATTTCTTTTTTGATTTCCTGTGTGCTACCTATTCTGCACCAAAAGGAAGACTCTATTTGGTGAACATAATCGAGCATTTAGATGACAGAGCCAGACGTTTTCCTTTGGAGGATGGAGGCCAAAACAGAATTAAAAAGACTATAATATTGGATATTCATCAGACTGCCAAAAACATGACTTTATTAGTAATTAGTACTATTAATAACCTTCCTCTCTGTTTGAGTGATGTGTAAATTTAAACAGTTCAAACACAAACTGAATGTTATAATAATGTGAAAAGAAGCTGTTCCATTTAGTTAATATGCATGCTGTATTTGCTTTTTTGTTGTAGTTCAGCAGCTTTTCAGCTCCCTATTTTAATAATTCTGAACACATTTATGAATGTTTCTTTCCAACATATATCTGATAAAGTGCTGTCATTAAGATGATTATGCCCTGCCACATTTAAATATTATGTATGAGGACTGTGTGCTGTTTATTTTAAGCATAAAGCATCTTTTGGACCAAACAGGTCTAAAATCAAATAAAATGCTATACACACAAACCTTTCCTCCCTAACTCAAAACTACAACTCTCATCACTTCACGCCCCACCTAATCCTCATCCTTTCTTCAACCCGAGGAAGGATTGCAGCTCGGGTTCTCGGGAGAATAAAGGTACACACACATGCGCGCACACACACAATTTACAATTCACCTCAGCCCAAAAACAAAGGGGGGGAAGGACAAACAAATCAAGAAAAGTGGGTCACAAGACTTAAAGAGAAAAAAATAAAGATGCTTTTTGACCGTCAATCGTGGCTGTACTCGAAAATAAACAATTCCATTAAGTGTTTAATTTTCTTTCTCTGCCATCCTTTATTAATGTCATTACAGTCCCTCCAGCAGAAAAGTGTTATTGGCTGCTCTAAGTAAATGGCTCAGTTAGCTAAATTATACTGAGCTGTCCACTGCTTTTCTCTAAAGTCCCTGCTCCAGGGCTTACGGTGGGATGACGTTAGTCAATAAAACAATAATCTTTAGCTGCTGCTCTACAAAACATACCATTTCAGTATAATAATGAACAGTGCTGCAAAAAAGCAGAGCTATCTTTCTCTCCTTTGGGTAAGCCTCAGTGACAAAGTTAAGACGTGTCATTTGTTTCTTTTCTTTTTTTAGTCTAATGCTTTTATGCTTAGATTTTAGGCATCTATCTCTGTATCTCTGTGTGTGTGGATATTCACCCATCTGTTCGGTTTATCTCTCACATTCTTTTCCCATCCATCCATCCATTCATCACTTTTTTGTTGGTTCGTGCACAATGTAACCTCGTAGCCAATTAAAGAGTACCGCCAGTGCTCTGGTGTTTGCTGTAGTGACACCTATGAACCCTGTTTACTGAGTTGCATCAGAAAGGTTACTTCAAGCCTTCAATCCAGCAAGGCTCCCTAAATACTAGCTAGACACAAACAAAAGTTTTCTGTCCTCTGCTCCACATAACATCACCATAGAGACGTAGAATGCATGGGCAGACCTGAAAGAGGCATCTTTAAGGATTCACAAGAAGTAAAACTGAGACGGAAGCTGGATAATGGTCGGATTATAATAACAGCGGCAATGGATGGCTCCTAAAAGGTGAAATAAAAAAAGATGAACAAAAGATGTTAAGTTTGTGCAGCCAGGAGTGAGACAAATGAATGTTCTCACTAAACCATAGATCGGCTTCACACACAATTGATACACTTATTTAATATCAGCTTGGTTTGTTGGAGGTTGGGAGATATTGGCTGTGGTTAATGATGCTGTGAATCCTGATTCTAGCAAGTTGGAAGGAAGAAAAAAAAAATGAAGAAAAAAAGCAACATGTTTCTCTTCCCGCCTGGCCAGAAGCACACATACTTCTCACCGAGCGACACTGCTAATCCACACGGCATTGTTGCAAGGCTGTTGTTTGTCTGCTGGGTGCCAGCCCCCTCGCTCTCTATCTCTGTTACCCCATCCGGCGCTGGTGTCATTCCTGGGGAGAGGCGATGATTAAAATCCTTCTGTCGCTATCACGGCACGGCCTAGCGTTGCGCCGTGACTCCTTGCCTCCGGTGCAAGCCAGACGCATTGTAGCCATGCATTTATCTAGCTGTCTCCACACCACTGGCGGCAGACGGGTGGGCCACGCTCCCTGCTAAAGCCCAGATACTTGACATTTGTCTTACGAAGAGGAAATAAAAGTGCAGGCTTTGGAGGAACCCTCTGGCTCTGCGTGCAGCTATGAGAGGTACTGATGAAGGTGATGAACACTTAAACATGAAGGGCGCAGTATGTGATTTGCTGAACCCCTCAGGCAGCTTACAAGGGAAAAATCCCATAACACAAAAACAGGCCACACAAACAGGGAATAAAACCTGCAGCCTAGGTAGTTTATTACTGAGTGACATTCAAACATCATGCTCTAATCATGGGTCACTATAGCTTCCCAGGTACCCAAGACTGTGAAAGGGCCACATGATGCCACAGTACAATAGACCGGTGTGTTACACAAATAAGTCATTATGTCCAACAAGTTACACACAGGGCACAGGAGCCATTTATTTGTAAGCTGAAAGGAAATGTGCTTGCGTGTGCGCACGATCGAGTGTGGGTTTGCGTGCGTGTTGTTTGTGATTAGAATTAAAAAATTGCACTCCCCACTCTCTCGATATTACCTGCCTGAACCGCAGGAGGCAGCCAGATTTATATCTAGCCTTCAGCTGTAATGTTTTCCGATTTAGTGCAGTCACCACAAAAAGAGCCCGTGCAAAGCCACAGCGACACGCGCTTTTCGGAGAAGAGGGCAGAGAAAAGCACACAAGATTTTTAAAAAGACCATGTTAATAACTTAATCACAGCCTGATCACGGCAAACCTTTCGTCTACTGACCTCAGTGTCTAAACTTCACAGCTACAGAGTACACAAGGATTAAACGTGGCCTTTTCTTTTATTTGAGCCATATCGGTTTAATTAGATTCTTAGTCCGAGAAGAGACAAAGCTCAGTCTGTCATATGTTGGTACTTCAGTAGCTGTCGTATTCAGATGTCATACTCGTGTCTTTCTCAGAGGCATGCTATGTCACATCTCAAACACCCCACCCTCCTCATGCAATTAATCCACTCATTCAGGCACCTGTCATTTTCTACTAACTGAATTCTGCTCTTGTTATTCCAGCTATTTAAGTTTGTGACCATGCATGCATGCTTAACAGCGCTAATGTGCATGTATAATTGTCTCTAAAGGAATGGCCATATCGACGAGGTGTATGGCGCAGGGCTTTGGGGCAGCTGTTCAAACCTCCTTGAGCTTGCCATCAATTAGAACACAGTCCCGAACAGCGTTACCATTTAAGCTTCACCTTCAAACTAAACTACGAGCTATCAATCAATATATATTACAAAATCCTCTCTTTAGGCACACTAACGTATGTATTTTGCTGACATTATGCACTGCTTGGAAGTTACTGGAGCTATTTGGGATTAAGTACTTTTCCCAAGGGCACCTTGTAGATTTCATTTGGGATTAAGAACCAAAGTAAAAGACTTGTTAGACGAAAAAGAGCAAGGATACAACCCACCTAACATCAGGTCACACATCTCCACCCTTCCAGCAGCTTCCCCCACCACCAGCTATTAGCACTCTGCCAGTTAATCGCAAGCGCAGTATTGCAGTGTGGAGCAAGTGTAGTGTTCGACTCAGGCACTTTGTCAAAGTCACCCTCTGCTATGGCCCAGGCGTGTGCTGCAAATGGGACTAATTAGTAACTTACAAAGACAGAGGCACAGTGCTCATCCCACAATACTCAGCACCAGGTTGGTGTCTAAAAGCTAGTCTCTCAGCGCCACAGTGTATTCCATAAGATACATGATATTGACAATGTGTTAAAAACTGATAAGTAACACAAGCAATGTGGTTCCTTTCAGTCAGGTGAGCAGAATATTTTACACCTGGATGTCATCCAGGGGTAAAAATGAAAGAACTAAACCAGAATTACTGGAAGATGATCAAAGAAATACATCCCGTCTCAAGGAAAGATTGTTGTTGTGTTCCTAACATTACTAAGTTTGCTTACTTTGTGACGCACTTCTTGCTGCTATACGGTTACACTACAAAGAAGTGGCCACTTTTAAGCAAAGTACCTCTCAGTTTAACAGATTATTTTCTCAGCAAGCAAATTATTTTTGACGACAATTCTAGAACAAAATGTGTATTTCTTGTTTAAAGTTTTTGACAACTATCAATTGTCTAGTACTTTTTTTTGTGAAGATCACACAATTTGGTCCTCCAACACAAACACTAATTACGCTATCAATTTCGTGGCTGACTGCCTTTTAGGCCCACAGTTGATGCATGTCCTCCTAACTTTCATTAAAGTGGGAGTTTAATGTTTGCCAGCGGCCATTGTTGCAACAAGTGTTGTCACAAAAACAAAACGCAACAAAAAAAACTACAAAAAAATAAAGTAAAAAAAAAGTTTCTGTTTGTGGCACAACTACGGATGATTTATAAGGAAAGTGAACTTTGTGTTTGCTGTGACTGTAATCTGCTGCTCATACTCACATGGTCATACCAGAACAAGTGATGATGTGGCAGCGAAACCTCTGATTACACTGAACTTATCAAGGTGGTTTGGGTTTTTTTCAGTATAAGATTCTTTATTGTAAAAATACAGAAATAAATGTATCTTAAAAACCATTTGGGGAATGTTTTTAATACAGCTCTTAAAAACGTTTCTGTACATGAATACCCAGTGATCTTCTATTACAACACAGACTGCAGTCAACTGCTTACTAAGACAGTCGCATGGCAACAACGCATTGCATTTAGTAAAAACAACCTGATGAAGTTGAACTGAGAATCTGAATTGGGAAGAAAGCCGATTAAGGTGAATTTGAACGTGGGACGAGACACCGAGCATTTCAGAAATTGCTGATCTCTAGGGTTTACAGAGAATGGTCATAAAAAGAGAAAATATCCAATGCTAGCTAGTTATCTGGGAGAAAATCCCTCACTGATGCTATGCTCAGGGCAGGATGGCCAGAAGGTTGATTCTGTTTACCTGGACAGCGTTTTCAATGGGACGTTTCTCCCACTGAAAACACTACGTCCAGGCGAACAGAAATAACCTGATAGGAAGGCAACAATAACTCAAATAAAAGTAAGTAAGTGAAATTTTATTTCTATAGCACCTTTCAAGACAAAAATCACAAAGTGCTTCACAGAAAAGCTAAAACATAAAAACATAAATCAAACAAAAGCAAGTTTAAAAAGATGGTTTTTAGCTGTTTTTTAAATGAAACCACTGAGTCCACAGATCTCAGGCTCAAAGGAAGGGAGTTCCAGAGTCTGGGGGCCACAGTTACAAACGCTCTATCGCCTTGACCACTTCTTCAAACTAAAATATGCAGAAGAGCATCTCTGAATGCACAAAACATTAAGCTTCTCAGCCGACTGGCTTCGGCAGCAGAAGACCACACCAGGTGCCACACTTGTAACATAATGACATGAAACTGAGGGTACAATTTGCACAAGCTCACCAACATTGTGGGATCAAAATTTGCTGTAAATAACACATGGATTCAAAACATGGATTCATCTTGCTTTTCATTGCATTTGCAGTGGTGGATATCTAACTGTGGGATATTTTCTGAATGTCGTAGCCTACCTCTGTATAATTGCTGACCATGTCAATCTCTTTAAGACCCAAGCGTACTCACCTTGTGTGCTATCCTACTGCTTCCGGTAGAGGAGCACACCATGAGACAAAGCTCAAATCATCTCAAACTGGTTTTCCCAAACATGACAGTGATTTCACAGTATTCAGATGGCCTCCACGGTCACTAGATGTCAATAACATGAAGCATTAAGGGAGTTCTGAAGGCAAAAAGGGGTCTAACACACCCTTCCGTCAAAGTGTACCTAAAGTGATTGGCAAGTGTAAAAAATGAATGGGAAACGGACTGGTTCTTATACAGTGCTTTTCTACCCTACTTGAGCACTCAAAGCACTTTATAAAACATGTTTCATTCAACCATTCACACACACTCATACAAGCACTTTTGATACTGTTCTGTCCACTGAGATAAATGCACCGAAATCACTGTCTTGCTCAAGGGTACTCTGGGGTGCAGACTGAAGCAACCAGGGATCAAACCACTAACCTTGTCATTCCTAGATGACCTGCTCCTAGGCTCCTCTTTTATTCACACTGCTTTTATTCACTGTGGTGCTGGCTTCTCAATAAAGTATGCAGATTTACATAACCTTAATTCTACTGACTGGGGTACCTACAGACTATAAGGGAATACTTTTTCTCACAGGTAGTTTATTCTGTTATTCCAATTTTTCATGAATTTTTAAATTAACTTCAACTAATGCTACTTTTTTACTCTACCTAATACCTTGGGATCCCTCAGAACTCTAAAATATTGATGTTCAGAGGGAGCTAGGGACCCACCAAGTGTTAAACACCATCGTGTGCTTATGTCTATGATACGTGGTGATAAAACTAATGATGTTGTAAGCAAAAAATAGGTCAACATGTTGCTATAATTGTTTCTCGTGCTAGTTCTAGCTTCAGCTCCACAGGAATCCCATTCTGGAGTCCTTATATGTTAAATATGTTGTTAGTGAGCTTTAAATATGGACTTATCTCTGGTTAACATCAGAGTCAACTGTAGAGGATCACAGTCCACAGGTTTTTATAACCCAGTAAGGCTTCTGAAATATCAACCTTGTGTTTTAAAGAATCCACTTACCTTAAAGAAAATCATCAGTCAAGGCTGTGAAAGTATGGGATCTGGACACTGAGCTTAGATTAAAAAAAGGGGAAAATAAACATGATATGGGAATAATGAGGGCTTTATGGGGCAGGCACACTGTCTGAACATCACTTGTGTGCTCTCACTTTAATTGGCATAGGCCTTACGAAGTCTCATTCAAGAGTCATTGATGTGTACAAGTCTTCTTGCGAACTTTGTCAAAGATCGTTGAACAGCCACAGGCAAAGTGGTCAAATTTTCATCAGTTCTGTGCCAGCTTTAAATATTACTGCAGGGCAGTACATGATAAATCAATCTACTTTTCACAAGTTCTTTACGAACAAGAAGTCAGACAAGTCACTTTATGTAAAACAGATTTTTTTTGACGGATAAGAGCAATCGAGGAGATAAATGCAGAAATTTATGCAGCGATAAATCAAAGGGAACCCACAAATGCACACAATAAATACAACGTGGTAAATAGCTTGTAGAGTTTTGAAAGCTGATGACACAGCAGGATTGTTTTTTACAGTAAACTAGCTGAGCATTTTTTTAGCAGCATGAATTTTTATTTCCCCAAGATAGTTCTTCTTGAAAGGTAGCTAAATGAAGATGAAGATGAAGGTAGTCAACTGAGCACTTCCTAATATTTCTCTCCATTACAGTTGTGTGTTTGCACTCTTTCAGGGAGGAAGATAAGGGAGGGGGGGGGGGCAAGAAAGTGTAATAAACCAACAGAGACTTCTAGACACCAACAATGCTGCTATGAAAGAGTGCAGGATTTCCCCCTTGACACACAGGTTACAGTTTTTAAGTCATCTTTTTCCACTCTGCTGTTATTAAGGTTACCCCTGTCAAACAAGAGAACATGTCTTCATGCTTCCCTGCATCCAGTCCCACATGGAGTCACACCTCTCTGAGGGCCATCCACGCTATTCCATTCTGACACCAATATTGCATCTCATAACCGTGAGATCCAATCACCTTCTGCGGGAATGAAAAGAGAGCCAAGTATAATCAGTCGTGGTCAGACAGAGATGGGCAGCAGAAAGGCAAGGTGCTGGCAGGGGCCCAAGGGCTGTATCTGGCTGCACATTTTGGTGTATGTGCTTATGTGTGTGTATGCTTGTTTGACAGCTTAATAAACCAGCCATTGTCCTACAGAAAGAGTACCAACCTGGGATTTATCTGTGTGCTTTCTGTTCTTTAAGTTTTATGCTTAAAGCTGCAATAAGCAACTTTTCATGCTTAAACCTAAAAATCACTTGGCAGGTACTTGTGAATATAGCTTTCTTCTTTATTTATGTTTTCCTAAAAGCAGTTTGGAGTTCAGAGTCAGACAACTTCACAGTTCAGATGTTTTAGTGAAAAAGCTTTAAAAACCTGCAATACGAATGCACACAGAAAGCCAGTGTCAGCAAGTAGCTGAGCAACACTGGCATTAGCCTTGGCATTTTTGTCAAGAGTTAGAGGACATAAAACGGAGGTAAGTCACAGATGAATACTGGACTTAAATTGACCATTAATATGAAATCACTATGAATTAAGCTTGGACTATTACTCTGCTCGAGAGACCACAGCTACAGATTTTCTGGGGAATTTATTAGCTACAGGTTTTATGCATAATAGTTGTTAATCAATATTTATGTAATTCATTTGTTTCAGTTGTTGGTTTAAAATGTTACAGAGTTAAGGATCACTTGGTCCACAGGCAGGTTTAACGTTTCTAGTAAGGGTGTTTTATTTCAAGTTTCTTGCTAGCCAAAATTAGCATACCATTCAATGTTACAATCATTTAAAGATGCAGCATGCTAACAAAGCTAGCTAGGCAAGGTTTTATTGTAACATCTGGCTTTAAAAAAAAGAGTTGTGAAGACATATTAGCTACATCAATCTTCTTAAATCAGATATAAAAGAAGGTGATATTTAATGTAGGCTTTATGATTATTCAAGAAACAATAATCAGTGCTGCCAGTATGGTGTACCAGTGGTTAGTGCAGCTTCTATTTTCAAACTATCAGCTGACTGAGTTTGCATGTTGTCCCATTTTCTTGCACTTGTTCTCTTCATGTACCCTGACTTTCTCCTACAGTGCAAAGACCTGTACGTTAGGTTAATTGGTGATTATAAATCGGCTATAGGTGTAAACGTAAGCATGCATCCCCTCCCCCGTGACCCTAAATTCTGTAAGAACATGGATAGATTGGCAATAATCAATATTCATTTTAGATTGATTTAACTTACATTTTTATTCTTATAGCTTTACATGCTTCTTTGAGCCAGAAATCATAACTAAACTTATTTTTGGCAACGTGTCAATGAAACTGAATGAGACAATGAGGTTGTTGCAATTCATCAAAACATTTTTAATGTTGAGACTATACCTGAGGGATTACTTACACTGTGTTACCTACTTTAAAGTGCCTATTAAAATTGAAAGCTGTGCCGCTCACTACTGAATTTGAACTAGTGCATTCAAAACACACAGCATATTCATTTATTTATGGATGCCACCAGTAAGGAACTAAGTAAATACTTAAATATATATTCAAGAAGTTCTTAAAAAAACTCATCTAGAGGGAAGGTGATCACAGCATTTTAACAGATTAATTAGCTCACAGAAGTTTTAGCTTCTAAGCAACATGAGAAAATCCACTTATAATTGAAGATTCGCAGCTTCAGAGTAGTCCCAGAGAAACTGCTGGAGCTTAGAGTATCAATGAGGGACTTTTTCTTTTTCCTTTTTTCATTTGGAGTGTATAAAACATGTAAATGTTCACCCGAAAACATGGTAACATGGAAATATTCTCTAATGAAAGCTTCAGCAGGAGGCTTCATTAGTTGAAGGTCTCCAGAAAGTGAAAAACAACATGGATATTCTGCGATACTGTGCAGGCTTCACAGCTAAATGTGCTGATGAATTTTGATGCACCCAACATATTTTCCTCCAAAGACATCACATCAATAATGCCAACACAGTGTGAAGTTATTTCCTTTTTGCGATATGCATTCGTTTTTTCTGGAGCGTTCCATTTTCTTCCGGTGGTTAGGTTTATTGAATGTTTACAGTGAACCTTACAGGTCACAGCGGAGTTTGTTTTGTTGAGCATCCCTCTTATTTCTGTGTCTGACCGAGTGTGAAAAATAAGTGACAGAAATCTCTGCATTGCAGTGGCTCTCAGCAGTTCATGAATTAGAACTACATTCATAAAATTGTAGCATGTGTGTATGTGTTGCTCTTGAAGCAGAGGATGAGGGCTGTATTACTGGATGGCCCATATTTTCCTGTTTTCTTGCAAGAGTGCTTTGCATGAAGTAGCTGAGCCTCGGCAGGGCAGTGGCTAATGAGCCAGCGATGAAGATGTAGCGAGGGCTGCCGCTGCACTTTCCCAGGATAAAATGCCCCACAAGTCACCATACTATCTCACATCGTATGGTTCAAGCTACTTTATCCATTTCCTCCGAATTTTTAAATGGTTTCTTTTTATTTTGAGTGCTGTTACTTTTATTATAACAAGTGGCAAAACTTGCAAACATGCATCTAGGTGCTAAAATCAGGTGTATATATCCTTCAACACTCATTTTCTTTACATATATATGAAAAGTGAAATTCAGGAGAAATAACACACACCGTTATACAACACACTCTGGGGTTTTAATGCTTCACATAACAGACAACTTGGAAAAGAACCAATTTTAAATTGTATCTTTAGGCACTTTGTTACCAGCAAGCCTGTCGCAAAAACACATAATTTGTTCTCATTTCTCAGGTTGAATCTACAAAAAAATGCCTTGACGGGCTAAAAAACAACATTTTTGCAGCAACACGCTATTTCCAAAGAGCTATTAGCTGAAAACTTGGCATATCTCGGCATGGAGTGAAATTCTCATTAAACAATTTGCGGAAACTGGACTAGTGGAGTACCAAAAAAGTGGCACACCTAAAAAACTATTTACAGCAGATAAACAGTATAAACTGGATCTCATGTCCTTAGAAATTGGGAACAAAAAGAAGCAAAGACTTGAGAGATACATCTGACCCTTTGATTGATCCACCTACTTACTCATCAGAAATGGTCTCAGTGGAAAGGTGACTGTCAAGAACTGGACTGAAAATCAGTGGTAACGGGTCTTTGGAGTTATGAATTCAATTTTTTAGTTCACCTTTTTGCAAATATATACAGATCAGGTCAGGAGAGCGAGTGTACAACAGTCAGTGTCTATAGCCATCATAGTAGATGCTCTTTTATGGTTTGGGGCTGCAGTTCAGCCAGTGGTGTTAGGAGATCTTGCCAAAACTGATTAAATCATGAATACAGAAAGGTATCATCGGGTATGGTATTACATATAATACTGTATTACTGTGACATAATACCATCTGGAAAGCATTTAATCGACAACAGCTTCATTTTTCAGACTAGCAATGACAATATCAGCGCAGTAAGCGTGTACTGATAATGGAACACGATTAGTTATGGACTGGTCTCCCCAGAGCCTGGACGTCAACATTACTAAAGAAATATGAGATCATCTGTACGGAGAACTGAACAAAAGGCAGCCAACATTAAAAGAAGAGCTCTGAATGTCCTTCAAGAAGCCTGGAGCACTATTCCTAAAAACTACCTAAAGAAACTACAAGTAAACTAAAAGAGTGCAGACTGTGCTGAAGCTCATCAGAGTTGTATAAACTCTGTTTGTGCCTTATATACTGTTTGTTTTATATTTGCACTTCAATAAACCCATTTAACACTTCTCTGGCAAAATATGAAACAAAATGAAGGGTGTCTCAACATTTAAGTATAGTAAAGTAAGCATAACAATAACTGCTACCTGCCATCTCTCCATACATGTTCTCTGCCCCTGTTTACTAATAATTACAAATATGTCCTGAAAGTTTATTTAAAGGTTTTTTTTTCAATAATTTATAAGGAGCAAACTTAGCAAATCACCACCAAAAGACACATTTGATGCTCTTGATCCTCATCAATTAGCTTTCAGTCAAATTTTCTTTAAAGAGAGACAAAGCTTTGGAAAAGCGAATGTTTCATGTGGGCAAAGTAGCCACTGTTTTGTGAAAATTACAAAAATAAGTGCATCCGATTTCGTGACAGAATCATTGTGCTTTACATAACACAGACTTTGAAAACTAAATTTGGATTTTAAAAGTACATTCATCAAGGAAAAACAAAAAAATGAGAAAGCAAAAAACAACAACACAATAAATAAATAAAAACTCACTTGAGGGTAAGGCTTCATTAGCCACTACAGCATAACACACATGAACACCAAATTCAGGTTTTGACAGGGAAGAAGAATGCATTAACTAAAAAAAGACAACACATCTCTGATTTTACATCATTAATTCTGATTAGGTTTTTAAATTGTCAGTCTTGACTCTGACAGCGTTGTAGGAGTTCAAAGCCACATGAGTGAAGTATTATTGTTGGTACAGAATTATTCATGGATAAATAAATAAAAACTGGAGTTGAATATAAAAATACATTTGGTTATCAGGTTTGTGTGGTTGTTGTTTGCTCACATTTGACTGACAGTGGCTGAGCTGTGTAGGCAAACAGCTCACCAACTCTTCCCTCACTTTTGATATAAATGCATTTAAAAACATGATGCATAGTGCATGACATTGCCTAGAGAAATATGAAAACAGTTTCAACTTTGACAGATTATTTTATACATTAAGAGAAAAAGCTTCATTAAATGATGCACAGTAGCAATATCTGTAAAACAAATGCAAACCAGCAGGATGAATTCACGGATTTTGTCTGTTCCTACCTGTCTTTGGCTCCACTGAGAAATACGGATGTCCATGTTCGATGCTGTAAACCACCCTGGCACTGTTCCCGTATGTTGGGTCATCTGCGTCTGTGGCTACCACTTGCACTACCATGGTTCCTGTGAGGAGACAGCCCTTCATTAGTTTCCAAGACGACATCAAGAAGCCAAGACAAACAGAGCTAAATGTGGAAACAGTCATCATATTAACAGCCCTGTGACCAACTCAGTTTGAAGGGAGTTGTGGGGGGTTGGTGGTAATGGTGGTGAGAGGGTCCTGATCTGACTGGCTCTTGCAAAACAACTGACACTCTTAATTATTTCCATAATTTGCAGGGATGCTGCAGCAAGATTAAAGTGTAACTCCAAGCCTGTAGAGATCATTTCAGTGCCATTTTTTTTCTCAGTGTGCCTGGTGCAGATCAGTTAGCAGCATCTTTCCTGGTAACTTCAATCTGTTCTAATTCATCAGCCAAATGGGGTCTGCAACCCATCTGTGCATGTTAAAGAGGCACTTCACCCCATCAAAAAAGACAAAGCTAAATTACTATTCACATCATCCCACAGCAATCCAAAAACTGCAACTTTTTTTTTTTGCTTTAGAAAGGAGTTTAAAGTCGTCCTGCAGCAATGTCATTGGAAGGCACTGTACCTCTCTGTGGTACTAATTAGGATTCAATGACACCTAGTACATTAAAGAATTTTACAACAATTTCTGGAGGATTTATGTCAAATTCCTATGCTCCATTCAAGACCGGTTGTGGACATAATGGACATGAAGTTGTTCTTAATATACTACTTTGCAGTCTGCCTAGAGGACACATGCGAGAGGTGACCTTGTTGCATGGTGGCTATCGCTATGTCAGCGCAGAAATTTCATGCCTGAGATTTAAAGCTCTGACATACAGTGAAATACAGAGAGATTAACCTGTAGCTGACAGGCTCAATCAGCATTATGTGAACCTGTTTGGCTAAGACTCGAATGTTGAGTAACAGATGCTTGTTTATCTGTAAATCCCCAGGTTTGAGCAAAGCAATTGCCAAAAGTTATACAAAAAAGAAGTTACACTTCTCATTTGAAATTTGACTGACTTTGTACATCTGTGCTTAGGCCTACATGCTGCAGCATGCATATGCAATTTGTGATTATACTCCTGCACAATAACCCCACAATTTATTCACAGTCATGTGCAATATTTACGAGTTTTCTTGTTATTTTTTTATTGTTGTGAATCCTATTGCATTCACTTTGTGTAAAAACTGTAGCTAAAGTTTGATATGGGTAGAGAATCTTAACTCTGCGTGTTATAAAAGTTGCATTTTCTGACTGTGATTCTAAAAAAAACAACAAAAAACCTTACATTATCCAGTGGAGTTTTGCAGATAAAGTTATAAACACCCAGACATAAAGCCTCACTTTGTAACAGAGCCCAGAATTCGCCCTCCTCAAATCCCCAAACTTCCGTTCATCCTACAAGAAGGACATTTGTTTTCAAACTCAACTGTGAACTCTGCTGACAACTGACAACTGTTGTTTCTGCGTGCAGTACAGTATTGTCCTCTCCCACACTTCCTCTAAGGCAAACGAGAAGACATCGCACACGGCTCCTTGTGCACTTTTCTTTAAATGTGCCCACTGAACGAGGTTGATGTGACTTGAGCTGACAGCCGTGGCTCGGGAGGTAAAGCAGAAAAGCGTCTGAAGATTTCTCAGAGAAAACATAATCAGCGACAATCAGTGCCAATCAATTTCAATAGGTCATTCATTATGGTATAAATGAACCCTGTTGTTCCAACTGGGCTCATTAAATGGGTGCAGGTTTGGGTTTTTTTTCAGGCAAAGTCATTTTATGCTGAAAAATTGATATCCATTTGATAATGGAGAGGAAAAGGCATTTAATAAATTGTGAAATGACCAAAAACAACCTTTACGGTTCAGGCTATTTTTCGCTGTTAGACTATACGTCAGTGTTGGTCTTAAAGCTGACGCCTACAGCAGTCTCACACTTGGCAGTGGTGAAATCATCAAGAATAGAAATTGTTAAAATAACCTTAAAAAAACACCGTTCTCCACAAGTGTAGCTTTTTTTCAGTTTGTCACATGAATGCTTGAATATTTCACTTTAATGGCTAGCTGAACATATCTGGCAAAGCCTGTATTGTAGCAAACAGAAAGTGCTGTCTTACAAGTTGGTGATATTTTACTTTGAAGCAAACATCCTAATAAAAATCTCACTTTCTAACATGAGATGTATTTTACAGGCTTTTACAGAATGAAGTGATCACGGAAATTGAAGATTAGAGTCCCCCATTCTGGCCATAAAGCTGAATTAACAGGCTCTGGCCCTGGATGTGAACAATATAACAGTAAAAAAAAAAAAAAAAAGCTTGGTGAAGCTGGAGAAGTTATCACCAGGCTGGTTGTAGAAGGACACCTAGATTATATCATCACCTCTTAGTCATGACAGGTTATATTACAGGTAGTTTAAAACACCAAGGTCAAAGGATGACTGTATGAAAGAGAACTCAGGCAACGTCTGAATCTTTATTACAGGATGATAGTTAAAAACACTTCACAGAGGGTGTGGTGGACGCCGCCGTAAATTAACTTTCAATATGGACTCGCATGGAGCACTTTTAAAGTTTCCTCTTTTTTTCAGATGTTTTCCACAGCTTGTTTGCCCTGCGAGTCCACCAAACATCCTGTTCTAACAATATTGTCAGCATGAAAGGTAATATCATCTGGGTGAGCTGGATGTCAGAGAGAAAGAGAAAAAAAACTGATGAACACCCCGAAAATTTTAACAGATTCTTTCAGCTCCACCAGGCTGTCGTCTGCTACTCAATTTCCCCTGTCAGTGTCCTTTCAATATTTGTCCATCTTCATCGACGTGATGGATCAGATCTTCACCCTTGTTATTTATCCCCTGCAGCTGTGTACAAAACAAGTTTCCTAATCAATTCCGTATTCTCGGCAAGCAACTGTCATCTGCCAGTAATGAAAATAAATGCGGCGTGCTTAATCTGGAGCGGAGACCAATATTCTTCAGACACTTGCGTGTACAGGTTGCAAGCAACTGTCAAGTGCAATATCCACTTTCCGACTGCAAGCACACAATGCAAAGGTTTGACAGTGACCCAAAACGTGTGTTGGAACTTTTGCATTAGTACAAATGAAGGACCGTCTTAGGAATATAAATATACTTTTATTTAAAGCGAAAAGGTGAAAAAAACCCATCAGAAACAATTGTGCGATGTGGAAGTACATACAGGATATTAGAAGAATCAATATTAAAATGTTTCATTAAAGCCCAGTCGTTCTGCAATGCCTCCATGAGTACTCAAAGCTGCCGCAGTTGATTAAGTTGATTGTATTCATGCACATTCACACCTGCTCCCCACTGTTTCAGATGAGCAGGGACTATTGATTAGAGTTGGGTTCACATTTATTCCTAACTACAAAAGCAAAAATGAGTTACAAGACTTTAAAAGAAAGTTACCGAGTGCCTGCTGATTTCTATGCATGTTTTAACATTGTTAGGAAGCAAATACATTCCCTACATTCCCTCTACAGCTGTACTACCATAATATCCACCATATTTTCATTGTGTCCAGTTTTCATCACTGTTTTATTATATTTTACGAGACTGTGTTATATTCAGAGGTGTTTCTAATATTTTGCCTGCCTAATATGTGTTGCTGGAGAGAACAAAAAAAATAATGTGATACACTTCTTGGTTAAATAATTATCATAGTGTCAAATTTACACATTGTCACTGTCAAGTAAAAGTGAACATTAAGAGCTTTGTAAAAACAGTTATGACAGATATGCTGCATTGTAGTTAACAAAGATTAAGCGTGTGTACCTCAGTGAATATTTTAAGCACTTCCACTTGCAGTGACAAAAAGAAGAAAGAAAAAAATCAACTTTCCCTAAACCGCAGCACCTTTTTCATTTCAAGAATTAAAATGACTATTCCATCCATGATCTCTGCTCTTGTGAATTCGGCAGGAACTGTGACAGCTGGATATAGGACTGGTGAGTAGTAAATTCAAGAGCTGTGGCCTTGGGGTGACATTACATTCTCTATGCTTGTAATGAGCCCTCAAACGGCTCCTTTGGCCTTTCGCTGTGCAGCGGGAGAGAGCCAGGCCTCACGATTGTCACACCTCCAACTGTCCTCAAGCTCTCTTGTCTTTTATTTGACATCCCAGCCATGATTAAGACAAAAGCCCTGAGAGATCCTCAGGCCACAGGGTCACACTGTGCATGGACGAGCACTGCTTCTAATTACTTTAATTAATTAAATTCATGATTTCCTCTAAATTGAACCCATTCATCAAGGGTGCAAAGCTGTGACCATTAATGATTTAAAGACATCTATAAAGGAATTATTGAACACAGGAGGTGCTTCGCCCTTTCCCGTTCTTTACTGCATTGATAATTGCTTTGAGCAGATATTTACAAAAGGGAGGCAAAGCATTATTCTCCTGTTGTTCTCGCAACTCGTGATGAAGACCTTTACAGGAACTGGCAGAGTAAATAAAGTGCTCGGGTGGAACGTGCAGTTCACCGATTCTGGTGTGAATACATCCTTCTAGTAAGTTGCTGTTATCACCGGTTGGGCACGAGACTCAAAGCCCTCGTACTCTAATCCTCTGGTTCCTTAAGCCTGTGCTCTGTACCCCCCATTGACAGTCAGCTGTGTAATCCTTCGGAGATCTCTGTGCCTGTGCTGTAAGCAAAGCAGAGCCTCCCTTGGAACGGCTCCCGGTGCCACTGTATGCCTTCTGAAATTTCCATTTTGACTTTGAACACTCTGGAAATAGCCTTTGTTTTGTTTTTTTCTAATTTACATTTGCATGGCAACAAGCACGTTTGAAGCACTGAGGTGATCCTAACCAGCAATGAGTTTGCTCAGCTGTCTATGTACTGCTCGAGGTAAAAACTATAAAAATCTCCATCTACATATCAATCACATACAGCAAAGCATACGGGAAAGGGTTCTCGAACCAAGTGATCAATCCACAAAGTGCTATCACCAGAGCTCCCCACAGCTCCATGTTCCTGTTTAGCTTCTTTCAGCTCATTATTTTGCTTATCTGGCCCACAAGCTCACTGCTGTGCTTCATTCTCAGAGTTTTCATTGCATAATTTGTACACTGTGAACTTCCAAAAAGAGAAAAAAAGAAAAGAAAACACTCTAAAAACGACTGTGCACAAATGCTAGCACAAGCTGATAACAGACATAAAGCAGTATAGCAGTGTATAAGTATCCAATCATATCAGTGTAAAAAGTGCCCCTGAGTGGCCAAAAGCACAATTCATTGCAGATTTAATGAACCATCTAACCCCATGTTTTAACTGAAACATGTCCACTACATATTAAAAAACAATGCATTCAAACCCAGAGCTTTCTCGCCCACCTGCCTGCAGTTACAGCTTGCACAATAACACTCCTACTTACAGCCTTGACAGCGTTTCAGTGATGCTACCCAGTGTGTGATGCTCACTCTTTTTAATTATGTACAGAATTTCCTCAATTTTCTCTGGGAAAAAAGGTCACAAACCGCCACTCCATATTACCCTTTTGGTAGCAATGACACTAAAATGGGTTTATGGTGTTTTATTACAAATTTTGCATTTAATTTACTGACTGAAAAAAAGTTGATAGTCTTTGGCCAACACATTCTCAAGCAGGTTGTGTAGATTGTGTAATTAATTTGACATAAAATGACTTTTTACACTTTAGGCATAAAATCATGTCAAACGTTGTGTTTGTAATTTTTAATCAACTGAAAAGCTCAGGTCACCTTTTCAGTCATCTGACGCCCAGGTTCATTTCTGTCTCCATCCCAGCACTCACAGCTCACTTGTGATTAGACCACAGCTCCCAGCATGCCTTGGAGTGCCTTGGGAACCCCTAGGTAAAGCTGGAGGAAGTTAAGGGTGACTGTGCTGCTAAGCATGCCGTGTTGCCACAGTGAATTGCAAAAGTAATGGCTGGGCAGAAATTTATTCATCAGGATCAGATGTTTTTCAGAGAAATGTTCAGCAGGAAGGTACTGGGAGGTACTGGCTGCAATGAACTCTGAGTCCAATTTGTGGAAAAAGTGCCTATGGCCTTCAAGCCTGATTCAGACCTTAAGTTTGCCCGAGTTAGCTTTCAAACATGAGTCACTCATCAACATTTCTAAGCCTAGAGGTCTGCTTTGGCATATGTGAATATGTGAATATCTGAAATAAAACAAGCTCTAAAAATATTCTAAATCCTAAATATCCCAAATATTAATTTTATTTATTGTTATTTATTTTATTGTTTTTTTAAATTTTAGGTCAGTATAAACCAGACATGCTCTAGACATTAGATATATGGAGGTCACTTTTTCTTACTGCATTCCTAACACACCTGCTAAGATGAATGGCCTCAGGATGTTGTTGCCACTCATTTGCATTTACTTGCATTTTGAACCTGAGCAGGACCTGTCTGAAACCTTGAAGGAAATCTTGACCACACAGCTTACAGACAGGGGCTGATATGATAGCACCCTCAAGGAGTGTTTTTTAAACAGATAAAAGGAATACCTGTTGCAATAAATGCTAATGTGATCAATAGAATATCAATTGAGTCCTTAGGAGAGGTATTATTGTGCAGTATAATGTTTTTACCTGTGCTTGCTTTAGATATACCAATGCTGGTCTGTTAATCTGCAGACTACTGTAGTTGGTCAGCTGTTCTGTAGAAGCACACTTTTTTTCAGATATCCTGTGGAGGTTACAGGAATTCTGGGGTATTCCCATGGGATTCAAGGGAGTCAATTCTCAATTACTATTCGACTTGTAAATGTACAGGACTGGAAAAAAGTCAGCACTCAAGAAGAAAAAGGTAATGGATCGGGAGTGGGGAGGGGGCTTGATAGTATGTGCAGCCTTTTTCTAGCTTTTAAAATCTTGTGCTTCTAGCATCACTAGTTATTAGTTGTATTTCAATAAAACCTGATCAGGACATTCCTAAATCCCGGAAGGATCGGTGATATCAGCAGTGGTTACTCTCTGATGCGTCACAAATCAGCAAAAATTGTCTTAATGTGCGACACAGATTAGTACAGAGATCCTTGGTTCCCAGAAGATTTATGCTGATGGATTGATGAGTCTTTTCATTTTTGGTTTTAATCAAAATGTTTTCACTGATTAATTAACATGATATCATGACTGTCAGGTTCTACATATAACCGTTTGTGATGAGTTGACTTTTTCTCTTGTGCAATCATCAAGTTAAAATTTTGTTTATGCTAAAACCTGCTGGTATTAGCGCTACATGATACCTATGGAATATATAAAAATAAAGGCAAGCTTTACTGAGTGGCCTAAGAGAAATGGTTTTAGTTTCTTAGTCTTCGTGCATCATCCTGCTTTTTGAAGCTTTAAAAAATGAACAGCGAGGCATGCATGACCTTATTCGTCAGGATCACAGCAGAAAAGGAGAAAGAAGCCAACAGACCAGTGCGCTGTGGCCAAGGTATTCCCAAATCAAGGTAATATAACCTGGATCTCATTTGATGTGGAGCCCATGAACAAGAAGGGCTTCATACTGGTTAAATTATATTCAGTATGATTAGTATGTAGTCAGTCTTACAAACTGAACATGCTGGACTCAAATTAATATTGCACACGTTCCAAATCCCCCCCTCCACCCACCCCTCATGACCTAAACACTGGGAGAGATGAAGACGAATTCAGTGAGGTGGAAAATTATCAAAGGCAGATGTTGGAGCAAGGACAAGTCAAAGAGAAAGCAAGAGTAAGAGAGAGAGACTTGAAGAGTGCGCGGAGAGGGGGGGAAATGACTTGTTTGGTTATGCCAGTGCAGGGACGAATAATAGTTCATCCAATATACAGGTTTTTCTTTTCCACATGATGTGAATTTTTCATAGACTCCACACAGGTGTACAGATAATTAGCTCTTGTGGGTCTTCATGGAGAACCGAGACTATCACACTGTTCACAAAGAAAAGCACTGTGTACTGCATTAATAGGTGACCACTTTTAACTTACTTTACAATTCTTACTTACAATGTTATATCACTTTTAACACTTTGGTTATTAACCTTCAATCGATTATGTGTAAAAGAACTAGAGTAACTTACCTAAGGGTGACATCTCCGGTACTCCTGCCAGGTATGGTCCATCAGGAAACTTGGGCTCATTGTCATTGATGTCCTGGACTTTGACCACAAATTCAGATCTGGGTTCCACAGGCAAATTGGTGAGTCGGTCTACAGCTTGAGCTTGAAGGGTGTAGTAAGCCTGAGCCTCTCGATCAAGCCGCTTTGTGGCATGGATGTCTCCCGTGTTCTCATCAATGGTGAAGATGGAGGTGGCACCCTCACCAGAGAGCACGTACTTCACCTTGCCATCTCCTTTGTCCACATCTGAGTGTAGCTGTCGAAAGGAAAAAGAACCGGAGTTTAAATGCAGCCACACCAGACTGTAAACGTTTGAGTGGTGATGCTGGACTGAAGAATGATGTGAGCGCTTCTGGTTTAAAGGATACATAAAATCTTGCATTAAATAATTATTAAACAAGTGAGGATGATGCTTCATTCTCCATTTTTAGCAAGATAATGCGAGTATTTTATTTCCCTAAAAAAGAAACATTCTTCTTTTAAGCTTTTCTAAAACTCCCTTGTTCTTGTGCCCTTTTACAAATGTCCCATTCCCCTTTCCATAGTTTCAAATGCAAACCACCTCCAGTAAATAGCAGTTAATAGCAGCAGGAGACACATTTGATCAAAGGGCAGCTAACACAGACAGTGATACAGTATTGCTTCTAATGTTCTCCTCGTTTGATCCTTTAAAGAGTAAAAATAGCCAGAATCACAACACAGCCACCGCCTTTAACCCTTTGTGCGAAGAGATTTTGTCAGATTACATCATGGCTTTAAAATCATCATTGTTCCAGTGCAGACTGACAGCTTGAAAAGTGGCTTGAAAGTTAATTGGTGGTTAACATGTAGTTAATGTGCAGCATGTCAATCACAATTTCATACTCATTACATTGTTTGGCACCAGGAACAGAAAAAGTGGAAATGTAGATAGCAGTTTTTTAATTTCGTTTTTTATTTATTTATTTAAATACAGCTGTGCAGTGAACACAGATAATAGGAGAGAACCAAACAGAGCTTAGGTTGCACTGAGGTTCAAACAGCGAGCAACATGAAAGCACAGTAAATCACTCCCAGTTCTTTAATGGTTTTAAATCAGTCTAAACATTCGTCTGTTTGCCTCTGGTCACTGCTTTTATTATCACATAAATCTGGGCTTACTGTCAAAGCTAATGATAACTTTAGCCACACAACATACAAATACTAATGATTTTCCTGTAGATTTGATACGCTGCCTTTAAATCCTAAAACAAATCTACTGGGTTTTCAGTTCCTCGGATGCTGCAAGTGTATGGAAACTCTTGTTTTTGTCCTTGTAGCCAACAACAGAACATATAGCTTGCTTTGCTTGTGGCCGAGACATCGCTAAAGTTAGAGTAAGAGAGGCAGGCTGCTGCTGGTCGTTTGGTATTTAAAAGGCTGAGTCTCTAAGCCACAAGTGAAGACTGGTTCTTGTCCCTTTTGACATCACAGAGCGCTCATTCAGAGACGCACTTTATAATATGTAGAGAAGGGAAATAAATATATACCGTGTACATTTTTAGACATGTCTGGGATTCTTAATTATGTTCAAAGAAAATTAAAAAGCGGAAATCACATAATATGCTCCTCTATTAGACTTTGCAAACAACAAATGCAGCTATAAAATGTCTTTAAAACATTCAGTATTTAATCCGTACAAATATTCACTGTCATGTTGCTACAAATATGTACAAACAGCGCAAGCAAACACATCATGTTTATTGGATAAACATTCAAATCAGATCAAAAGATCAAAACATGAACCATTTATGCATGAATTATGGTACCAAATCCCACCATGATTTGCATTCTGCTGCAAATAATGGAATGAAATGAAACGCTGGCTTTTACTGTAATGACAGTGTGACTTCCTAACTAATGTAATGGTCATTACAAACAAAACTAGCAATTTTCCATTAAAACCCCAGCAATAACAAGCTCATCTGACATCAAAAATGTACTACAGTGGTTACAAAATGTGTTCATTTAATGTGTGTTGAATCAATAAAACAACAATGATGCACCAAATGGATTCGTGTTTTTCACACATTTTCTGACCAAAAATCTGTCATTAGGGCTGAGATGAATGGCTCCACTGGAAACATTAATCATCTCATTTTTTTTTGCCAAAGACATATACAAAGCTCTCTAAACGTGGTTCACGAAACTGCACGGGGAATTGTGACGCTCCAATCGAATCCCTTTTTCTGTATGTCAGGTGAAGAGATGCCAGAATTCCAGTGCAAAAACAACAGCGTGTTAAAGTTATATGGAGTGAAATTAGGACTCAGGGTTTCCATTATGCACTTCTTTATATCTTTTTTCCTTTTTGACATAAAACAAAGACAGATGATTTTATAGACGTGACTGTTCTAACTGGAATTGGTGACGAGACATCTGGATGTTCAACCTTAGATCATGTTTGCAGGTTCCTCTTGTTGCCATTTAAAGCATACAAAGTGTGGCTTTAAGTTTATCCACTAGCAAAAAGGATTTGACAGGATTATGTCTTCTGAGGATAAATAGCAAGAGCTGAGGTCATGTACCAAGAGTCGTGCTGTCAGATCCGTCCTGTTTAATGATCATACAAACCATCCGTCTTTAAATCTAGTCGTGCACCAAACATTGAGGACGATACTTTTAAATCAAACCGTTGTTCACCTCACAGCATGTGGGCTAAAAGAAAGTTTGATTGGTGGAGTAGCTAGAATGGGTATTAATAGGACTTGTTGTGACGTTGCATAGACAGAATACTGTACACCTTTACAGAGAAGATAGACAAACTACATGTTTTATCAAGGTACCTTTGTAGTTACCGCGGCAACATTCTGCTTATGACAGCGTTTTAATCTCCGAAGAGCAAGTCGAGACTTTAAAGATGACTTAAAGACCCTTTCTCAAAGTACAACTCCAACAAAATATTCCTTAAACACTTCTGGAGAAAGAAATTCAAATTATCAGGACAAGTAACCAGTCCTGAAAAATCCCGTTTGAAGTTAGAGCTGCGTGATGGACATCCACTCCACATCCACACAGCACTGATGTGTGTTTTAGGGGAAGGCAGTAGTTAGTTGGAGTTTAGTAACGGGCAGACTGACCTTTTTTGCTATAAGTATTTAGGACAGTGGATATTTCTGCCTTTACTTCATCATCTTTGACATGACAGAACATCTGATTCTTGATATTCAGTGTTTAAAAGTGTATACGAAAAAGTTGTGGCAGTAATGAACGCACTTCAAGTCTCAACCTAAATCTTGAGAACAATAATATCAGCTACGTCTGGGTTTTGTCTGTCTGTGTTTTTGGTCCAGCTTCCTTTCTCTGCAAAAGACTGGAGACAAACAGCTTCTGAAAAGTATTAGGTACACAATGGCAATGATTGCAAGATAAACTGCTGCTTTAGTCAGCGAGTACTGCACTTATATAAAATCGAAGGACTCAAGCTTTGAAAACACAAGAGCTCTTAATGTAGCTGTCCTGTATCTTTCATTAATGTCTCTGCCCTTTGAAATGCTCACTTCATTTAAACTCCATACCCTAATTTGTAGCATATGATCAGACAACCTTGATGGTATTTCTATAACATCAGATTTACTTTCAGAGCTACAGGATATATCAGAAAAGTGTGTTTCTTGATACTGTAGAGTTGGTTTTCTTGGAAGAAGTAAACTTTGGATTCTTACAGCCAGAGCCAAAGCCGTATTGAAATGACAGAATATCAAAAGTCATGCTCAAAATTGTGACATGAGATAGAACAGCTGTTCACTTGACTTCTTGGCAATATACCACATCATCACGTTTTACTGTGCTGACCTTCTCCTTCTACAGTTAGGTCTAAAAGTATATGGACAGTGAAATTTTGTTTCTGTACACTGGCAGAGTGCTTTTAAATCAAGCAACCAAGATGTGATTGAAGTGCAGACTTGAGTGTTTAATTTAAGGGGGTGAAAAAAAAAAGTATTTTATTAAGAGTCCACAGCAATTTTCACATCATTCTTTATGCTGTCCTCCATTAGAGGCTCAAAATAATATGAAGGAACTAACATAATTTCAAATACAAGGATTGTTTTTGATATTTGGATGAAATCATTTGCAGGCTGTCAACATCACTAAATGCTGGTTTCCTCCTGCCAGGTCTTTACTGCAGCCAACTTCAGCTGTTGCTTACTTGCAGGTCTCTTTTGCTTCAGTTTTATCTTCAGGTACTGAAAAGTACACCATTTGCTGTTAATGAAACCTGGACATAAACATCTCATGTCAGGTAAAACTCTATCAAAGTAAATTTAAAATACTGTTTATATGTGCAAGAAAAGGACTATTCAACATCGTCTATTTCTATTTCAGTGTTAATCAATTCCTAGAGACCTATAGCAGGTTTCAGATTTGCTGTTCATGTCAGAACACTGGTATCCTTTAAGACCTTGTTGTCCAATTGGACGTAAGACATAGCTTTTGTCCTCGTTTTAAAGATAAAATTGAACTAAATCTTTATTTAAATAGCTTTACAGCTGCTTGTTGCAGATTCAGCAATACCTCCAAAAATGTAGTGAACACCAATATAAATCTCTCACAAAGTGGCTGTGCAAACTCCAAAGAGAAACTCCTTGCAGTGACTTTTGGTAGAAATGACCTGATCAACTTCTGCTCCTCCTCAATCTGAGATACATCACGTGAAATCTCCTTGTCAGCATCCTTGTCAGACTGGTCTGTTTCCTCCAGGAGCCTGACCTTAAAGTGATACTGAAAATGCACATTCCCAATGACAGCCAGAAAACAGCTAGAGCACTTTGCATCCCTGAGGAAATTTTCTCCATGCTTAGCAAAATTCCCCTGCGGTGCTTCTTTACTAGTTTCATAAACTCCACCAGAGAAATGAGTAAGCTTCAAAAATAGTTTCCCGGCATATCTTCCTCTTAGATAACGTGACATGTAGGTTGAGGAATTCTTCCCTTGTATGATCCCCAGCTGAGATCAGCAGCTAACTATCAATGATGAAAAAAGTCAGGGCAAAGGCCTGGCCTCTACCTTCTAGAGCCGTCTGATGGTTCGCCAGAACTTCTTTGATGCTACAAAACTTTTAATATCCTTACCGCACCTGACCCAGAGCTCAAGACCAGAAAAAGTACAGTTACTGTACTTTCCCTTGCAGCAACAGAGAAAAATGTTTTTCAGCACTTTAATATATATATATATATATATATATATATATATATATATATATATATATATATATATATATATAGAGAGAGAGAGAGAGAGAGAGAGAGAGAGAGAGAGAGATAAGTGTAGTTGAGTAGACAATAATGAAACTCGTCTTTCAATTTATCTGTAAATGTCAACATCTCATTACGGTATAAATAACAATGGTATTTCAGCACTCAAGGGTAGAGAATGATTAGGTCAATATTATTTCGGTGGTGCTGACGGAGTATAAGCTTAAGAGAGGATATAACACCAAAGGTCTTTTATTAATGGAATCCATCAGCCTGCTGATGGATTCAGCACTGAGGCCATGATGATT